>NC_041389.1:128290363-128308788 GCF_002162155.2 Triticum dicoccoides
TGGCGGCGGCACACGACGGTGACTGGCGGGGCGAGGCACGGGCTCCCTCGGGCCCGGCACGGCCCGTTGCGGGCCCGATCTGGGCTCCGCGGCCCGGCGGTGGAGGGAGGAGAGAGAGGAGGCCGGCGGGGATGAGGTGGCGACGCGCGATAGGTTGAGGGCG
Source organism: Triticum dicoccoides (assembly GCF_002162155.2). NCBI lineage: Eukaryota > Viridiplantae > Streptophyta > Magnoliopsida > Poales > Poaceae > Triticum > Triticum dicoccoides. The sequence goes on from NC_041389.1 coordinate 128,290,527, forward strand.
GCGCCGGAGGTGACGTGGCGAGCGCTGATTGGCCCAGATGACGTGGCTGAGGGCGGCGGACATATCCGGCGGCGCACGGACATGTCCGGCGGGCGAGAGGGAGGCTAGGCTAGGGTTTCATCCGTGAAAATGGAAGGGGAGGGCCTTTATATAGGTAGAAGGAGCTAGGAGAGTCTAAATGAGGAGCGGTTTTCGGCCACGCGATCGTGATCGAACGACCGAGAGCATGGAGGGGAGTGTTCTGGGTTTTGGGCCACTTTGGAGGGGTGTTGGGCTGCAAAGAGAAGGGTTTTTTTACGGTTACCCGGTTAACCGTTGGACTATCAAACGACCTCCAAATGGCACGAAACTTGACAGGCGGTCTACCTGTGGTGTACCAAGGCCGCTTGGCAAACCTCGGGCCATTCCGAGAAAGTTTAACACCCGCTCGCAACGAGAGACAAAAGGGGAACGCCGGAGGACATAGGAGTGCCGGATTGCAGAACGGACAACAGGGAAAATGCTCGGATGCATGAGACGAACACGTATGCAATGCAATGCACATGATGACATGACAAAATGCAACACGCAAGCAAATGACATGGCAACGATGGCGAATAACTGGCAGAAACCTGGCGCATCGAATCCGGGGCGTTACACCTTGTCCACGAGGGTGGGGGGCGCGCCCCCTGCCCCGTGGCCCCCCTGATAGGCCTTCGGTGCCCATCTTCTGCTATATGAAGTATTTTACCCTGGAAAAAAAAATCATAAGCAAGCTTACGGGACGAAACTCCGCCGCCACGATGCGGAACCTTGGGGAACCAATTTAGGGCTCCGGCGGAGCTGTTCTGCCGGGGAAAATTTCCTTCGGGAGGGGAAAATCATCACCATCGTCATCACCAACGATCCTCTCATCGGGAGGGGGTCAATCTCCATCAACATATTCACCGGCACCATCTCCTCTCAAACCCTAGTTCATCTCTTGTATCCAATATCTGTACCAAAACCTCAGATTGGTACCTATGGGTTGCTAGTAGTGTTGATTACTCCTTGTAGTTGATGCTAGTTGGTTTATTTGGTGGAAGATCATATGTTCAGATCCTTAATGCCTATCATACCCCTCTGATCATGAACATGAATATGATTTGTGAGTAGTACGTTTGTTCCCGAGGACATGGGAGAAGTCTTGCTATAAGTAGTCATGTGAATTTGGTATTCGTTCGATATTTTGATAAGATGTATGTTGTCTATCCTCTAGTGGTGTTATGTGAGCGTCGACTACATGACACTTCACCATTGTTTGGGCCTAGAGGAAGGCATTGGGAAGTAATAAGTAGATGATGGGTTGCTAGAGTGATAGAAGCTTAAACCCTAGTTTATGCGTTGCTTCGTAAGGGGCTGATTTGGATCCATATGTTTCATGCTATGGTTAGGATTACCTTAATACTTCTTTTGTAGTTGCGGATGATTGCAATAGGGGTTAATCATAAGTGGGATGCTTGTCCAAGAAAGGGCAGTACCCAAGCACCGGTCCACCCACATATCAAATTATCAAAGTAATGAACGTGAATCATATGAGCGTGATGAAAACTAGCTTGACGATAATTCCCATGTGTCCTCGGGAGCGCTTTTCTCATATAAGAACTTGTCCAGGCTTGTCCTTTGCTACAAAAAGGATTGTGCAACCTTGCTGCACCCTATTTACTTTCATTGCTTGTTACCGGTTACAAATTATCTTATCACAAAACTATCTGTTACCTACAATTTCAGTGCTGCAGAGAATAGCTTACTGAAAACCGCTTGTCATTTCCTTCTGTTCCTCGTTGGGTTCTACACTCTTACTTATCGAAAGGACTACGATAGATCCCCTACACTTGTGGGTCATCAAGATTCTTTTCTGGCACCATTTCCGGGGAGTGAAGCACATTTGGTAAGTGGAACTTGGTAAGGAAAAATTTATATAGTGTGCTGAAATTTACTGTCACTTGTTACTATGGAAACTAATCCTTTGAGGGGCTTGTTAGGGGTATCTTCACCCCGACCAGTAGAGCAAAGATTTGCTCCTGAACCTACTGAACCTACTGAAAATGTTTACTTTGAAATTCCTTCGGGTATGGTAGAGAAACTGCTAGCTAATCCTTTTACAGGAGATGGAACATTACATCTCGACTTGCACCTAATCTATGTAGATGAAGTTTGTGGATTATTTAAGCTTGCAGGAATGCCTAAGGATGTTATAAATAAGAAGGTTTTCCCTTTATCTTTTAAGGGAGATGCATTGACATGGTATAGGCTATGTGATGATATGGGATCCTGGGACTATAGACGATTCAAATTGGAATTTCACCAGAAGATTTATCCTATGCATCTTGTTCATCGTGATCGTAATTACATATATAATTTTTGGCCTCGCGAAGGAGAAAGCATCGCTCAAGCTTGGGGGAGGCTTAAGTCAATGTTATATTCATGCCCCAATCATGAGCTCTCAAGAGAAATGATTATCAAAAAAATTTATGCCCGGCTTTCTCTCAACAATCGCACCATGCTTGATACTTCTTGTGCTGGGTCTTTTATGATGAAGGCTATTGAATTCAAGTGGGATTTATTGGAAAGAATTAAATGCAACACTGAAGATTTGGATTCCGACGATGGTAAGGAGTCAGCTATGACACCTAAGTTTGATTGTGTTAAATCTTTTATGGATACCGATGTTTTTCGTGGATTTAGCACTAAATATGGACTTGACTCTGAGATAGTAGCTTCTTTATGTGAATCATTTGCTACTCATGTTGATCTCCCTAAGGAGAAATGGTTTAAATATAATCCTCCCACTGAAGTAAAAGTAGTTGTGCCTATTAAAGTTGAAGAAAATACTATCACTTATAATGATCCTATTATCCCTACTACTTATTTTGATAAACCTCCTTTCCCTGTTAGGATGAAAGATCATGCTAAAGCTTCAACTGTGGTTCATAAGAGTAATACTAAAACACCTACACCACCTGAGAATTGAACCTAATATTGCTCTGGTTAAAGATCTCCTGGCTGATAATATTGATGGGCATGTTATTTATTTCTGTGAGGAAGCTGCTAGAATTGCTAGACCTGATGCTAAGAAACATAGACCTGTGGTTGGCACGCCTGTTATTTCTGTTAAAATAGGAGATCATTGTTATCATGGATTATGTTATATGGGTGCTAGTGCCATTGCAATACCTGATTCCTTATATCATGAAATTATGCATGATATTGCACCTGCTGAGGTAGAAGAGATTGATGTTATAATTAAGCTTGTCAATAGAGATACTATTGCACCAATTGGGATTGTTAGAGATGTTGAAGTCTTGTGTGGGAAAGTTAAATATCCCGCTGATTTTCTTGTTCTTGGTTCCCCACAAGATGACTTTTGTCCCATTATATTTGGTAGACCCTTCTTGAATACTGTCAATGCTAGAATTGATTGCGATAAAGATGTTGTTAAGATTGGCTTAGATGATATGACTCATGAGTTTAATTTTGCTAAGTTTCGTAGACAACCCCATGATAAAGAATTGCCTAGTAACGATGAAATTATTGGTCTTGCTTCTATTGCCGTGCCTCCTATTGATCCTTTAGAACAATATTTGTTAGACCATGAAAATGATATGTTTATGAATGAAAGAAGAGAAATAGATGAAGTATTCTTTAAACAAGGTCCTATTTTGAAACACAACTTACCAGTTGAAATCCTAGGGGATCTTCCACCACCCAAGGGTGATCCCATGTTTGAGCTTAAACCATTACCTGGTACTCATAAATATGCTTATCTCGATGAAAAGAAGATATATCATGTTATTATTAGTGCTAACCTTTCAGAACAGGAAGAGGAAAGATTATTGAAAACTCTGAAGAAGCACCGTGCTGCTATTGGATATACTCTTTATGATCTTAAGGGCATTAGTCCCACTCTATGCCAACACAAAATAAAATTGGAGGAAGACGCCAAACCAGTTATTGATCACCAATGATGGTTAAATCCTAAGATGAAGGAAGTGGTAAGAAAGGAAATACTAAAACTCCTTGAGGTAGGTATAATATATCCCGTTGCTAATAGTCAGTGGGTAATTCCTGTCCATTGTGTCCCTAAGAAGGGAGGTATTACTGTTGTTCCTAATGATAAAGATGAATTGATCCCGCAAAGAATTATTACATGTTATAGGATGGTAATTGATTTCTGCAAATTAAATAAAGCTACTAAAAAGGATTGTTTCCCTTTACCTTTTATTGATCAAATGCTAGAAAGATTATCCAAACATACACATTTTTGCTTTCTAGATGGTTACTCTGGTTTCTCTCAAATACCTGTGTCAACGGGGGATCAATAAAAGACCACTTTTACTTGCCCTTTCGGTACTTTTGCTTATAGACATATGCCTTTTTGTTTATGTAATGCGCCTGCTACTTTTGAAAGATGCATGATGGCTCTATTTTCTGACTTTTGTGAAAAGATTTGTGAGGTATTCATGGATGATTTCTCTGTTTATGGATCCTTTTTTGATGATTGCTTGAGCAACCTTGAACGAGTTTTGCAGAGATGTGAAGATACTAGTCTTGTTTTGAACTGGGAGAAGTGCCACTTTATGGTTAACGAAGGCATTGTCTTGGGGCATAAAAATTCTGAAAGAGGTATTGAAGTTGATAAAGCTAAAGTTGATGCCATTGAAAAGATGACGTGTCCCAAGGACATCAAAGGTATAAGAAGTTTCCTTGGTCATGCCGGTTTTTATAGGAGGTTCATTAAGGACTTCTCTAAAATTTCTTGGCCTCTAACTAATCTATTACAAAAAGATATTCCTTTTGTCTTCGATGATGATTGTGTAGAAGCATTTGAAATACTTAAGAAAGCTTTGATTTCTGCACCTATTGTTCAACCACCTGATTGGAATTTACCCTTTGAAATTATGTGTGATGCTAGTGATTATGTTGTAGGTGTTGTTCTAGGACAAAGAGTTGATAAGAAACTAAATGTTATTCAATATGCTAGTAAAACTCTAGACAGTGCCCAGAGAAATTATGCTACTACTGAAAAAGAATTTTTAGCGGTTGTATTTGCTTGTGATAAGTTTAGACCTTATATTGTTGGTTCTAAAGTAACCACACTGATCATGATGCTATTTAATATCGTATGGAAAAGAAAGATGCTAAACCTAGACTTATTAGATGGGTTCTCTTGCTACAAGAATTTGATTTACATATTATTGATAGAAAGGGAGCTGAGAACCACGTTGCAGACAACTTGTCTAGGTTAGAGAATATTCTTGATGACCCACTACCTATTAATGATAGCTTTCCTAATGAACAATTATCTGTCATAAATGCTTCTCGTACTGCTCCATGGTATGCTAATTATGCTAATTACATTGTTGCTAAATTTATACCACCTAGTTTTACATACCAGCAAAAGAAATGGTTTTTCTGTGATTTAAGACATTACTTCTGGGATGACCCAGACCTTTAGAAAGAAGGAGTAGATGGTGTCATTAGACATTGTGTACCTGAGCATGGACAGGAACAAATCCTATGCAAGTGTCACTCCGAAGCATATGGAGGACACCACGCTGGAGATAGAACTGCACATAAGGTACTGCAATCTGGTTTTTATTGGCCTACTCTCTTCAAAGATGCCTGTAAGTTTGTCTTGTCTTGTGATGAATGCCAAAGAATTGGTAATATTAGTAGACGTCAAGAAATGCCTATGAACTATTCTCTTGTTATTGAGCCATTTGATGTTTGGGGCTTTGATTATATGGGACCTTTTCCCGCCTCTAATGGGCATACACATATTTTAGTTGCTGTTGATTACGTTAATAAGTGGGTAGAAGCTATTCCAACTAGTAGTGCTGATCATAACACCTCTATTAAGATGCTTAAAGAAGTTATTTTTTCTGAGGTTTGGAGTCCCTAGATACTTAATGACTAATGGTGGATCACATTTTATTCATGGTGCTTTTCATGAAATGCTTGCTAAGTATGATGTTAATCATAGAATTGCATCTCCTTATCACCCACAGTCTAGTGGCCAAGTAGAGCTGAGTAACAGAGAGCTTAAATTAATTTTGCAAAAGACTGTTAATATATATAGAAAGAATTGGTCCAAGAAACTTGATGATGCATTATGGGCTTATAGAACTTCATATAAAAATCCTATGGGTATGTCTCCATATAAAATGGTTTACGGAAAAGCATGTCATTTACCTCTTGAACTAGAACATAAGGCATATTGGGCTATTAAAGAGCTCAATTATGATTTCAAACTTTCCGGTGAGAAGAGGTTGTTTGACATTAGCTCACTTGATGAATGGAGAACCCAAGCTTATGAAAATGCCAAACTGTTTAAGGAAAAAGTTAAAAGATGGCATGACAAAAGGATACAAAAGCGTGAGTTTAATGTAGGTGACTATGTGTTGCTTTTCAACTCTCGTCTATGCTTTTTTGTAGGAAAACTTCTCTCTAAATGGGAAGGCCCTTACGTTATCAAGAAAGTCTACCGTTCCGGTGCCATAAAAATCAACAACTTCGAAGGCACAAATCCAAAGGTGGTGAACGGTCAAAGAATCAAACATTATATCTCAAGTAACCCAATAAATGTTGAAACTAATGTTATTGAAACCGTAACCCCGGAGGAATACATAAGGGACACCTTCTAGAATGTTCCAGACTCTAAAAAGGAATAGGTATGTGGTACCGTAAGTAAACCGACTCCAAAACAATTCTAACAACATTTTTTCTCTGTTTTGGAATATTTAAAAAAATAGGAAAATAAGAAGTAGTCCGGGAAGGACACGAGGCGTCCACGAGGGTGGAGGGCGCGCCCTACCCCCTGGGCGTGCCCCCTGCCTCGTGGGCACTTCGTGTGCTCTCCGGACTCCGTTTTCTTGCACGATACTTCTTTTGGTCGGTAAAATTATATAATCTCCCAGAGGTTTTGACCTTCGTATCACGCAAATATCCTCTGTCTTTGTTTCGAGCTGTTTTTCTGACAGATCTAGATCACCATGACATCTTCAAGCGCCCCCAAAGACAAGTTTTTCGAGAAGGTCATCAATCCCTACCTCGCAGAGGTGCTGCAACACCCTCAAACCATTGAGATGCTTGAGGGGGTGCTGCACATCTGCAATGTTGAGGGACCAAGGAGGATCGGAAGCGTGGAGACAAGGCTTGAAGCAATGGAACAACAAGTTTTCAAGTGCCAAGGGATGGTGGAACGTGGACTCAACGCCAACCAGATGATGATCGCGGAGTTCACCAACAAACACAAGCTGGATGCCAAGGACATTGGGGAGACCATCTTCAAGCTTCATGAGAAAATCGAGCACCTCCAAGCCCAGATCTATGACCTGCAAAACCAGAACTGTGAGTATGAATATAGATTCAAGAGGATGCGTTTGGCTAAAGATTTGAGGATCCCGGAGACTCGATCATCTTTCTATGATGGGGAGTGTCGGTGTCAAAACCGGCGGATCTCGGGTAGGGGGTCCCGAACTGTGCGTCTAGGCGGATGGTAACAGGAGACAAGGGACACGATGTTTTTACCCAGGTTCGGGCCCTCTCGATGGAGGTAAAACCCAACTCCTGCTTGATTAGTATTGATGATATGGGTAATACAAGAGTAGATCTACCACGAGATCGGAGTGGCTAAACCCTAGAAGCTAGCCTATGGTATGATTGTTGTTCATGCTATGGACTAAAACTCTCCGGTTTATATAGACACCGGAGAGGGCTAGGGTTACACAGAGTCGGTTACAATGGGAGGAGATCTTCATGTCGTATCGCCAAGCTTGCCTTCCACGCCAAGGAAAGTCCCATCCGGACACGGGACGGAGTCTTCAATCTTGTATCTTCATAGTTCGGGAATCCGGCCAAAGGTCTTAGTCCGGCCGTCCGGACACCCCCTAATCCAGGACTCCCTGAGTAGCCCCTGAACTAGGCTTCAATGATGACGAGTCCGGCGCACAAGTTGTCTTCGGCATTGCAAGGCGGGTTCCTCCTCTGAATATTCCATAGAAGATGTTGAACACCAGGGTAGTGTCCGGCTCTGCAAAATAAGTTCCACATTCCACCGTAGAGAGAATAATATTTGCATCAATCGGATCTGCTGACGTATTCCGCGGCGTGACATCATGCCATGGCCAGGCTTTTATTCATTTTACCGTTCCACCTCAGCGCGTTTAGCGAGGCAGTTTCCTTGGCACATCTTGTCAAAACAGAGATTGTGTCCCCTTATTCCAGGATTCTCATCAATACGGGTGTGGGTAACCCAACCGCGCCATTAACCGTGGCGCTTGGGAGATAAGCGAGTTTTATTAGGCCGGTGGGGGGCTCGTAGTTTTGGCCGCCCATATAAGGGGATAAGAATCCGCCCTTTCCATTCACGCCTTCTTCCTCTTCTGCTTATCCGTCCCTGTGCGCTCGAGCTCCAGCGCCCAAGCCCGCACTTCCCACCTCAACCTTCTCCAACCATGTCCGGAGCGAGAGGTAGATGGATGGCCTCCTCTGTCACGGAGGGGCAAATCAAAAAACTGAGGAAGGCCGGATACTTGTCTAACGACATCGCGCACCGGCTTCCAGATGTGGGGCAACTCATCCCCACCCCCAGGCCCCATGAGAGGGTTGTTTTTCTTCCCCATTTCCTCCGCGGACTTGGTTTTCCTCTTCACCCGTTCTTCCAGGGGCTCATGTTCTACTACGGCCTGGACTTCCACGATCTGGCCCCAAACTTCATACTCAATATCTCGGCGTTTATCGTCGTGTGTGAGGCCTTCTTCCGCATCCAGCCCCACTTTGGCCTATGGCTGAAGATCTTCAGCGTCAAACCGAAGGTTGTGAAAGGTCGACAAGCGGAATGCGGAGGTGCTATGGTGGGCAAGATGGCCAACGTCACTTGGCTCGAGGGTGCCTTCATGGAAACCATCAAAGGGTGGCAATCGGGGTGGTTTTATATCACCGAGCCGCGTGACCCTAAGTGGGCAGCGGCCCCCGAATTTCGATCCGGCATCCCCACCCGGCTCACATCTTGGAAAGAGACGGGCCTGTCGTGGGGCAATCCGGAAGAGGTGACCGGACTCCAAACCTGCGTCCAAGACCTGGTGACCAAGAAGGTCAAGCTTGTCAACGTGGTCCAGGTCATGCTCTTCCGCTGGATCCTCCCGTGTCAACAACGGGACTTCAATTTGTGGGAGTTCGACCCGGCCTAGCACCAGACTCTATCCCGGCTCTTCAAAACGAAGCACGAGGACACCTGGAAGGTGCTTTTCAAGAGTTCTGAGGTCCCCCCTCCCGTCACCGAGGATCGCGGCTTCTGCACCAAACGTCAAGCCTCCGAAGTAAGCTTACATTTAGTCCCTTACGGGATACCTAATTTTCATAGTGTGACTTTATGTGGGATCTAAACTCCCGTTCCTTTGACAGGACTGGAATAGGACATCTGGACAGTTTGACTGTCTGGACCCTTTGCCGAAGGCCCAGCAGACGCACACTTAGCGGAGCTACTGGTTCCGGCACCTCACGTGGTGCCGGAGAAGAAGGCCAAGGAGAAGGCCACGGGGACCCGAAAGAGTTCACGGTGCCCGGTGGCATCGGGTTTGTCCGACAACCCCAACGCACCCTCCTCCTCCGAAGACGAGGAGGAGGAGGAAGAAGAAGAGGCCTCTCGCCCTCCAACGGGGGGAGGAAAGAAAAGAAAGGCCGCCCCAACTGGGGAAGCCGGAGGGTCCAAGAAGGGGAAGACCCTTCTGCCGGACTACGGCCCCAGCGCCGAAGACGGCGGGGGGGAATGGCCATCCAGGGTCAAGCCCCTGGCAAAGTCGTAAGTGTCCGGCTACCCGAATGACTTATTACACTCCTTTGTTATTCAATAGATTCTAACGTCGAATCTAATTATGCAGTCCGCCCAGAGCTCAGCTTGGCGATTCGTCGAGCGTCTCTCTGAATTCGTCGGACGTGAATAGCGCTTCACTTCCGACGGCCTCCTCCCCTCTCCCTACAGACGACGCTGAGGTGGAGTCCCATAGGGGACAGAACCGGGAGGAGGTGGTCCTGGAGGCGCCACAAGGCGACCTTCCGGACTCCAGGCCCAAAGGCGGTAAAGCTCCGGAGGGATCTAAGTCCGGCCCCGGGCTGGACACTGCTCCGAAACCATCAGCGGTTCCGGAGTCCGACAGGCGGCGCCTTCATAAGAAGGGCAAGCCTGCGACGCCGGCGACTTCCGTCCATCCGGAAGCGCCGGACAATTTGCTGGAGTCGCTTAACGGCGCCTCCATCGACGAGGAACACCGCACTGTTATGAGTGCGGTGATTCAGAAGGTTCAGTCTGCCAAGAGTGGGCTGACGGAAGCCTGTACAAGCCTGTTAACGGGCTTTGAGGTATGTGTTCAAAAACATATAAAAAATATTACCGCATAGACAGTAGCCCCTGATGCTCAGTTCGGTGTTCGGAAAGAAAAGCCGAGCTGAGGATCTAAAAAGATATACGCAGGAGTCTAATAGAAATATGTCAATATGGGAATGCAGGCTGCGCTACTGACCTCTGCCGCACTGACTGCGGAGGTCAATGCATTGAAGGAAAGCCTCGAGCGGTCCGAGAGCGAGCTCGGCCGTGCCAAGAAGCGGCTCGAGGATAAAGAGGGTACATAGTACCTCCTGTAAATGTATATAGAAATACTTGGTTGCAAAATAATAACAGGACCAATGTTAATGTTGCAGGAGCCACGACCGAGGTGGCGACCCTGAAAGAGGCAGTCTCCAAGGCCGAAAAGAGTGCGGCCTTGGAGCCCACCGAGCGAGAGAAGCAGGAGGCGCGGGCGGCGGAGGTGCGGCAAGAGCTCCAGGCTCTCGTGGAAAAACACGAGAGTTTGGAGTGTGACTCGAAGACTCGAGAATCCGAGCTTGCCTTGGCTCTTGAGAGTGCCAAGACCGCTAAGGCCGAAGCCTAGAAGGCCCTTCAGGAGATCGAGGCGATGAAGAAGATAGTGGCGGGTAAGGCATTCTTTATGCAAAGCAAAAATATAAAAGTTAATTATCTACTACTTACCCGAATTCGGAGCTCTCCAGGAGCGTTCGCCGATCTGCCCCGTAGTGTGTCTAATGCCGCCGCATACTACCGAGCCGAAGATGGGAGCTCGACGGAAAAAGTGTTCTGGTCTCAGTATGCTGAGGCCGAACATCCGGTGCCCCTGAGCGACCAGCTGAAGCAGCTGGTCGAGCTCCACAAGGTGGCCGAACAGGCCATGAAGGGCCTCATAGCTCAGCTGTGGCCTGGAGAAGTCATGCCTGGGAGCTACTTCGGTCTGGTGCGGCAGCTGGTGGACGCGTGTCCATGGATTGAGGTCGTCAAGCGCTCCATTTGTATTGAAGGTGCCCGTCGGGCCCTTGCCCGTGCTAAGGTGCACTGGGGCAAGCTAGAGGCGGAGAAGCTGTTGACGGACGCGCCACCGCCGGGCAAGGAGTATCGTACGCCCGAGATGTATTATAATGGCGTTCTGAAGGGTGCCCGCCGTATAGCGGATGAGTGCTCCAAAGATGTAATTTTTGAGTAGACTCGCATTTGTTATCTTGTACGCTGAAGCTTTGTTCATATGCGTTAAGAAACGCTTGTTAATTTAAAATATTACCTTCTGTGCGGCCGTTTATCAAATCTGAGCGATGCAAGTCGTCGGCTTCGGCCCCCATGCCACGAGTGCTGGGGTGTTCGGGATAACCCTGAGCGCTCTTGTTACCATTCTTGGGTCCATCTAGGGAGGCGTTCAGCACAATGAACCAGGCCGTCGGACTTATAATGCTTTATCACTCTCACTTAGCCATAGAATTCTATAATTTTAAATTTCGGCGAAGCCCCTAGTATTCGGAAGACCGAGTTCGGGGCGCTATCCACGCCTAGGCCGGATAAGTCCGGTTCCTCGCTCGAAGCGGCATAAGTCTTTAAGGACTCAAAGAAACCTCGCGAACAACGACCGGTCTCTCGCACTATCATGACAGTCAGTTTTAGCTTTCTCTACCGAGGTGTTAACCCAGCTCAACTGGGGCACAATCGCAGTAGTTCTCCCAGCGCTACCTTAGCCAACAATGCAGAACGTAAGGTACAAAAACATGGGAGCCGGGCAAACCCAACTATTGACCAAAGACATGATTCGGAGCCGATGCATATAGTGCTATAAGTTCGGGGGGCCGCACTCGTGAGAGTGTTCGGTCTTCTCACACCATGTTATGGGGTGTTGTAAGCCCCTGGTGTATTGTTCGCACCAAAGTGTACGGTTGCACAATGTCATGACTGAACATATTTGTATAAAAAATAGATAAGTACAATAATAGGTAAGAGCTATATATTGTTTATTAAAAAAGGGCTGCTGCGAAAGCAGAACGATACAAGAAGTGTGGTAAGCAAGAGATGGGAGTATTTGACATGTTCCCCTCCAAGGGCAAGCTGCGGGATTGTAAGTAAAACAGGTATTAAACTCGTTATAGAGACCACCTGGACTTTTGACGTGGCTTTCTCTCTCCCTGGCTGTTGCATCGTGGGTTCGGCGAGTGTATTGCCGGGCAGGCCTTCCGAATAGTTGGGTCCTGAAAGTGTGTAAAAAGGAAAACAGCGAAATAGGGAGCCCCTTAGTGCGGTTGAACCACATTCTGGGCATGCCGTTGTTGTGCCCCTCCCCTTATGCCCATGGTATCTCTAGGGCGTAATTATGTACGCATGGTACCAGTATCGCCATTTGGCGGGGGTTGGGGTTGGGGCCGCACTGCTATGCTTGCTCGGAACGTGCCAGCCAGATTTGTTGTAGGTTGCTTCGTGCTCGCTTGACGTTGTCCGGACGTTTTACGTCTAGATTGGAGAACTGCCTTGAGAGGCTACTCTGTACTTCCACCGCCAGGGCCGCCGTGTGCTCCTCCGTTCGGAGAGAGCGTTCGGTGCTTCCGTTTACCGTGATGACTCCGCGAGGTCCTGGCATCTTGAGCTTGAGATATGCGTAGTGCGGCATCGCATTGAATTTTGCAAATGCAGTTCGTCCAAGCAGGGCGTTATAGCCGCTGCAGAATGGGACTATGTCGAAGATTAACTCCTCGCTCCGAAAGTTATCCGGGGATCCGAAGACCACTTCGAGTGTAACCGAGCCTGTACAGCTGGCCTCTACACCTGGCCTCTACACCTGGCATGACACCTTTGAAGGTTGTCTTTGTGGGTTTAATCCTTGAGGGATCGATGCCCATTTTTTGCACTGTGTCCTGGTAAAGCAGGTTCAGGCTAGTGCCGCCGTCCATTAGGACTCTGGTAAGGTGAAATCCGTCGATAATTGGGTCTAGGACCAGTGCGGTGAATCCACCGTGACGGATGCTGGTGGGATGGTCCCTTCGATCGAAGGTGATTGGGCAGGAGGACCATGGGTTGAACTTTGGGGTGACTGGCTCCAACGCATAGACGTCCTTGAGAGCACGCTTCCGCTCCCTTTTGGGGATGTGGGATGCGGCTTGGGTTGAGGGCCTGAAGGCCTCTCTATCGCGGCCACGGGGTGGCCGATCGGGCGCATCGTACGCTGGTGATGTAGGTTTAGTTGCTTCCTCCTCAAGTTGGGGTAGCAGCCTCCGCTTTGGGTAGCTCTTGGATGGGCGTTCTAGTTTATACTCTTCGGCCGCCAGGACTTCAGTCCATCTGTCGGCTAGCAAGTCTTGGTCAGCTCTAAGCTGCTGCTGTTTCTTCTTGAGGCTGCTCGCCGTGGCTACGAGCCTGCGTTTGAAACGCTCTTGTTCGACGGGATCCTGTGGCACGACGAATTCGTCGTTGTCGAGGCTTGCCTCGTCTTCGGAGGGAGGCATGTAATTGTCATCCTCATCCTCTTTGTCGGCCGCTCTCTCATGAGGGCTGGCTCCTTCATCCTCCTGCACTGAATCCTGCTGGAGGGGGTTGTCTTCGGCACTGTCCGGCGTGTTGTTATCTCCGATGCCAGAATCACCGTTTTTGCTTTGGCGGGACTTAGAGCGGCGCCGCTGACGTTGGCGCTTGGGTTGCTTCTTGGAGGGATCATCCTCCGTTTTCTCCTCGCCATCCCCCGCTTTAGTGGTGTCCACCATGTATATGTCATATGACGAGGTGGCTTTCCAGTTCCCTATAGGTGCTGGTTCTTGATCGTCTCCTTCATTGGCGTCCATGCCGTCGATGTCTTCGGAGTCAAAGTCGAGCATGTCAGTTAAATCGTCGACAGTGGCTATGAAGTGGGTGGTGGGTGGGCTTCGAATTTCTTCGTCGTCCGCATCCCAACCATGTTGGCCGTAGTTCGGCCAGGGCTCTCCTGACAAAGAGAGAGACTTTAATGAATTCAGGATATCGACAAAAGGCGAGTGCTGAAAGACGTCCGCGGCGGTGAACTCCATGACCGGAGCCCAACCGGGCTTAATCCGAAGAGGTGCGGGATTTACGGAGTCCGGATCGGAGTCCGGCACCTTGGAGTCACGGGCCTTGCGAGGGACTAGGCTGGTATCCGGCTCTATCGCCGTAGAGGTTGCAGCTTCCGGGGCGGCGTCCAACCGTCCATCCCCGACTGGCACAGTGGGCTCTGAGCTAATGGTCGGAGCGGACACCTGAATGACGCTCTGGGTGTTGTCCGATGATAGAGCTAAATCATGCCCATCGTGACAGTGCGGCGCGCCCGGTCGTGGCTCCAATCCGTCGAAGATCAAGTCCCCGCGGATGTCGGCCGTGTAGTTAAACTTCCAAACCTGATCTGATGGCCAGGGGCGTAGCTTTCAATTTGCTCCAGATGGCCGAACGAGTCGGCCCGCAGTGTGAAGCCGCCGAATACGAAGATCTGTTCGGGGAGAAAAGTCTCATCCCAGACCGCATCGCGATTGACGAGCGAAGAAGCCACGGGCCTAAAGGCGACGACACAGAGGAACTCTCAATGAAAGCACCAATGTCGGTGTCAAAACCGGCGGATCTCGGGTAGGGGGTCCCGAACTGTGCGTCTAGGCGGATGGTAACAGAAGACAAGGGACACGATGTTTTTACCCAGGTTCGGGCCCTCTCGATGGAGGTAAAACCCTACTCCTGCTTGATTAGTATTGATGATATGGGTAATACAAGAGTAGATCTACCACGAGATCGTAGAGGCTAAACCCTAGAAGCTAGCCTATGGTATGATTGTTGTTCGTGCTATGGACTAAAACTCTCCGGTTTATAGAGACACCAGAGAGGGTAGGTTTACACAGAGTCGGTTACAATGGGAGGAGATCTTCATGTCGTATCGCCAAGCTTGCCTTCCACGCCAAGGAAAGTCCCATCCGGACACGGGACGGAGTCTTCAATCTTGTATCTTCATAGTCCGGGAATCCGGCCAATGGTCTTAGTCCGGCCGTCCGGACACCCCCTAATCCAGGACTCCCTCATGGAGCCTATGCCTTGGAAGATGGAGGACAAGTCTACATCATCAAAAACACCACGCTCTTCACCAGCAAAGGAGACATAATCACATAGGTATGGGCACTCCCCTTGGCAACTGCCAAGCTTGGGGGACGTGCCACGGTATCATATCACCATCACACTCCAATCTTTACCGTTTTACTTAGTTCGATCCTTTTAGTAATATCTCGATCTAGTAGAATAAAGTTTTGGTATGATTTAGTTTTGAGTTTTGCTTTGTGATCCCTCTATGTAATCGAGTCCGTGAGCTATATATAATAAAGATTAGTGTTGAGTCAAGGGCTTTGCTATCTTGCTATTATCTTGAGAAAATAGAAAGAATAAAAAGAAATAAAAGAGACCATGTTGATCTTATGGATAGTGATGACTTCACACATAAAGAGTATGAGGCATAAAAGTTGTTGAGAGTTGGCAAACATAGTTTTGGTCATCATTGCAATTAATAGGAAGTAATAAAGAAAGAGAGGTTCTCACATATAAATATACTATCTTGGACATATTTTATGATTGTGAGCACTCATTAAAATATTACATGCTAAAAGAGTTGATGTTGGACAAGGAAGACAACGTAATGGGTTATATTTTCTCACATCTTAGTTAAAGTATATTGTCATGGATCGTCCACCATGTTGAGCTTGCCTTTCCCTCTCATGCTAGCCAAATTCCTTGCACCAAGTAAAAATTACTTGTGCTTACGAAATACCCTTAAACTAGTTTTGCCATGAGAGTCCACCATATCTACCTATGGATTGAGTAAGATCCTTCAAGTAAGTTGTCATGTTGCATGCAATAAAAATTGCTCTCTAAATATGTATGACTTATTAATGTGGAGAAAATAAGCTTTGTATGATCTTGTGATATGAAAGTAATAAAAGCGATGGACTGCATAATAAAGGTTCATATCACAAGTGGCAACATAAAGTGATGTTCTTTTGCATTAAGATTTCATGCATCCAACCATAAAAGCACATGACAACCTCTGCTTCCCTCTTCGAAGGGCCTATCTTTTACTTTCTGTCTTATATCTTATGCAAGAGTCAAGGTGATCTTCACCTTTACTTTTTACATTTTATCCTTTGGCAAGCACCTCGTGTTGGAAAGATCCTGATATATATATCCAATTGGATGTAAGTTAGCATGAACTATTATTGTTGACATTACCCTCGAGGTAAAACGTTGGGAGGCAACACTATAAGCCCTTATATTTCTCTATGTCCGATTAAAACTCCATAACCATAAGTATTGCATGAGTGTCAGCAATTGTGAAAGACTAAATGATAGTTGAGTATGTGGACTTGCTGAAAAGCTCTTAGGTTGACTCTTTCCTATGTTATGATAAATTGCAATTGCTTCAATGACTGAGATTATAGTTTGTTAGTTCTCAATGAAGTTTCTGAATCATACTTGACATTGTGAATAGATTGTTACTTGAGCATAAGTAATCATACAACAAAATATATATGTTGCTGTTATAAGAATGATCATGATGCCTGCATGTCCGTATTTTATTTTATCGACACCTCTATCTCTAAACATGTGGACTTATTTTTTGATATCAGCTTCCGCTTGAGGACAAGCGAGGTCTAAGCTTGGGGGAGTTGATACGTCCATTTTGCATCATGCTTTTATACCGATATTTATTGCATTATGGACTGTTATTACACATTATGTCACATACTTATGGCTATTCTCTCTTATTTTACAAGGTTTACATGAAGAGGGAGAATGCCGGCAACTGGGATTCTGGGCTGGAAAAGGAGCAAATATTGGAGACCTATTCTGCACAGCTCTAAAAGTCCTGAAACTCAAAGAAAGTAATTTTTGGAACTAATAAAAAATACTGGTGAAAGAATCAGCGTCAGGGGGCCCACACCCTGTCCACGAGGGTGGGGGGCGTGCCCATTGAGGGAGTCCTAGATTAAGGGGTCCTCGGACAGCCAGACTATATACTTTGGCCGGACTGTTGGACTATGAAGATACAAGATAGAAGACTTCGTCCCGTGTCCGGATGGGACTCTCCTTTGCATGTAAGGCAAGCTTGGCGATTCGGATATGTAGATTTCCTTCTCTATAACCGACTCTGTGTAACCCTAGCCCCCTCCGGTGTCTATATAAACCGGAGGGTTTAGTCCGTAGAACAACAATCATAATCATAGGTGTAACGCCCCGGATCCGTTGCGCCAGGTGTCTGCCAGTTATTCACCGTCGTTGCCATGTCATTTGCTTGCGTATTGCATTTTATCATGTCATCATGTGCATTTCATTTTGCATACGTGTTCGTCTCATGCATCTGAGCATTTTCCCCGTTGTCCGTTTCGCGATCCGGCACTCCTATGCCCTCTGGCGTCCCCCTCTTCTCTCTTTTCGTGAGTGGGTGTTAAACTTTCTCGGAATGGCCCGAGCCTTGCCAAGTGGTCTTGGTACATCACCGGTAGACCGCCTGTCAAGTTTCGTGCCATTTGGAGGTCGTTTGGTACTCCAACGGTTAACCGGGTAACCGTAAAGCCCTCTCTCTCTTTGCAGCCCAACACCCCTTCCAAACTGGCCCAAAACCCATCTAACTCCCCTCCATGCTCTCGGTCGTTCGATCACGATCGCGTGGCCGAAAACCGCACCTCATTTGGACTCTCCTAGCTCCCTCTACCTATAAATTAGCCTTCCCCTCCGAAATTGCGGGTGAAACCCTAGATCAAATCGCCCTCGCCGCCACCGGACATGTCCGCCGCCACCAGACACGTCCGCCGCCGCCGCCTGACGAATCCCGCAGCGCCACGTGTCCCCGCCGGCCTCCTCTCTCTCCCCGCACCGCCGCGGCCCGCCCGGCCCACGGGAGGCCCG
>NC_041389.1:128309052-128316673 GCF_002162155.2 Triticum dicoccoides
CCCGGTGCTCCTCCCGGCCGGCCCCGTCTCGCCGGACCGCGCCGCCTCGCCTCGCCTCCATGGCCGCCGCCGCGGGAGGAGGCCCAGGCCGCCCGCGCCCAGCGCCGCCCCGGCCTCCTCCGGTCAGATCCGGGCCGGCGCCGCCCGGATCCGACTCCCCCGTGCTCCGGCGAGCCCCCCTTCGACCCCGCCGTCGTCCCCGCAAAATCCGGCGAAGTTCCGGCGAAATCCGGCCGCCTCGAAGTCCGTGCCAAACAGAGGTTGACCCTGATATTTCAGTCCCAGTTTTCTGTAATTTTTATGCCATGTTCATACCATCGTAACTCTGCATCCGTAGCTCTGTTTCGTGCGTGTAATATGTCAAATTGTTCGCCTCGAAGAGTACATCATTCCGTTCCATTGCATCCTTTTCATTTGAGGTCATCTAGATGCCTGAATCATCATTGTAAGAGTGCTTCATATTGTTTCTGCTGTCTGTTATCAGAACGAGCTCTTTTGTCATTTTTGCCATGATTGATGTGTGCATCCTATGAGGTTGATTCCTACATGTGTTTTGAACTATGCCATGCCATCTTTACAGGGGTGTATGCCATGTATTTTTGTGATCAACGTGGTGACTAGCACAAGCATGCAAACTAGGCATCGCGTTAATGCTGATTTTAGTCCCTGTTCTGCTGTAATTTTCATGCCATGTAAACATGTTGCTACTAGTCATTCTATGCATAATCTGGAGATATTCTATAAACGTGTTTTGAACTACATGTCATCCTCTATCCATCCATGCCCTTGGTTGCATTTATAGGTTTCTGTAGCTTGTTCATATCTTGCTCCAAAGTTGCTTGGAAATGTTGTTGTCAGCCTGTTTTCATTAAGTTCACTTGTTCCCATGTGTTTTGCTAGTGATCCATGCACCCTATGACCTTGATCTTGCCATGCTTAGCTTCACAAACATGCCTTCTTACTGTTGGGTGCCTTGCCATGCCATGTAATGCTCTGTAGTGAGTTGCACAAGCTCATCTACATGCCTTCATAATTAAGTTCCTGCCATGTTTGAATCTGTATAAAAACTTGCTATGTTTACGTGGGTGCCATTATATTTTATGATCCTTTTTGGCTTATGGTCAGTAAGGGACTCTTTTTCTATGCAATTAGAAGATTCATACCATGCCTTTGTTTGCTATGATAAGTTCCTGTAACATGTTGTTTGATAGCCCTAAACATTGCATCGTGCTGTTATTTTCTGCAAAGTCTGAAATTGTAATAACTTGCCATCTTACCATGTGTGTTTGAGCATGTTCTAGTGATTTCTGGAGATAGCTCAGTGTTCATGTTTTGTTGTGCTTTACCTGTACATCATGTCCATGCCTTTTGTTATTATGTTGAGATGCTGTAGCTTGTTGTTTTGATGCTTGCAATATGCCTAGTCGCTGTTTTGGACAGTTTGTCCTTTAACTTGTTCCATGTGTGTGTGTTGAACCGTTGCTCCGTTTTGAGTGTGCTCTATATGAAACTTGCTTAGAATTGCATATAGTTTCATATTATCATGTTGCATCCATGTTTTGAGGTGTTTGCTTGATGTTTGGGTGCATTTTGCATCAATGCCATGTTTTACTTGAGTTGCTCATATCTTCTAAACCGTAGCTCCGAACTAAATGAACCTTATATGTAACTTGACTAGAATCTCGTGTAGATCATCCTTGTGCATCTTAACTTGATGTTTAACTACTTGAACATAAGTTGTATTCAGATCTGGACCCATTTCGAAATATGCATATGAGGACTTACCGGAATTGTTATATGTTGTTCCCGGCCTCATTTAAACTTGTCTTGTTGTGTTGTTCTTGTTTGCATCATCTCTTGCCATGAGTAGTCTCATCTAGATTTGTCATGCATCATGCTTGTTTGTGCATCATGCCTTGTTCATGTGTGGTGTGTTTACCATGTGGTGTGCTTCTTTTCGATAGTTCCTGTTTCGTTGCGATCGTGAGGATTCGTTCGTCTACGTTTGGTTCGGCTTCATCCGTTCATCTTCTTCATGGACTCGTTCTTCTTCCTTGCAGGATTTCAGGCAAGATGACCGCTACCCTGGATCTCACTACTATCATTGCTATGCTAGTTGCTTCGTTCTATCGCTATGCTGCGCTACCTATTACCTGTTTATCAAGCCATCCCATGTTGCCATGAACCTCTAACCTTTGACACCTTACCTATGCAAACCGTTGTTTGGCTATGTTACCGCTTTGCTCAGCCCCTCTTATAGCGTTGCTAGTTGCAGGTGAAGTTGATGATTTCTCCATGGTGGACAGGATTTTGGTTGGGATATCACAATATCTCTTATATTATTAATGCATCTATATATTTGGTAAAGGGTGGAAGGCTCGGCCTTATGCCTGGTGTTTTGTTCCACTCTTGCCACCCTAGTTTCCGTCATACCGGTGTTATGTTCCCGGATTTTGCGTTCCTTACGCGGTCGGGTGATTTATGGGACCCCCTTGACAGTTCGCTTTGAATAAAACTCCTCCAGCAAGGTCCAACCTTGGTTTTACTTTTTGCCTCACCACCACCTACTTTTCCCTTGGGAGTCGCTCTCTCGAGGGTCATCTTTATTACAGCCCCCCCGGGCCAATGCTTGTCTAAGTGTTGGTCCGAACCAGCCACTTGCAGCGCCACCTCAGGGAAACTCGAGGGCTGGTTTTAGTTGTATGTAGTGTTCATCCGGTGTTGCCCTGAGAATGAGATATGTGCAGCTCCTATCAGGATGTCGGCGCATCGGGCGGTCTTGCTGGTCTTGTTTTACCATTGTCGAAATGTCTTATAAATCGGGATTCCGAGTCTGGTCGGGTCTTCCTGGGAGAAGGTCTATTCCTTCGTTGATCGCGAGAGCTTGTCATGGGCTAAGTTGGGACACCCCTGCAGGGTATAATCTTTCGAAAGCCGTGCCTGCGGTTATAGGCAGATGGGAATTTGTTAATGTCCGGTTGTAGATAACTTGACACCAGATCCGAATTAAAACGCATCAACCGCGTGTGTAGCCATGATGGTCTCTTCTCGGCGGAGTTCGGGAAGTGAACACGGTTTCTGGGTTATGTTTGACGTAAGTAGGAGTTCAGGATCACTTCTTGATCATTGCTAGCTTCACGTCCGTTCCTTTTGCTCTCTTCTCGCTCTTATTTGCGTATGTTAGCCACCATATATGCTTAGTCGCTGCTGCAGCCTCACCACTTTACTCCTTCCTTACCCATTAAGCTTTGCTAGTCTTGATACCCATGGTAATGGGATTGCTGAGTCCTCGTGGCTCACAGATTACTACAACAACAGTTGCAGGTACATGTTATGCGATGATCATGACGCGAGAGCGATGCTTGCTTGCGTTGAGTTGTTCTTCTGCTTCTTCTTCGATCAGGGGATAGGTTTCAGGTCAGCAGCCTGGGCTAGCAGGGTGGATGTCGTTTGAGTTTCTGTTTATGTTTCATCCGTAGTCGGATGTTGATCTTATGCTCTGATGTATTGTAATGTTGTATTCGTGTGGCATTGTATGCCTTATGTATGTATCCCCATCTATTATGTAATGTTGATGTAATGATATCTACCTTGCAAAGCGTCTCAATATGCAGTTCTATCCTTGGTGGGACCTTCGAGTTCCTTTTGGATAGGGTCGCATATTGGGCGTGACAAGTTGGTATCAGAGCCTCGACCGACCCTAGGAGCCCCCTTGATTGTTGGCCGTTGTTGAGTCTAGAAAGAAAACTATTTTGAGTCTTAGGATTATATATATCGGAGAGTAGGATTCTTTTTACTCCTCAGTCCCCTTCGTCGCTCTGGTGAGGTCTCCTGACATAGATGTTTTGTCTTTCCTCTTCTCAAATTTCACTCAAATTTTTTTTAGGATCACGCGGGTATCTTGGAATCGTTCCGATGGTTTTGTGACGAGAACATTGTTCTTGGTGCCTCCTGACATTTAGGGGTTGTGGCAGTGTCCCGGGGAGTTGAGCTCCGAGGTGTTGTCGTCACAATTTTATCGTTGCAGTTCTGGAATACCTGAGTTTTGCCGACATCGAAAATCTCTTTTGTACAGTTGTTGGTGAGATAACCCCGATAACCCAGTACTGGGGCGAGCTCGAGAGTATTGCCATAACTCGTATAACAGATGCTTTTCGAAGGTTGAGGTACACGATTTCCGAAGGTTTCTTGGTTATGTGTTGACGGATGGATACAGCTTGGATGTAGGTATTGTTAGTTTGGGTGAGATATATTGCTTCCCCTGTATCCCCAACACTAGATTGCATAACCAGAAAGTTTCAGGAGTTTTATAGGTGGGAATTCAAGTAGCTCTAGTTTTATCTTTCCAACAGGCACATGATACGATATGGGATCTATCATATGTTTGTTTCCGGCTTATTCTGCAAGCCAAATCCTTTGTTTTGTTTTATTTGTGGTATTCAAGTTGCTTCGAAGTCAAATGTTGAATCCATACCTTTCAAGTGGTGTTCTCATATTTCTATGGGAATACTAATCCTTCTTGATCATCGAGGTCGTCATGTTAATTCTTTTTCAACCGGTGTGCTTCTCTTCAAGTGGTTCCAATCTTTTTCAACATTCGCAAGATCAATTATCAGTTCTTCTCAACGGTGTTTGCTTCATCCATTCCAAGTTGTCTTTGTTTTCCCACCCTCCCACCCTTTTTCTTCAAGGACCCAGATTTCTTAATCAAGTATCCATTTATTCATGTGAAGTCTCTTCACTCTTTTCAATCATTGTTCTTATCCGGTGGATTTCCCTCGTGAAGATGCTCACGAGCTTCAAGTTCATCATCCTCCATTGTTGTTTCCTCTCCGGTGGATTAATTCAAGCTTTCAGTGTTGATCATATTCCTTCCCTCATGTCAAATGCTTTCTCATGTCGGTGCACCTCTCATTTGTTCACCTCTCTCTATTCTTATCCGGAGTGTTCAAGACATCTCATAAGATTCGACCGTGTTCTAATTAATTCGAGGTTGTCACCTCATTCAAATATTTCAATTGTTCCGGTGCTTCATCTATCTGTTCATCATCATTTTCCAACGGTGTTTTCTTTTGAGTGGGCCCTAACCCACAGGTCTTTTCCCAGGATCTTACCTGACTCTTCTAATTCCCCGGAGTTAATCTCAATTCTTCTCAAGTGTGACGTAAGAATGAATTTTCATCAGTCATATTCCTTATCCAAGATCGTTTTCAAACTCTTTTCATTGTTGGCTCAAACCCTTTGCTTTCCATTCTACTGGAGTATCTCAGTAATTTTGGTGGTGTTTCTCGTCGTCATTTGAAGATCGAAGAAGAGTTTTTCCTCTAAATCTGGTATGTCCTCTCGAAGAATCTTGGTTCTAGCTTCTTGCTATCGTCTCGAATTATTCCTTTTGTCAGATATTCTTTTCTCACCCATCCGGAGTTGTCAGGAGTTGTTTTTCCATTTCTTTTCACCGGAGGCCATCATTCCAGGTACCGTTCTCTAATTATCCCGGTGCATTGCTCAAGTATTATCTAATCAGCTCGGGACCTCTGCGTTCACTTCTATCTAAATTCCCCCAAGTATCTTCATTCGTTTTCCAATTCTTCCCGGTGGTTTGTTCAAGATTTCTCTTCCTTCGTTATCATATCAATTTATTCGTTGTTTCCAAATCCTACCGGTGGTTCCTTGAAGACCTTCACAAGTTTGCGCCATATCTCTTTTAATCCTTTTCAAGAAGAATAAGTAGTATGCGAAATCCATTGCTTGTCATCAATTTAATTTGATGAAGGATAAGCATACAATAAATCTTATTCTTATTTCATCCGAGTGAGTAATCCTTTCCTTCAGAGTTTGTTCGTGATGAATAAATTCTAGTTCAAGTGTTTTCATCTTTTCTTTCCCGGAGTTCAATTTCCTCGCTCATTTCGTCAGAACCTCCATCTAAATCATCGCAAGGCTCATCTTATTCTTTCATCCTTTCATTCTATCTCTTCATCCTTTTTTGACAACGGAGTTCTTCTTGGTGGTTCTTCATGATTTAATTCATTCTTCAAGAGTTCATCAAGATTCTCGTCGGTGGAGTTCAAGTATCTTTCCTTTTTGCCTTCCGAAGTGCAATTAATTCTTCATTTTCTTTTGAAGTGGGGTTTTGCATGCCTTCATTCTTCTTAGCTATTCAATCATTTCAGTTTGCGGCTGTTTATCACCTCATAATTTTCTGAGATGTTATCCATAAGACCACAACAAGCTTATTCTTTCGTTGTTGATTTTTTGAACAACTCCATTCAATCCTTATAAATTCTTTTCATTGAATACTCTTTCAGTTCTTTCCGGAGGTTTTTGTGTCATGTCTTCATCAAGTATCATCCCTTCTTCTCTAGTTCATGTTCTATTCCTTCCATGTTCAACCGGAGTGCTGCCCAAATTATTTCAATCTTATTCCTTCTCCATCTAGTTTTAACCGGAGTGGTTTCAATATCTATCTCATCACTAAACCTACAAGGTTCTCGAATGTTTCTTGTTCCTCTTTTCTAACGGAGTGTTTTCAACTTTGTTCATCGTTGTTGTTTTCTTTCTTCATTTTGCTCAACCTCTCAAGGTTCTTTGGTTTCACTCTTTGGTCGAAGAAGCAACTTAGCTTTACCTCTTCTCTTCCTCTTCCTTTTTCCTCCGGTGCCATCCTAGATCACGGGACGAGATCCTCTCGTAGTGGTGGAGTGTTGTAACACCCTGGATCCGTTGCGCCAGGTGTCTGCCAGTTATTCGCCGTTGTTGCCATGTCATTTGCTTGCGTGTTGCATTTTATCATGTCATCATGTGCATTTCATTTTGCATACGTGTTCGTCTCATGCATCCGAGCATTTTCCCCGTTGTCCGTTTCGCGATCCGGCACTCCTATGCCCTCCGGCGTCCCCCTCTTCTCTCTTTTCGTGAGTGGGTGTTAAACTTTCTCGGAATGGCCCGAGCCTTGCCAAGTGGTCTTGGTACATCACCGGTAGACTGCCTGTCAAGTTTCGTGCCATTTGGAGGTCGTTTGGTACTCCAACGGTTAACCGGGTAACCGTAAAGCCCTCTCTCTCTTTGCAGCCCAACACCCCTTCCAAACTGGCCCAAAACCCATCTAACTCCCCTCCATGCTCTCTATCGTTCGATCACGATCGCGTGGCCGAAAACCGCTCCTCATTTGGATTCTCCTAGCTCCCTCTACCTATAAATTAGCCTTCCCCTCCGAAATTTCGGGTGAAACCCTAGATCAAATCGCCCCCGCCGCCACCGGACATGTCCGCCGCCACCGGACACGTCCGCCGCCGCCGCCCGACGAATCCCGCAGCGCCACGTGTCCCCGCCGGCCTCCTCTCTCTCCCCGCGCCGCCGCGGCCCGCCCGGCCCACGGGAGGCCCGTCCCGGGCCACGACCGGGCCCGCGCGCCCCGCCTCCCGCGCCGTCGCGCCCGTCCTCTCCGCCGCCGGCCAGCGCCGCCGCCGGCGTGCGCCCCATCGCCCGCGCGCCCTGCCCCGTGCACCTCCTCCGCCGGCGCCTCTCCGCCTGGCCGAAGCCGCCGCAGCGCCCCGCCGCCCGGTGCTCCTCCTGGCCGGCCCCGTCTCGCCGGACCGCGCCGCCTCGCCTCGCCCCCATG
>NC_041389.1:128317239-128327598 GCF_002162155.2 Triticum dicoccoides
CGCCCAGCGCCGCCCCAGCCTCCTCCAGTCAGATCCGGGCCGGCGCCGCCCAGATCCGGCTCCCCCGTGCTCCGGTGAGCCCCCCTTCGACCCCGCCGCCGTTCCCTGCAAAATCCGGCGAAGTTCCGGCCAAATCCGGCCGCCTCGAAGTCCGTGGCAAACAGAGGTTGACCCTGATATTTCAGTCCCAGTTTTCTGTAATTTTTATGCCATGTTCATACCATCGTAACTCTGCATCCGTAGCTCCGTTTCGTGCGTGTAATATGTCAAATTGTTCATCTCGACGAGTACATAATTTCGTTCCATTGCATCATTTTAGTTTGAGGTCCTCTGGATGCCTGAATCATCGTTGTAAGAGTGCTTCATATTGTTTCTGCTGTCTGTTATCAGAACGAGCTCTTTTGTCATTTTTGCCATGATTGATGTGTGCATCCTATGAGGTTGATTCCTACATGTGTTTTGAACTATGCCATGCCATCTTTACAGGGGTGTATGCCATGTATTTTTGTGATCAACGTGGTGACTAGCACAAGCATGCAAACTAGGCATCGCGTTAATGCTGATTTTAGTCCCTGTTCTGCTGTAATTTTCATGCCATGTAAACATGTTGCTACTAGTCATTCTATGCATAATCTGGAGATATTCTATAAACATGTTTTGAACTACATGTCATCCTCTATCCATCCATGCCCTTGGTTGCATTTATAGGTTGCTGTAGCTTGTTCATATCTTGCTCCAAAGTTGCTTGGAAATGTTGTTGTCAGCTTGTTTTCATTAAGTTCACTTGTTCCCATGTGTTTTGCTAGTGATCCATGTATCCTATGACCTTGCTCTTGCCATGCTTAGCTTCACAAACATGCTTTCTTACTGTTGGGTGCCTTGCCATGCCATGTAATGCTCTGTAGTGAGTTACAAAAGCTCATCTACATGCCTTCATAATTAAGTTCCTGCCATGTTTGAATCTGTATAAAAACTTGCTATGTTTACGTGGGTGCCATTATATTTTATGATCCTTTTTGGCTTATGGTCAGTAAGGGACTCTTTTTCTATGCAATTAGTAGATTCATGCCATACCTTTGTTTGCCATGATAAGTTCCTGTAACATGTTGTTTGATAGCCCTAAACATTGCATCGTGCTGTTATTTTCTGCAAAGTCTAAAATTGTAATAACTTGCCATCTTACCATGTGTGTTTGAGCATGTTCTAGTGATTTATGGAGATAGCTCAGTGTTCATGTTTTGTTGTGCTTTACCTGTACATCATGTCCATGCCTTTTTTTATTATGTTGAGATGCTGTAGCTTGTTGTTTTGATGCTTGCAATATGCCTAGTCGCTGTTTTGGACAGTTTGTCCTTTAACTTGTTTCATGTGTGTGTGTTGAACCGTTGCTCCGTTTTGAGTGTGCTCTATATGAAACTTGCTTAGAATTGCATATAGTTTCATATTATCATGTTGCATCCATGTTTTGAGGTGTTTGCTTGATGTTTGGGTGCATTTTGCATCAATGCCATGTTTTACTTGAGTTGCTCATATCTTCTAAACCGTAGCTCCGAACTAAATGAACCTTATATGTAACTTGACTAGAATCTCGTGTAGATCATCCTTGTGCATCTTAACTTGATGTTTAACTACTTGAACATAAGTTGTATTCAGATCTGGACCCATTTCAAAATATGCATATGAGGACTTACCGGAATTGTTATATGTTGTTCCCGGCCTCATTTAAACTTGTCTTGTTGTGTTGTTCTTGTTTGCATCATCTCTTGCCATGAGTAGTCTCATGTAGATTTGTCATGCATCATGCTTGTTTGTGCATCATGCCTTGTTCATGTGTGGTGTGTTTACCATGTGGTGTGCTTCTTTTCGATAGTTCATGTTTCGTTGCGATCGTGAGGATTCGTTTGTCTACGTTTGGTTCGGCTTCATCCCTTCGTCTTCTTCATGGACTCGTTCTTCTTCCTTGCGGGATTTCAGGCAAGATGACCGCTACCCTGGATCTCACTACTATCATTGCTATGCTAGTTGCTTCGTTCTATCGCTATGCTGCGCTACCTATTACCTGTTTATCAAGCCATCCCATGTTGCCATGAACCTCTAACCTTTGACACCTTACCTATGCAAACCGTTGTTTGGCTATGTTACCGCTTTGCTCAGCCCCTCTTATAGCGTTGCTAGTTGCAGGTGAAGTTGAAGATTTCTCCATGGTGGACAGGATTTTGGTTGGGACATCACAATATCTCTTATATTATTAATGCATCTATATATTTGGTAAAGGGTGGAAGGCTCGGCCTTATGCCTGGTGTTTTGTTCCACTCTTGCCGCCCTAGTTTCCGTCATACCGGTGTTATGTTCCCGGATTTTGCGTTCCTTACGCGGTCGGGTGATTTATGGGACCCCCTTGACAGTTCGCTTTGAATAAAACTCCTCCAGCAAGGCCCAACCTTGGTTTTAGTTTTTGCCTCACCACCACCTACTTTTCCCTTGGGAGTCGCTCTCTCGAGGGTCATCTTTATTACAGCCCCCCCGGGCCAATGCTTGTCTAAGTGTTGATCCGAACCAGAGCCACTTGCAGCGCCACCTCGGGGAAACTCGAGGGCTGGTTTTAGTTGTACATAGTGTTCATCCGGTGTTGCCCTGAGAACGAGATATGTGCAGCTCCTATCAGGATGTCGGCGCATCGGGCGGTCTTGCTGGTCTTGTTTTACCATTGTCGAAATGTCTTGTAAACCGGGATTCCGAGTCTGATCGGGTCTTCCTGGGAGAAGGTCTATTCCTTCGTTGATCGCGAGAGCTTGTCATGGGCTAAGTTGGGACACCCCTGCAGGGTATAATCTTTCGAAAGCCGTGCCTGCGGTTATAGGCAGATGGGAATTTGTTAATGTCCGGTTGTAGATAACTTGACACCAGATCCGAATTAAAACGCATCAACCACGTGTGTAGCCGTGATGGTCTCTTCTCGGCGGAGTCCGGGAAGTGAACACGGTTTCTGGGTTATGTTTGACGTAAGTAGGAGTTCAGGATCACTTCTTGATCATTGCTAGCTTCACGTCCGTTCCTTTTGCTCTCTTCTCGTTCTTATTTGCGTATGTTAGCCACCATATATGCTTAGTCGCTGCTGCAGCCTCACCACTTTACTCCTTCCTTACCCATTAAGCTTTGCTAGTCTTGATACCCATGGTAATGGGATTGCTGAGTCCTCGTGGCTAACAGATTACTACAACAACAGTTGCAGGTACAGGTTATGCGATGATCATGACGCGAGATCGATGCTTGCTTGCGTTGAGTTGTTCTTCTGCTTCTTCTTCGATCAGGGGATAGGTTTCAGGTCGGCAGCCTGGGCTAGCAGGGTGGATGTCGTTTGAGTTTCTGTTTATGTTTCATCCGTAGTCGGATGTTGATCTTATGCTCTGATGTATTGTAATGTTGTATTCGTGTGGCATTGTATGCCTTATGTATGTATCCCCATATATTATGTAATGTTGATGTAATGATATCCACCTTGCAAAGCATCTCAATATGCGGGTCTATCCTTGGTGGGACCTTCGAGTTCCTTTTGGATAGGGTCACATATTGGGCGTGACAATAGGCTAGCTTCTAGGGTTAGCCTCATCAATCTCGTGGTAGATCAACTCTTATAATACTCATATCATCAAGATCAATCAAGCAGGAAGTAGGGTATTACCTCCATCGAGAGGGCCCGAACCTGGGTAAACATCGTGTCCCCCGCCTCCTATTACCATTAGCCTTAGACGCACAGTTCAGGACCCCCTACCCGAGATCCTCCGGTTTTGACACCGACATTGCTGCTTTAATGGAGAGTTCCACTGTGCCGTCATCGTAAGGCTTGATGGCTCCCTCAATCATCTACAATGATGTAGTACAGGGCGAGGCTTTTCTCCCCAAACAGATCTTCATATTCGGTGGCTTCATACTGCGGGCCAACTTGCTTGGTCATCTGGAGCAGATCGATAGCTATGCCCCTGGCCACCAGGTCAGGTTTGGAGGTTTGAATTACACCACCAACACCCGCGGAGACTTGATCTTTAACGGGTTTGAACCCACGACAGCTGCTCCCTGCAGCCACGATGAACTCGAATTAAATCTGTCATCGGACTATGCTCAGGAGACATCACCTGTGACTGTCCAGGCCCTAGATCCGGAACAGATTGCACCATCCGCAGATGGGGGGCTGAACCCCACCACGGAAGCCGCACACTCTACGACATTTGAGCCGAACACAGATTCAACCTCTAGCGAGGCCTGTGCCATTGGACCCTCGGACTCGTCTCCGAATATAGGTTCAGAACCGCGTGTGTCCATGCTCGTCAAACCTAATTGGGCGCCGATCTGGGAGTTTACCTCCGCAGACATCTTTCAACACTCGCCCTTGGGCGATGTGTTGAATTCATTAAGATCTCTCTCCTTGTCAGGACATTCTTGGCCGAACTATGCCCAGCTTGAGTGGGAAACGGACGAAGAAGAACTTCGCTGCCCACCCACCGCCCACTTCATAGCCACTGTCGACGACTTGACCGACATGCTTGACTTCGACTCCGAAGACATCAATGGTATGGACGACGATGCGTGAGAAGAAGAGGAACCACCACCCACAGGGCGCTGGACAGCCACCTCGTCATACGACATTTACATGGTGGATATCCCCAAAGAAGACAATGACAAGGACAAAAAGGACCCAGTTGAGGATAAGCCTCCTGAGATGCAGCCGAAGCGCCGGCGTCAGCGGCGCCGCTCTAAACCACGCCATGGTAAAAATAGCAATACCGGCACAGGAGATAATACCCCGGACAATGCTGAAAACAATGAAGACCCCGCAGACCCAGCTATGAAGCAGGACGATCAGGGAGACGGCAAACATAGTCCGGGGCCGCAGTCCGATCACAGCGATGCGAAGACACCACTTATCAACCTGTCTCTGAAGAAGAGGACAGTTTGGATGACGACACATTCATCATCCCTGATACACAAGTGTAACGAGAACGCCTCCAACAGAGACTTATCGCCACTGCTAGGAGCTTGACTAAGCAGAAGCAACGGCTTAAAGCCGCACAGGATATGCTCGATGACAAATGGAACGAAGTGGTCGACACTAAGGAAAAATACAGCGGCAATCGCCAAACAAAGAGCTATCCCAAACGTAAACTGTTGCCCGAATTCGACAATGCGGCTATAGCGCCCATACCACCGAATAACCGTACGGACGACCAACAGGACCGACCACCTCGTGGTCGAGACAGAGCAGCTAATAACGCCGCACACAAACCCGCACCCCCGCTCCATAAACAAAGGGACGTAGCGACCCAGAACTAGCAACACGATTTACGTGAAGACTTGGATAAAAGGGTTGGCATAACAAGGTCCATTTATGGATCTCGAGGATATGTCCCAACGCAGGATCGTGACCACGAAAACAAATATGCCAGCCACTCTCTAGTTCGGAACCAACACCAAACACTACAACCGTCGGACTCTCTCCACGGCATAACCAAATACAGGGGCGCTGCGCACCCCTGTGCTTCACCGATGAGGTGCTGGATCATGAATTTCCAGCAGGGTTTAAACCCGTAAACATCAAGGCATACGACGGAACGACAAACCCTACGGTCTGGATAGAGGACTTTATTCTTCATATCCATATGGCACGCGGAGATGATCTCCACGCCATCAAATACTTACCCCTCAAGCTCAAAGGACCAGCTCGGCACTGGCTGAAAAGCCTCCCTGAAAATTCTATCGGAAGCTGGGAGGAGCTCGAGGACGCTTTCAGGGAAAATTTTCAAGGGACTTATGTCCGACCTCCAGATGCAGACGATCTCATTCATATAACCCAACAACCCAGAGAGTCCGCCCGTAAGCTTTGGAATAGATTTCTGACCAAGAAAAACCAAATCATCGACTGTCCAGATGTCGAAGCTTTAGCAGCTTTCAAACACAGTATCCGGGACGAATGGCTTGCCAGACACTTCGGCCAAGAAAAGCCCAGGACAATGGCAGCCCTAACCACCCTCATGACCCGCTTTTGTGCAGGCGATGATAGCTGGTTGGCCCGTAGCAGCACCAGCAACCCAGGCACATCCGAAATCAGGGATGGCAACGAAAAACTAGGACGCAATAAAAACAAACGTCAAAACAATGAAGACAACCCAAAAAATACAGCGGTAAACGCCGGATTCAGGGGCTCCAAACCCGATCAAAGGAAAAAGACATTTAAAGGCAGCCGAGAAGGTCCATCCAGCTTAGACAAAATTCTCGACAAGCCCTACCAGATTCATGGCACCCCCAATAAGCCAGCTAACCACACCAACAGAGAATGTTGGGTCTTTAGACAGGCCGGCAAGCTCAACGCCGAACACAAGGGGAAGGGGTCGCTAAGTGAAGACGAGGACGAATCCCGCCAGCTGAACACAGGTGGATAGAAAAAATTCTCACCGGAGGTTAAAACAGTGAACATGATTTACATCACTCATATCCCAAAAAGGGAGCGCAAACGCGCACTCCGAGACGTATACGCTATAGAGCCCGTCATCCCCAAATTCAACACATGGTCGGCCTATCCGATCACTTTCGATCGCAGGGATCATCCGACTAGTATCCGCCACGGGGGCTCGGCCGCCTTAGTGCTCGACCCTATTATCGACGGATACCACCTCACCCGATTCCTCATGGACAGCGGTAGCAGTCTCAATCTGATATATCAGGACACTGTCCGCAAGATGGGGATAGACCCGTCAAGAATTAAGCAAAGCAGCACTACCTTTAAAGGAGTGATACCAGGCGCAGAGGCCCGCAACAGCAGCTCCCTGACGTTGGAAGTTGTATTCAGATCTCCCGATAACTTTCGAAGCGAAGAACTAATCTTTGATATTTCTCCGTTTCGTAGCGGTTACCATGCACTACTTGGAAGAACGGCATTCGCCCGCTTCAATGCAGTCCCGCATTACACTTATCTTAAACTTAAGATGCCCGGTCCACGTGGTGTCATCACAATCAGCGAAAACACGGAGCGTTCCCTTCAAATGGAAGAATACGTCGCGGCTCTAGCAGCGGAATCATGGAGTGACCTCTGCAAAACGAGCAACTCATCGGTTCTCGAAACCGCGGACACAGTTAGACGTGTTCGGCGCACACCTAGGTGTAGCAGCTCAGATAAACCTGAGCTTGATTAGCGGCTATACTCCCGCAAAAACAAGAAGACTGTACATGTCTCCCTGTATATGTAAAATAGGGCTTCAAAACTCCCTGTATGGAGTGTGGGGCCGCACGCATATAAAAGGTCCATAGTTCGGCTTGACCCTATTCGGACTCAAAAAAATATATCTTCATGGTTCTTTAAAACAAACCAATTCTACTCACGATCACACCAGACCCGGTCACCTAGTTCTTTCTTTGTTTCAGGTGGCCACCACTCTTTACCCCTCAAGGACACAGGCACAACGGAGATAAAGGCGCAGACGTGCAACAGGGCCCCGTTCTAAGGTTTCTTTTTAGATTAAGCCCCTGCATAAACCTTTTTTACTATCTTTTGTTATTTTCATATCCTCCTAGCTCTTAAAATGACCCACAAGGATGTCGGCGTTATTGTCACGCCGAATAGACCTGTACCTTGAAATCCAGGGTTTCATTACCAGGGGCTGCATTCAGCCAGGTATATTTTGTAAAGACCGAACACCTTCGGGAGTGTTCGACGTCATGAGTTTGGCCCTATATGCATCAGCTCTGAATCATGTCTTTGGTCAAATGTTGGGTTTGCCCGGCTCCCGCGTTTTGCTACCTTACGTTCCGCACCATCGGCTAAGGAAGCACGGGGAGAACTACTGCGATTGTGCTCTGGTTCATCCGGACGAGCACCTCAATAGAGAAAGCCGAAAACTGGCTGTCATGATACAACGAGAGACTGGTCAACCACTCGATGACTCAACGGAATCCTCGAGATTCTTCCGCATTAACGAAGGACCGGTTTTCCGGTCACGTATGTAAACGCACCATTTTCGGATAAAATGCGGACATACCAGGGGCTATGTAGTAGCCCCACCATCAAACTCCTATGGCTAAGTGAAAGTGTTAAAGCTTTATAGTCCGATTGCCTTGTTCACCGCACTATCACCTCCTCAAATGGACCAAGACGTTGGATCAAGTGTGACTACGAGCTTGTTTCCGAACACCCACGCGTTATTCGCAAAGGGGTTGAAGCCGACGACTGCAATCTTTCAGGTTATATACATATATACATAAACGGCCGCACAAGAGGCACTAAAATACTTTACGGGCAAAAGTATAAATATAGCCTTTATTATCAAAAGCATTGTCTTTACAAATTCAGACATATATCATTCGAACATGATAGTCTTCGAGCACTGAGCCTCTATCAGGCGGGCACCTTCTAAGACCTCTTCAAAATAGTGCTCTGGCAGGTCCTGACCTCCGGTCAGACCCCGTGTTGCAACACTGGTGGCCTCCATCCCCGCCCAATACATTTTAATGCGGGCGAGGGCCATCCGTGCACCCTCCATGCATGCCGACCGCTTGATAGTGGCGATATGCGGCACAACACGAATAAATCATTTCACCAAACCAAAATAACTACTCGGGCTTGGTTCCCCAGGCTACAAGCAGTCCACGACAGCCTTCATGGCAAGTCCGGATAACCTATGGAGCTCCGCCCATTCGGACATCTGCTTGTTTAATAGCAGCGGACGCTTTGGCGTGCTGAACTATGACCAGAACAGTCTTTCTGCTTCATGATCTTCTTGGTCCTGGAAGAACTACGTCGCATAGGCGGCACTTGACAAGTCCAAATACGCGTCTTGAGAACTCCACATTTGATCAAGAGGGGCATACTTCGGATCGCTGAACTTAGTTCGTAATAAAAAGGGCTTCCCAGCCGCGATCTCGCCGGCTTGCCTGAGCTCCTCCCGAGCTGCTCTGATATCAGATTGAGTCTCTTTTGCCGTTTGCAAGGCCTTTTGCAGGTCCTCCGTTTTTTCTTGGCTCTCCTTCTTGAGCAGCTCATAACGGTTAGTGGCATCCTTCAGCTCAAGAGCCATATTGGCTATTTTTTCCTCACTTCGGCGATGAGCAGCTTGTTCGGCTTTCAATTCACTCATTGCCTTTTCGGCAGCCGTGTCGCTTACTCTGGCTTGCTCCTTAGCATGCGCAAGCTCACCCGAAGAGTCTCCACGATGGCTGCACAATCTGCAGACAAAGCATATTGTAAGTCCCGGTGTCATACTATCATACATACTTGCTGACCGCCCAGAAAACACACCTTGTGCCTTGTCAAGACGCTTATTCACGAGCGTGATGTCCTCATCCACCACATCAAGTTGTCGCTTCAATTCGGCAAATTCAGCAGCCAGCGTAGTTGTCGAGGCTGCAGCCGCCTGTGTACAAAATTGGCAAAATCCTTTCCTGAGATTATTGATATTTTTTGATCCTCTGATCGCTCCGTTCGGATAGCAACCAGAGTCTCAGGGGCTACTATCTACACACAGTGCACCTTGCGTTTTGCAATACAAACTAACAAAAATTTTGTCACACCCTAGCTAGTCATGCATTAGAGTGTTGCATCATGTTTATTTTTGCATCAGAAACCTGAAATGGGGATGACAGAACCCCCAGTCCCCTCTGAAACCAATTAGGGTTTACTAAAAACTTTTTCAATGAACCTGAAATGCCCTTCTAAAATGCCCACCATTTTTGTCTTGGTTCAGAACCTCTGCCAAAAGTGATGCACATTTTCCTAGGTCATCTTAGGGTCTTTGAATTAAATCATAGATATTTGAGTTTGGGAATTTAAAATTATAAAAAATATTCAGATGCTCAAATATCCCCAAACTAAAATGTTTCATGTTGGAAATAATCCAACTATGGACCAGGAGTAGTTTGGTGATTTTAGGAGTTGCCTAAGTATTTTTAATAAATCAACAAAGTTGCAGAAGTATTAAAAAACAGAAAACAGAAAGAAAATAGCAAAACTTACCTGGCGCCCAGCACCCGGCCCACCTGCCGGCCCAGCCCAGCGCCGCTCCAGCGAGCTGCTTGCCGGCCAGGCAGGCAGGCAGGTGCCCGACGGCGACCGCAGCGCGCGCCACGCACCTGCTCGCCGCCTCGCCGCTCCACTCGCCGGGTGACGTCGTGGATCGCTCCCCCTCTCTCCCCTGAACCCCCCAGACACCCCCTCTCCTCTCCAGCTCCTCCCCCTCGCGCGCCCCAGCCATGGCCGACGCTACCGCCGCCGTGCCTGCGTCGTAGCCGCGCTCCCCGCCGCCCGTGCGTCCTCTCGTCGTGTCCAGGAGCTCCGCCGCTGTCCACTTCATCGAGCAAGCCGAGCCCCGAGCGCTC
>NC_041389.1:128328095-128372403 GCF_002162155.2 Triticum dicoccoides
TGCGGCTCGACCTCAGCTCCTCTCCGGTGGCCTCCGCGGCTCGTTTGGTTGCCGGAACGGCAAAAATCACTTCCGCCGCCGCGTCGGGCTCGCCGGCGGCTAAACGCCGGTGCAGCCGACCCGGGTTTGACCACGGGTGGGCCCTGGTTGACTCCCCTGAGTCAATGACAGGTGGGGCCCAGCCCTGTTAACTAATTAGGATTAGTTTAAATTAATTTTAGTTTAATTAATCACACTGACACGCGGGACCCACTGTCAGGTTTGACCCGGACGTGTCCCGTTGACCTGCTGATGTCACACTGACGTCAGGCTGACGCAATAATTGATTTTCTGGATTTAATCTAATATAGGAAATTCCAGAATATAGTTTAAACTTTAAAAAATTCATAACTTTTATTCTGTAACTCCAAATCAGACAAATTATATATGAAAAATGATCAGAACAATCCAATCTATCCATCTGTACTATTTTCATGCATGATTAAACAAGTTAACCTGATGTTTAATGCAGAACAAGGAAAAACACTTTAAAGGGCCATGTTTGGGTCTAAAATTTGAATCTTTGATTCAAATTGGTTCAAACCCTTCTGGTCCTAGTTGCATTAGCCCAACTCACTCATATTGCCATGTTTCATGCATGCATCATATTGTTGCACATTGTTTGGTGATGGTTGTGTATCGGTGTTCTTTGCGGCAGGTTCTGCCTCTGAGGAGTACCGTAATTACCCTAACGAAGAACCGTATCAGTGCATCGAATCATCAGGCAAGCAACCAACCATTTTATCATATCGATACAATCCCATGTTCTCGCTCCTGCTCTCTTTTATTGCATTAAGACAACGCGTTTCAAACTGCTGTGTGCTACGGTAGTTGAACCCATTTCCTCTGCATGACCTGTCATTGCCACAGTAACTAGATGAAACCCACTAGCATGTGTAGGAGTTGATTGAGCCATATGTATGTGTTGTTCCTACCTTGCTATGCCTGCTATGCTTAGAGTCGTGTCAGGTCTGGTTCATCTGAGTGATGGGCTAGAGTGAAATGGTTATGTCGGTAATGAGAATTGTGTGGTAAACACGATTTGGTAAAGGTATCGATGAGAGGCCATGTAGGAGTACATGGTGGGTTGTTTCATTGAAACCGACCTTAAGCACTGAGATCTGTATGTGTGATTTAAGATACAGCTACTACCATGCATTGGGCCCTGAAATATGACCCCGCTCGACTTCTTATCCACCCTAGTTCTCTGTCCAGGAGTTGCAAGTAGTTTCTGGTGTTTGTAGCCTACTGGAGGCCGTGGACAGCGCTGACCGTAGGGGTGGGCTGTGATGCGGTAGGTACGTGGCATGGTGTACCGAATACCCGTTAGGTATCTCGGGAACCCTGTTCACATCGTTCGGGGCCGTATGGGAAACCTCGGCCGGACTCCCTGCGGATGGAACCTGGATAGGCGATAAACCTGGACTAGAGACTTAGGTGTTTAGGTAGGTCGCGGTCTACACCCACGTCGGCTTTTGCTTGAAGTCTGCCGAGCACATGTCGTGTGCAGACGCTAAGTGGTGGAAACATGTATGAAGAAGTACACCCCTGCAGGGTTATCATGATCTATTCGAATAGCCGCGTCCGCGGTAAAGGACTACTTGGTTGCCTATACAGTTCATAGACAAGTAAATGGAAACTACTAAAAGCCTCAAGATAAGTGTGAGTGCCGAGGATGGCTCTTCCGTAGGAAGACGGAGGTGGATCCTCGGTGGTGTATTGAAGTGGTGAGTAGTGGACTCATGTACGCAAAACCATTTCAAGTTGGAGTCTCGTAGGTTAGCCTAGCCAAGAGTCAAAGCTGGCTTGCTGCAACAACTCCACCAACCCTTCTTGATAATATGCATGTATGTAGGATCTGATGTAAGTCTTGCTGAGTACCTTTGTACTCATGTTGCTATAATTTACATTTTTACAGAAGACGCTGCAACCCCTTCTGATGGGTTCTACGTAGACGTTGACATCAATGAGTAGGCTAAGGCCCAGGTGGTGATCCTGAGCTTGTGAAGGACCACGTAGTATAGCTAGGCTTTCCAAGCCTCTTTTATTTTACTAGTTGTCTGTACTCAGATAAGTTACTTCCGCTGCTGGTTTGTATGACTGTATGACTTGAATGCTGGGTCGTGTGACCCGTACCTGTGTGTATGATTATGTATGGCTCCCTGAGCCTTAAATAAAGTACTTGTGTCGTAGAGTCATGTTGTGATGCCATGTTGTATTTGCACATATCGAGCATACTGTGTGTATGCTATTGAAATGCTTGGTATGTGTGGGATCTGACTATCTAGTTGTTTATCTTTAGTAGCCTCTCTTACCGGGAAATGTCTCCTAGTGTTACCACTGAGCCATGGTAGCTTGCTACTGCTCTGGAACACTTAGGCTGGCCGGCATGTGTCCTTCTTCGTTCCGGTGTCTGTCCCTTCGGGGAAGTGTCACGCATTGAGTACCGGAGTCCTGTTAGCCCGCTACAGCCCGGTTTACCGGAGTCCTGCTAGCCCAGTGCTACAGCCCGGACCCTCTTGCTGATGACCGACACGTTCGAAGCTGGGTCATGGATGCCTTTCCCTGTAAGTCTGTGCCACTTTGGGTTTACAACTAGTCATGTCAGCCCAGGCTCCTTAACATATGGATGCTAGCGACACTATCATATACGTGAGCCAAAAGGCGCAAACGGTCCCGGGCAAAGGTAAGGCGACACCCGTGGGGATACCGTGCGTGAGGCCGCAAAGTGATATGAGGTGTTACAGGCTAGATCGATGTGTCATCGAGTCGGGGTCCTGACAGCGTTGGCATCAGAGCCGGACTGCCTGTAGGTTCTCCAAGCCAAACTGGTCGATGTCGAGTCTAGAAATTCTTTAGTTATATGTAGGGGAATTGTTTGTGGGTTGGAACGTAAGGCTCTTTTTACTCCTTTATCTTATGACATTCTGATCTGAGTCAGACTATTCTTCCACCGGGGGTTAAGGAATTAGGATCTTTTCTCTCTATCAGGTTCACGTGTTACTAATCAGTAGTACCTTATAGGTTTGATGAATACAAGCCTAGTTCAGTTCTACTACCACATTATGTTGCTAGGATGGACTCAGAACTTGATATGATGATGTTGAGTGTGTATGAAATCCTTTGTCAAATGTCTCAAAATCCTTCTTGAGCATTTACAGCTGTTATGCTACCGAAATTTTGCTAGAAATTCTAATGCCTTTGCATTATGGTTGTGCTTTCAGATGGCCACTCACGACCTCAATCAAGTGGTTCGCCTGACTCGATGCCTAGATGTACCCGGCCATACCGCCATGTTGGTCAGGGT
Source organism: Triticum dicoccoides (assembly GCF_002162155.2). Lineage (NCBI taxonomy): Eukaryota > Viridiplantae > Streptophyta > Magnoliopsida > Poales > Poaceae > Triticum > Triticum dicoccoides. Next base: position 128,331,442 of record NC_041389.1, read on the forward strand.
AATGACTGAGGCTGGATACCGTTGGTATCCTGAGTACACGGTTGAAGAGCAATTTCGGGACTTTAATCAAAGTCAGTATCTCTGCACTGTCAGGATATTTCCATCTTCTCCTGGATCCACCGAGCCCCTTCACTGCTCCTATGGACTCGGGGTTACTATTGAGATGGCTGTGCAGGACGCCGCCTACTCTATGATGACCATCATGCGAGTCAGGTCTGGCCTATTTCGGGACTCTGATTTCCGGTATATGCCAGGATCACTTCCGGGAGCACAAGGGTATCTCCAGGCTATCTATGCTGACCCCACTCAGGAGGATTCACGGACTCGCACCACTGCTGAGATGCTCGAGGATAAGGACCGTGAAAATCGGGCCTTGAGGCTAGAGCTTTTTAATACCCGTGCTGACCATTGGGCCACGTTGACTCGGTTTGCACCGGCGGTGCAAGCTGGATATTCGGATATGCGCGATCTCTATCCTGTGAGATCTACTCTGCCAGACGTGATGGGTTGGCGTGATGTAGAAGGCATCACCCCACCTCGCGGTCCCCGCAGGCCACCGTCTGTTGGTCCAAGACCCCATCCTAGCCCCTATGGTCCACAAGCTCCACGAGATCGTCTGTTCCCGGATGATCATGTTGAGCTTCCAGGCTATGGAGGTAATTTCTACGAGGACTACTACGGATCGGTCTGAGTTAGTGGTAGTATCACTAGTTTGTACTAGCTGTGTCGTCTATCGTCCTGCGTGACTCGTGGGATATGACCTAGTTTGTACCGCTTCCGGAGGTGTAGAAAAATAATGTATAGGAGCTTGGGATGCCTCCGATGTGATGTAATCTTCCTTTCACCATAATAGTACCTTGTTTGGTTTTGTACTAAACCTTGTATGGTGTGTATGACGATGGAATAAAGAAGCAGTTTCTGTATCTACCATGTCATACGGATGATCATCTTGCATTCCGAGTTATTCCTTACATTCTGTATCCTATGTCGGAATCTTATCATTCTGACTAAATCATTGTCTTGTTTACCTAGGATGGTCAACACGCGCACTAACCCTGCTCCTCAAGAGCAGGCCGAAGGCAGTGAAGTCAGGAATGCAAATCTGCCTCATCCTCCTTCCCTAGCCGAGGTTATGATGGAAGCTGAGAGAAATAAACGGGAGACCAACCGTTTGTTGGAGCGTATTGAACAGAACACAGCACACCATCAGAGGACTAACGTGGTGTCGCTCAGTGATTTCATTAAGTTACATCCACCCACATTCCACCACTCCGTCGAGCCTCTCGACGCTGATGACTGGCTTCGCAGTATTTCTCACAAACTGCGTTCTGCGCTAGTAGCTGAGGCTGACAAGGTCACCTTTGCTGCATATCATCTTGAAGGCCCCGCCAGTCTATGGTGGGAGAATTATGGAGCTATACGCCCAGCGGGCCATGTCACTACTTGGGCTGAATTCAGCGAGGCTTTCCGTGAACATCACATTCCGGAGGGTCTCATGGACCGTAAACGTGAGGAATTTTGCAATTTCACCCAAGGCCGACTCTCTGTGGATGCTTACAGCAGGGAGTTTGGTAACCTCGCACGATATGCCACTGAGGAAGTTTCTACCGATGCCAAGAAGCAAGCAAGGTTCCGTAAGGGGCTTAGTCCTGAGCTTCGCCGCGACCTCCGTCTGCATGAGTGCACATCCTTTCAGAAACTTGTTAACAAGGCCATCAGTGCTGAGACTGGTCAGACTGATTATGACGCAACACGCAAGCATGGCCGTGACGTGGGTTCCTCATCCGGTGCTGGTCCTCAGAAGCGCCGCGTGTGGGTGCCCAACACTGCCCTGCCACCCAGGTTCACACCGAGGCCATCCTTCCAGGCGCCTCTCCCCGTTCAACAGTCTGCACCAGCCAAGCCCTATGGTGGTCCAACCAACAATGCTCCTCCACGTACCCGTTCCGTAACTTGTTTCAAGTGTGGGGAATCTGGTCACTATATGCGTGAGTGTCCCCAGACCAACCCCAACCAATCTGCTAAAGCTGTTGGCCGTGGCAAGCCGACAGGGAAAGTGTTCCACGCCAAGCCGGCCACCGCTGCACGTGGCCATGTCAAATGTATCTCTGCCGAGGAAGCTCAAGAGGATCCCAACGTCGTTCTTGGTACGCTTCTTGTTAATTGCCACCCAGCATCTATTCTTTTCGATACAGGAGCCTCTCATTCTTTTATATCCGAAAATTATGCTCGTTTGCATAACATCGCATTCTGTGACATGCCAACCTCTATGGTAATTCAAACTCCGGGATCCAAATGGCAAACTTCTAGAGTAAGCCATGGAAATGAAATCCAAGTCGACAGACTTGTTTTCCTCGCATCTTTGATAGCCCTTAAATCTTCGGATATTAATATCATTCTGGGTATGGACTGGATGTCAGTTCATCATGCCCAAATTGATTGTTTCTCTAGGACTGTTCAACTTACCCATCCTTCGGGGAAGATAGTCAATGTCTTGACCCGAATAGCCAAGCGACAGTTATATTCTCTTAACGCCAGCCCTTTGCCAGACCTTGAGGACGTCCCGGTAGTCCGTGACTTTCCGGATGTCTTCCCAGAGGAATTGCCAGGTGTTCCACCCGACAGGGATGTTGAGTTCGTAATAGACCTCATTCCAGGAACCGTCCCGATTGCTAGAAGACCTTATAAGATGGCACCACTAGAACTAGCCGAGCTTAAGAAACAACTCGATGAGTCCTTGAAAAAGGGTTCATCCGACCTAGTTCATCTCCGTGGGCTTGCCCCGTCCTCTTCGTCAAGAAGAAGGATGGTACGGACCGGATGGTTGTAGATTATCGACCTGTCAATTTGGTCACAATCAAGAACAAATATTCGCTCCCCAGGATCAACGACCTGTATGATCAGCTCACTGGATCCTCAGTCTTCTCCAAAATGGATTTGAGGTTGGGCTACCATCAAATCAAAATCAGGAACGGGGACATTCCTAAAACGGCCTTTGTTACTCGTTATGGCCAATACGAGTACACCGTCATGTCCTTCGGTTTAACCAATGCTCTAGCCACTTTTTCTCGGTTAATGAACTCAATCTTCATGGAGTATTTGGATAAATTCGTCGTGGTTTACCTCGATGATATACTCATCTACTCCAAGAACGAGGAAGAACATGCCGAACATCTAAGGCTAGTGTTGACGAAACTTCGAGAGCATCGTCTTTATGCCAAATTCTCTAAATGTGAATTTTGGTTGTCAGAAGTGACCTATCTGGGTCATGTAATATCTGGTAAAGGTATTGCTGTTAACCCTGAGCGAGTTCAAGCCGTCCTTAATTGGACTCCACCTGAATCGGTCAAGCAAGTTCGGAGTTTCCTTGGCCTAGCGAGCTATTGTCGTCGCTTTGTCGAGAACTTCTCCAAAGTTGCTAAACCTCTAACCGAACTCCTTAAGAAGGATAAAAAGTTTGAATGGACTCCACAATGTGAGCACAGCTTTCAGGAACTGAAAAGACGCCTGACTTCTGCTCCCGTTCTGGTACCGCCAGACTTCTCTAAGGACTTTGTTATCTACTGCGACGCCTCGCGACAAGGACTAGGCTGTCTTCTCATGCAAGATCGACATGTAATTGCTTACGCCTCACGGCAATTGCACCCACATGAGGAGAATTATCCTACTCATGATCTAGAGCTTGCAGCTGTAGTCTATGCACTTAAAACCTGGCGACATTACCTCCTCGGTAATCGTTGCGAAATATTCACTGATCACCAAAGTCTGAAGTACATCTTCACCCAACCGGATTTGAATCTCAGGCAAAGACGTTGGGTCGAGTTGATCACAGATTTCGAATTAGGAATAACTTACACCCCAGGGAAAGCCAACGTCATGGCTGATGCGCTAAGTCGTAAATCTTATTGTAACAACCTGATGTTACAACAAAGTCAACCGCTTCTCCATGAGGAATTTCGGAAGCTTAACCTTCACATTGTTCCTCAAGGATTTCTTTCCACCTTGGTGGCGAAACCTACTCTTACGGATCAAATCATCGCTGCCCAGAAGCGAGATAAGGGAATAGCTAAGATCAAGGAGAACATTGGTAGCGGAGGTGCTAGTTGTTTCTCCACAAATGATCATGGTGTTGTGTACTTTGAGAACCGTTTAGTGGTTCCCAAGAACCAGCATCTATGGCAGTTGATCCTTAAGGAGGCTCATGAATCTCCTCTCACCATTCATCCCGGTAGTACCAAGATGTATCAGGACCTACGCCAGAGGTTCTGGTGGACTAGGATGAAGAGAGAAATTGCTCAGTATATTGCTAATTGCGACGTCTGTTGTCGTGTAAAAGCAGAGCATCAACGGCCTACTGGCACCCTTCAACCCCTAGCTATTCCTGAATGGAAATGGGATAAAATTGGTATGGATTTCATTACCGGTTTTCCCAGGACCAAGAGAGGGAATAATGATATCTTTGTCGTTGTCGATCGTCTTTCCAAAGTGGCCCATTTCTTACCTGTTCGTGAGAGTATAACCGCTAGTCAGCTGGCAGACTTATACATCTCCCGAATAGTGTCTCTCCATGGTGTTCCTTTGGAAATTAACTCGGATCGAGGAAGTCTTTTCACCTCTCGATTTTGGGAAAGTTTCCAAAACGCTATGGGAACCCGCCTTTCCTTTAGCACCGCTTTTCACCCTCAATCGAGTGGTCAAGTAGAACGCGTCAACCAGATTCTAGAAGACATGCTTCGAGCCTCTGTTATCTATTTCGGAATGGAGTGGGAGAAATGCCTTCCATTTGCCGAATTTGCTTACAACAACAGCTATCAATCTAGCTTGGGTAAAGCCCCTTTTGAAGTTCTCTATGGACGACGGTGTCGAACACCCCTTAACTGGTCAGAGACCGGGGAAAGACAATTCTTTGGCCCGGATATGATTCAGGAAGCAGAAGAGCAAGTTCGCATCGTTCGTGAAAAGTTGAAAACAGCCCAATCCCGTCAGAAGAGTCAATATGACCGAAAACATAAGGCTATGACTTTCGAGATTGACGAGAAGGCTTACCTTCGGGTTACCCCTCTGAAGGGAACCCATCTTTTCAGTATCAAAGGCAAATTGGATCCTCGTTACATTGGACCTTTTCGCATTCTCGCCAAACGAGGAGAAGTTGCCTACCAGTTGGAACTACCTCCGCATCTCTCCAGAGTCCACGATGTCTTCCACGTTTCTCAACTCAGGCGTTGCTTCTCGGATCCTATCCGTGGAGTGGACCACGAAACGCTTGATCTCCACGATAATCTTACGTATCGAGAGTACCCCACTCGTATCCTTGATCAGGCCGAGCGTACCACTCAGCGTCATAATATCAAGTTTCTCAAAGTTCAATGGTCGCACCATTCTGAGGATGAAGCAACTTGGGAAAGGGAGGATCGTCTTCGACCCGAGTATCCCGCCCTCTTTCCGGAGGAACCTAAATCTCGGGACGAGATTCTTTTGAGTGGGGGTGAGTTGTCACACCCTAGCTAGTCATGCATTAGAGTGTTGCATCATGTTTATTTTTGCATCGGAAACCTGAAATGGGGATGACAGAACCCCCAGTCCCCTCTGAAACCAATTAGGGTTTACTAAAAACTTTTTCAATGAGCCTGAAATGCCCTTCTAAAATGCCCACCATTTTTGTCTTGGTTCAGAACCTCTGCCAAAAGTGATGCACATTTTCCTAGGTCATCTTAGGGTCTTTGAATTAAATCATAGATATTTGAGTTTGGGCATTTAAAATTATATAAAATATTCAGATGCTCAAATATCCCCAAACTAAAATGTTTCATGTTGGAAATAATCCAACTATGGACCAGGAGTAGTTTGGTGATTTTAGGAGTCGCCTAAGTATTTTTAATAAATCAACAAAGTTGCAGAAGTATTAAAAAACAGAAAACAGAAAGAAAATAGCAAAACTTACCTGGCACCCAGCACCCGGCCCACCTGCCGGCCCAGCCCAGCGCCGCTCCAGCGAGCTGCTTGCCGGCCAGGCAGGCAGGCAGGTGCCCGACGGCGACCGCAGCGCGCGCCACGCACCTGCTCGCCGCCTCGCCGCTCCACTCGCCGGGTGACGTCGTGGATCGCTCCCCCTCTCTCCCCCGAACCCCCCAGACACCCCCTCTCCTCTCCAGCTCCTCCCCCTCGCGCGCCCCAGCCATGGCCGACGCTACCGCCGCCGTGCCTGCGTCGTAGCCGCGCTCCCCGCCGCCCGTGCGTCCTCTCGTCGTGTCCAGGAGCTCCGCCGCTGTCCACTTCATCGAGCAAGCCGGGCCCCGAGCGCTCGCAACGCCCGAGTCCACCGCACCGACCTCGCCCGAGTCCGCCGTCGCCGGAGATCCCCTTCAACGCCGTCGTCGCTCCGGTCCATCCCCGGCCGCACCAAGGGCTTCGTCGCACTCACTGTGAGCTTAGCCATCTTCCCCTCCCTTCCGTTCTTGCTCCCGAGCCGTGTAGCGACCTCCTGGAGCTCAACCGCACCCACCGCCGTGGAGCTCGTCGCCGACGTGCTCCCGGTCATCCTCCGGCCACTCCACGATGTCCATCATGCTCACCGCGTCACGTAGCACCTAACTAGCTACTCCCCGCACCTCACCGATCCCCCTAGCGACAAGTTCGACTTTGGCCGAACTTCGGTGGCCGCCAAAGTCGTCCCCGGCGCCAACTCCGGCCACCCCGACCCCAACGGACTCCACCAAGAGCTGCGGCTCGACCTCAGCTCCTCTCCGGTGGCCTCCGCGGCTCGTTTGGTTGCCGGAACGGCAAAAATCACTTCCGCCGCCGCGTCGGGCTCGCCGGCGGCTAAACGCCGGTGCAGCCGACCCGGGTTTGACCACGGGTGGGCCCTGGTTGACTCCCCTGAGTCAATGACAGGTGGGGCCCAGCCCTGTTAACTAATTAGGATTAGTTTAAATTAATTTTAGTTTAATTAATCACACTGACACGCGGGACCCACTGTCAGGTTTGACCCGGACGTGTCCCGTTGACCTGCTGATGTCACACTGACGTCAGGCTGACGCAATAATTGATTTTCTGGATTTAATCTAATATAGGAAATTCTAGAATATAGTTTAAACTTTAAAAAATTCATAACTTTTATTCTGTAACTCCAAATCAGACAAATTATATATGAAAAATGATCAGAACAATCCAATCTATCCATCTGTACTATTTTCATGCATGATTAAACAAGTTAACCTGATGTTTAATGCAGAACAAGGAAAAACACTTTAAAGGGCCATGTTTGGGTCTAAAATTTGAATCTTTGATTCAAATTGGTTCAAACCCTTCTGGTCCTAGTTGCATTAGCCCAACTCACTCATATTGCCATGTTTCATGCATGCATCATATTGTTGCACATTGTTTGGTGATGGTTGTGTATCGGTGTTCTTTGCGGCAGGTTCTGCCTCTGAGGAGTACCGTGATTACCCTAACGAAGAACCGTATCAGTGCATCGAATTATCAGGCAAGCAACCAACCATTTGATCATATCGATACAATCCCATGTTCTCGCTCCTGCTCTCTTTTATTGCATTAAGACAACGCGTTTCAAACTGCTGTGTGCTACGGTAGTTGAACCCATTTGCTCTGCATGACCTGTCATTGCCACAGTAACTAGATGAAACCCACTAGCATGTGTAGGAGTTGATTGAGCCATATGTATGTGTTGTTCCTACCTTGCTATGCCTGCTATGCTTAGAGTCGTGTCAGGTCTGGTTCATCTGGGTGATGGGCTAGAGTGAAATGGTTATGTCGGTAATGAGAATTGTGTGGTAAACACGATTTGGTAAAGGTATCGATGAGAGGCCATGTAGGAGTACATGGTGGGTTGTTTCATTGAAACCGACCTTAAGCACTGAGATATGTATGTGTGATTTAAGATACAGCTACTACCATGCATTGGGCCCTAAAATATGACCCCGCTCGACTTCTTATCCACCCTAGTTCTCTGTCCAGGAGTTGCAAGTAGTTTTTGGTGTTTGTAGCCTACTGGAGGCCGTGGACAGCGCTGACCGTAGGGGTGGGCTGTGATGCGGTAGGTACGTGGCACGGTGTACTGAATACCCGTTAGGTATCTCGGGAACCCTGTTCACATCGTTCGGGGCCGTATGGGAAACCTCGGCCGGACTCCCTGCGGATGGAACCTGGATAGGCGATAAACCTGGACTAGAGACTTAGGTGTTTAGGTAGGTCGTGGTCTACACCCACGTCGGCTTTTGCTTGAAGTCTGCCGAGCACATGTCGTGTGCAGACGCTAAGTGGTGGAAACATGTATGAAGAAGTACACCCCTGTAGGGTTATCATGATCTATTCGAATAGCCGCGTCCGCGGTAAAGGACTACTTGGTTGCCTATACAGTTCATAGACAAGTAAATGGAAACTACTAAAAGCCTCAAGATAAGTGTGAGTGCCGAGGATGGCTCTTCCGTAGGAAGACGGAGGTGGATCCTCGGTGGTGTATTGAAGTGGTGAGTAGTGGACTCGTGTACGCAAAACCATTTCAAGTTGGAGTCTCGTAGGTTAGCCTAGCCAAGAGTCAAAGCTGGCTTGCTGCAACAACTCCACCAACCCTTCTTGATAATATGCATGTATGTAGGATCTGATGTAAGTCTTGCTGAGTACCTTTGTACTCATGTTGCTATAATTTACATTTTTACAGAAGACGCTGCAACCCCTTCTGATGGGTTCTACGTAGACGTTGACATCAATGAGTAGGCTAAGGCCCAGGTGGTGATCCTGAGCTTGTGAAGGACCACGTAGTATAGCTAGGCTTTCCAAGCCTCTTTTATTTTACTAGTTGTCTGTACTCAGACAAGTTACTTCCGCTGCTGGTTTGTATGACTGTATGACTTGAATGCTGGGTCGTGTGACCCGTACCTGTGTGTATGATTATGTATGGCTCCCTGAGCCTTAAATAAAGTACTTGTGCCGTAGAGTCATGTTGTGATGCCATGTTGTATTTGCACATATCGAGCATACTGTGTGTATGCTATTGAGATGCTTGGTATGTGTGGGATCTGACTATCTAGTTGTTTATCTTTAGTAGCCTCTCTTACCGGGAAATGTCTCCTAGTGTTACCACTGAGCCATGGTAGCTTGCTACTGCTCTGGAACACTTAGGCTGGCCGGCATGTGTCCTTCTTCGTTCTGGTGTCTGTCCCTTCAGGGAAATGTCACGCATTGAGTACCGGAGTCCTGTTAGCCCGCTAGAGCCCGGTTTACCGGAGTCCTGCTAGCCCAGTGCTACAGCCCGGACCCTCTTGCTGATGACCGACACGTTCGAAGCTGGGTCATGGATGCATGTCCCTGTAAGTCTGTGCCACTTTGGGTTTACAACTAGTCATGTCAGCTCGGGCTCCGTAACATATGGATGCTAGCGACACTATCATATACGTGAGCCAAAAGGCGCTAATGGTCCCGGGCAAAGGTAAGGCGACACCCGTGGGGATACCGTGCGTGAGGCCGCAAAGTGATATGAGGTGTTACAGGCTAGATCGATGTGTCATCGAGTCGGGGTCCTGACAAATTTGCACCTTACATACCTCGAAGCCTCTTAACAGGCTCATAAAGGCTTCATCCAGTCCGCTTTTCACGGACGAAATTCTTTTAATCATCATACCCATTAAGGTACGATGTTCCTCTGAAACAGGTGCTTGCCGCAGAAGACCCGTCAATGTATCCAGTTGTGCGTTGGACAGTCCGGGGCTTTTGTCTATGGTCTCTTTAGGAGCCGAACACCCCGGACCTCGGGCGGCTGAAGATTCACCTTCTGGCCTCGTCCTCCTTTGGGGATCGGGAGAGATCCTCCGAGATGACATTTCGGGGTCGTCCTCCTTATGGGGCGGGGAAGTATGAGGAGGCGTCTCGCTCTCCATCATCTCTGGAAGAAGATCCCCCGAGGATGAAGATTGCTGCGGAAGGCTATAGGCCGGACTGCCAAACATACGTTTCAGATATTACTATCATAAACAGGAAGAGAACGGGGTAGGCTTACAAAAACTCTTGTTCACTTACGTCTTGGCTAGCTGCTGGTCCCCTTGAGGGCGCTGTTCGGCAACGTTGCTCCCTGATACGTCTCCAACGTATCTATAATTTTTGATTGTTTCATGCTATTATATTACCTATTTTGGATGTTTATGGGCTTTACTCTACACTTTTATATCATTTTTGGGACTAACCTACTAACCGGAGGCCCAACCCATATTGCCTATTTCACTGTTTCAAAGAAAAGGAATATCAAACGGAGTCCAAACGGAATGAAACCTTCAGGAGAGTTATTTTTGGAAGGAAGCAATCCAGGGGACTTGGAGTGCATGTAAGGGAAGCTTCGAGGAGGCCACGAGGCAGGGGGGCGCCCACCGCCTGGGCGCGCCCTCCACCCTCGTGGGGCCCTCGTAGCCACCAAAAACCAATCGGGACCCTGTTCTGGCACCCTGCCGGAGGGGGGTTCCCTCAGCGGTGGCCATCTTCATCGTCCCGGCGCTCTCCATGACAAGGAGGGAGTAGTTCAACCTCGGGGCTGAGGGTATGTACCAGTAGCTATGTATTTGATCTCTGTCTCTCTCTCTCTCTCTCTCTCTCTCTCTCTCTCTCTCTCTCTCGTGTTCTTGATTTGGCACAATCTTGATGTATCGCGAGCTTTGCTATTATAGTTGGATCTTATGATGTTTCTCCCCCTCTACTCTCTTGTAATGGATTGAGTTTTCCCTTTGAAATTATCTTATCGAATTGAGTATTTAAGGATTTGAGAACACTTGATGTATGTATTGCCGTGCTTATCTGTGGTGACAATGGGATATTCATGTGATCTACTTGATGTAAGTTTTGGTGATGAACTTGCAGGTTCCATTAACCTATGCATAGGGGTTGGCACACGTTTTCGTCTTGACTCTTCGGTAGAAACTTCGGGGCACTCTTTGAAGTACTTTATGTTGGTTGAATAGATGAATCTGAGATTATGTGATGCATATCGTATAATCATGCCCATGGATACTTGAGGTGACAATGTAGTATCTAGGTGACATTAGGGTTTTGGTTGATTTGTGTCTTAAGGTGTTATTTTAGTATGAACTCTATGATAGATTGAACGGAAAGAATTGCTTCGTGTTATTTTACTACGGACTCTTGAATAGATAGATCAAAAAGGATAACTTTGAGGTGGTTTCGTACCCTACCATAATCTCTTCGTTTGTTCTCCGCTATTAGTGGCTTTGGAGTGACTCTTTGTTGCTTGTTGAGGGATAGTTATATGTTCCAATTATGTTATTATTGTTGGGAGAACTTGCACTAGTGAAAGTATGAAACTTAGGCCTTGTTTCCTAGCATTGCAATACCGTTTACGCTCACTTTTATCATTAGTTACCTAGCTTTTTTTATAATTTCAGTTTACAAATACCTTTATCTACTATCCATATTGCACTTGTATCACCATCTCTTCACCGAACTAGTGCACCTATACAATTTACCATTGTATTGGGTGTGTTGGGGACACAAGAGACTCTTTGTTATTTGGTTGCAGGGTTGTTTGAGAGAGACCATCTTCATCCTAGGCCTCCCACAGATTGATAAACCTTAGGTCATCCACTTGAGGGAAATTTGCTACTGTCCTACAAACCTCTGCACTTGGAGGCCCAACACATCTACAAGAAGAAGGTTGTGTAGTAGACATCAAGCTCTTTTCTGGCGCCATTGCCGGGGAGGTGAGTGCTTGAAGGTATATCTTTAGATCTTGCAATCTAATCTTTTTGTTTCTTGTTTTATCACTAGTTTAGTTTATAAAAGAAAACTACAACAAAATGGTATTGAGTTTGTCTCATACGCTTCATCTTTTTAATATCTTTCGTAAGTATGATGGAAAGGAAAATTGTGCTCAAAGTGCTAGAAGAAGAAATCTATAAAATGTTTGGTACTAAATCTTTGAATGATGAGCATGATTGCAATGTTGTTAGTATGAACTCTTTGAATATCCATAGTACTAATGATGATTGTATTTGTAATGATGATTGCACTAGTTATGATGAAAATGTCTCCTATAAGCATGTCGATTTTTGTGGAGTACATTGGGTTTGCAAGTACACGCCAAATAGGGAAAATAGATAGTGCAAGAAGCATAAGCATTTAGAAACTAAATTGTTGCAAGAAAGTCTTGATGTTTGTACTGAAAAACTCAATATTTTTCGCGATCCTTGTGAACTTTGCAATGAACATGGTCATTTAAATCTCCAATGCAAATTGTTTCATGATCGAATCGTGTCCAAAAATTGTGATGACTTGATTTCCCTTGCACATCATAATGAACTTAGTTTTCTTTTGGGTTATGAAGAATTGAAACGTGTAACTAAGCATATTCCAGAATTTAACCTTAAGAATTTTCTTGATATTAATCTAGAGGAAATTTATATGTATTATGCGGTGAATTGCATTGAAAATCCTTATATTGACAATTACATAAAGAAAGAAAGCAAATAGAAGATGAAGAGAATACTAATGAAAGGGAAGAGACTTGCCAATATCCTCCTATTATTTCTTATGATGAATCATGTATCGATGAGGAGCCTTCTATTCAACCAATCTCACCAATAAGGAGCTCAAAGAAGCGGGTTGAACCCACACATGATGTGAGGAAGAAACTAAAAAAATAGAGAAGCAAAGGTAAAAAGGTATCCCTCCCAAATGATGTTGCTCCTACTACTCATTGTGATGATGATAATTGCTATACTATTGGTGCTATCCATACTATTAATGATGAGAGTGATTATGCTTATGATATGAAAAGGCCGAAGCTTGGGGAAGCTATGTTCGATGAGGATGGAATATTTGAGAATCTATTTGCTGAAATTAATGTTTGTCCCAAGCTTGGGGATGCTATGTTTAATGAAGAGGATATTTTTAGCCTCCCAAGTTTTGATATGCAAAGTTGTTATGATGATAGCATGCCTCTTACCTATGATTATATTGATGAAAGTGGGTTTGGAAGAGTGTCAACTTTAGGAAGTCATGATCCCACTATTTTGGAGGATGTTGGATCTTATTTTGATGAATATGAAAGTGGATTTGGAAGAGTGTCAACTTTATTTAGTGATGATTCCACTATCTTGGAAGAGGTTCCAATCGATTATGATGAGAACAAAGTTGCTACTTATGATGATTATTATGATGAAACTTATGCTATAAAAACTAGTTATGATTATATTTATAAAACTTGTCATGATTATGATTACCCTTTTTCTGAACATTACTCTTTTAATTTGGAAACAATTTATAGTATTCAAGCCCCTTATTATACTCCCATCATTCCGAATGAGAAGAATTTTTCTTATGTGGAGAGTAGTAAATTTTCTATGCTTGTAGATCATGAAAAGAATGCTTTAGGTGCTGATTACATTGTTTAATTCATTCATGATGCTACTGAAAATTATTATGAGGTAGGAACATATGCTTGTAGGAATTGCAATAATATTAAGTTTCCTCTCTATGTGTTGAAAATCTTGAAGCTATGCTTGTTTTACCTTCCTATGCTAGTTGATTATTGTTCCCATAAGTTGTTTGCTCACAAAATCCCTATGCATAGGAAGTGGGTTATACTTAAATGTGCTAGTCATATTCTTCATGATGCTCTCTTTATGTTTCAATTCTTATCTTTTATGTGATCATCATTGAAATCATCATGCCTAGCTAGGGGCGTTAAACGATAGCGCTTGTTGGGAGGCAACCCAATTTTACTTTTGTACTTTACTTTTTGCTCCTGTTTAATAATAAATAATTCATCTAGCCTCTGTTTAGATGTGGTTTTATGTTTTAATTAGTGTTTGTGCCAAGTAGAACCTTTGGGAAGACTTGGGTGAAGTCTATATGATCTTGTTGTAAAAAAAACTTTTGCGCTCACAAGATTATCTGCCATTTTTTTACCAGATAGTGCTTGTAGGTTGATTATTTTTGCAGATGATTAATAGACAAATTCCTCAGGTCCATCAATTTATTTCAGAATTTTTGGAGTTCCAGAAGTATACGTTTGATACAGATTACTACAGACTGTTCTGTTTTTGACAAATTCTGTTTTCTATGTGTTGTTTGCTTATTTTGATGAATCTATGAGTAGTATCGGAGGGTATGAACCATAGAGAAGTTGGAATATAGTAGGTTTAACACAAATATAAATAAAGAATGAGTTCATTACAATACCTTAAGGTGGTGATTTATTTTCTTATACTAACGGAGCTTACGAGTTTTGTGTTGAGTTTTGTGTTGTGAAGTTTTCAAGTTTTGGGTAAAGATTCGATGGAGTATGGAATAAGGAGTGGCAAGAGCCTAAGCTTGGATATGTCCAAGGCACCCCAAGGTAACATTCAAAGACAACCAAGAGCCTAAGCTTGGGGATGCCCCGGAAGGCATCCCCTCTTTCGTCTTCGTTCATCGGTAACTTTACTTGGAGCTATATTTTTATTCGCCACATGATATGTGTTTTGCGTGGAGCGTCATGCATGATATTAGTCTTTTATTTTTAGCTTAACACAATCATACTTGCTGTACACACCTATTGGGAGAGAAATACTTGATTTGAAATTTATTAGAATACTCTATGTGCTTCACTTATATCTTTTGAGCTAGATAATTTTTGCTCTAGTGCTTCACTTATATCTTTTAGAGCACGGCGGTGGCTTAATTTTGTAGAAATTGTTGATCTCTCATGCTTCACTTATATTATTTTGAGAGTCCCTTAGAACAGCATGGCATTTTCTATGGTTATAAAATTGGTCCTAGAATGATGGGCACCAAGTTGGGTATAATAAAAACTATCATAGAAAGTGAATTCGATGCTATGATCAATTTGATACTTGATAATTGTTTTGAGATATAGAGGTGGTGATATTAGAGTCATGCTAGTTGGGTAATTGTGAATTTAAATAATACTTGTGTTGAAGTCTGCGATTCCCGTAGCATGCACGTATGGTGAACCGCTTTGTGATGAAGTTGGAGCACAATTTTATTTATTGATTGTCTTCCTTATGAGTGGCGGTCGGGGACGAGCGATGGTCTTTTCCTACCAATCTATCCCCCTAGGAGCATGCGCTTAGTACTTTGTTTTCAATGGCTTGTAGATTTTTTCAATAAGTATATGAGTTCTTTATGACTAATGTTGAGTCCGTGGATTATACGCACTCTCACCCTTCGACCATTGCTATCCTCTCTTGTGCCGCACAACTTTCGCGGTACCATACACCCACCATATACCTTCCTCAAAACAGCCACCATACCTACCTATTATGGCATTTCCATAGCCATTCCGAGATATATTGCCATGCAACTTCCCACCGTTCTGTTTATTATGACACGCATCATCATTGTCATATTGCTCTTTGCATGATCATGTAGTTGACATCGTATTTGTGGCAAAGCCACCTCATAATTTTTCATACATGTCACTCTTGATTCATTGCATATCCCGGTACACAGCTGGAGGCATCCATATAGAGTCATATCTTGTTCTAAGTATCGAGTTGTAATTTTGAGTTGTAAATAAATAAAAGTGTGATGATCTTCATTATTAGAGCATTGTCCCAGTGAGGAAAGGATGATGGAGACTATGATTCCCCCATAAGTCGGGATGAGACTTCTCAAAAAAAAAGAGAAAGGCCAAATGAAAAAAGGGGGGAAGGCCAAATAAAAAAAGAGAAAAAAAAGAAAAAAAATGAGAGAAAAAGAGAGAAGGGACAATGCTACTATCCTTTTTACCACACTTGTGCTTCAAAGTAGCACCATGATCTTCATGATAGAGAGTCTCCTATGATGTCACTTTCATATACTAGTGGGAATTTTTCATTATAGAACTTGGCTTGTATACTCCAATGATGGGATTCCTCAAAATGCCCTAGGTCTTCGTGAGCAAGCAAGTTGGATGCACACCCACTTAGTTTCTTTTGTTGAGCTTTCATACATTTATAGCTCTAGTGCATCCGTTGCATGGCAATCCCTACTCACTCACATTGATATCTATTAATGGGCATCTCCATAGCCCGTTGATACGCCTAGTTAATGTGAGACTATCTCTCCTTTTTGTCTTCTCCACAACCACCATTCTATTCCACATATAGTGCTATGTCCATGGCTCACGCTCATGTATTGCGTGAAAATTGAAAAAGTTTGAGATTACTAAAGTATGAAACAATTGCTTGGCTTGTCATCGGGGTTGTGCATGATTAAATACTTTGTGTGATGAAGATAGAGCAACAGCCAGACTATATAATTTTGTAGGGATAACTTTCTTTAGCCATGTTATTTTGAGAAGACATGATTGCTTTATTAGTATGCTTGAAGTATTACTATTTCTTATGTCAATATGAACTTTTATTTTGAATCATTTAGATCTGAACATTCATGCCACAAAAAAAAAATTACATTGAGAATTATGCTAGGTAGCATTCACATCAAAAATTCTATTTTTATCATTTACCTACTCGAGGACGAGCAGGAATTAAGCCAGGGGATGCTTGATACGTCTCCAACGTATCTATAATTTTTGATTGTTCCATGCTATTATATTACCGGTTTTGGATGTTTATGGGCTTTACTCTACACTTTTATATCATTTTGTGGGACTAACCTACTAACCGGAGGCCCAACCCATATTGTTGTTTTGTTGCCTATTTCAGTGTTTCGAAGAAAAGGAATATCAAATGGAGTCCAAATGTAATGAAACCTTCGGGAAAGTTATTTTTGGAACAGAAGCAATCCATGGGACTTGGAGTGCACGTAAGGGAAGCTTCAAGGAGGCCACAAGGCAGGGGGTGCGCCCACCCCCCTAGGCCCGCCCTCCACCCTCATGGGCCCCTCGTGGCTCCCCTAACCGACTTCTTTCGCCTATATATCTCCATATACCCTAAAAACATCGGGGGGCACTTTGGGACACTCTTTGAAGTACTTTGTGTTGGTTGAATAGATGAATCTGAGATTTTGTGATGCATATCGTATAATCATGCCCACGGATACTTGAGGTGACATTGGAGTATCTTGGTGACATTAGGGTTTTGGTTGATTTGTGTCTTAAGGTGTTATTCTAGTACGAACTCTATGATAGATCGAACGGAAAGAATAGCTTCATGTTATTTTACTATGGACTCTTGAATAGATAGATCAAAAAGGATAACTTTGAGGTGGTTTTGTACCCTACCATAATCTCTTCGTTTGTTCTCTGCTATTAGTGACTTTGGATTGACTCTTTGTTGCATGTTGAGGGATAGTTATATGTTCCAATTATGTTATTATTGTTGAGAGTACTTGCACTAGTGAAAGTATGAACCTTAGGCCTTGTTTCCTAGCATTGCAATACCGTTTACTCTCACTTTTATCATTAGTTACCTTGCTGTTTTTATAATTTCAGATTACAAATACCTTTATCTACTATCCATATTGCACTTGTATCACCATCTCTTCGCCGAACTAGTGCACCTATACAATTTACCATTGTATTGGGTGTGTTGGGGACACAAGAGACTCTTTGTTATTTGGTTGCAGGGTTGTTTGAGAGAGACCATCTTCATCCTACGCCTCCCACGGATTGATAAACCTTAGCTCATCCACTTGAGGGAAATTTGCTACTGTCCTACAAACCTCTGCACTTGGAGGCCCAACAACGTCTACAATAAGAAGGTTGTGTAGTAGCATCACTCCCCGACACAGGCCCCCTGATAGGGATTTCTTCCCCTGCTTGGAGGCCTCCGCCTTCAAGTCTTCGGGTGCGGCCCTTTTCTTCCCATGGGGGGAGGGAATATTTGATTCTCCTCTCCGTTTACTCTCCAACACGGGAGTTCCAATTTCTCCGGATACAGTACGTAATGTACCACCTGTATGGAGGCCACTTTTGACCTCCCCGCTCCCCTCCTTGTCTTCCCCCGATGGCACTTGATATGGTGCACAAGACAGCATCCTTGTTAACACCGGATCCGCTGAGTCTTCGGGAAGAGGCATCGAACACCTGATCCTCTCTGCCTTCCTTATCCAACCCTAGCCGAGGACGATTTTTCAGGATAATGTTATGATAAATATAATGACAATGTGTTCGGTTACGGGGTGCTCACCAGGGTATCTGGATGGTTGCAGTCAAGGCCTGCGTCTTCTGTGGTGTCTGGACACTTTATTCATGATCCGAAGAATGATTTATACATCCCTTCGAGCGTCATGCCGAAGAAGTGCTAAACGGTTCGCGGTCCTTCTGGATTGAACTCCCACATACGGAGAGGTCATCGTTGGCATGGCAGGACCCGTCGAACTAGCATTACCTGAATCACCTTTACAAGACCAATATCCTTCTCGATAAGATCTCGGATGCGGCTTTGCAGCATCCGTACATCGTCAGCCGACCCCCAGTCCAGCCCCTTGTTGACCCGTGAGGCAAGCTGTGGTGGAGGGCCGGAGCAGCCGCCCACTTTTTTCCTCGGGGAGCTGTGATGTAAAACTACTTCCGTTGCCACAGGTCGGAAACCTCTAGGAAGGAACCCTTTGCCCATAAAGCGTTGGCACATTTGCTTATTCTTGCCCCTCCGCACTCCGCGTGTTTCCCGTTTATCATCTTCGATGTTACATTAAAGGTTTTAAGCCATAAGCCGAAGTGTAGAACAATGCGGAGGAAGGCCTCGCACCCGATGATGAAGGACGAGATGTGAAGGAAGGAATCCGGAGCTAGGTCATGAAAATCTAGCCCATAATAGAACATGAGCCCTCTAACGAAGGGATGAAGACTGAGGCCTAGCCCTCAGAGGAAATGAGAGATAAACACAACACACTGGTCGGACTTGGGAGTAGGGATAACCTGCCCTTGAGCAGGAAGCCTGTGGGGAATTTCCGCTGTCAAGTACCTCGCCGCCCTAAGCTTCTTGATATCCTCCTCTGTGACGGAGGAGGCCATCCACGGCCTTGAAGGCTGGATCCGGACATGGTCAGGAGTTTGGAGTGTTTTGGCTGAAGCCTTGGGTGTTGGAACTCGAGGTAGGAGAAGGAGAGGATTAAGCGTAGAGGGAAAAGACAGGCCTTGATCTCTTTATAAAGAGGATGAATACCAAACGTCCCCCGCGTGGCCTTTTTGGAACTTACCTATTCTCAAGGAATCCTATCCGTGGAACGGTTGGGTTACCCACGCCCGTATTGATGAGAATCCCGTGATAAGGGGACACGATCTCTGCTTCGACAAGACGTGCCAATAAAGCCGCCTCGTGAAACGTGTCATCGCAGGCTGATAAAACGGTTCGGATAAAAACTGGGCCATGGTGTGATGTCACGCTATGAATAAACTGTCAGCAGATTAGATCCGTGATATATTATACTCTCTACAGTGGTATGTGGAATTTGTTTTTGCAGAGCCGGACACGATTCTTGTGTTCAAAGATCTAGTTTGGAGTATCCGGAGAAGGAACCAGCCTTGCAATGCCGAAGACAATCTGCGCGCCGGACTCAATCGTCATTGAAGCCTAGTTCAGGGGCTACTGAGGGAGTCCTGGATTAAGGGGTCCCTGGACAGCCGGACTATATACTTTGGTTGGGTTATTGGACTATGAAGATACAAGATTGAAGACTTCGTCCCATGTCCGGATGGGACTCTCCTTTGCGTGGAAGGCAAGCTTGGCGATTAGGATATGTAGATTTCCTTCTCTGTAACCGACTCTGTGTAACCCTAGCCCCCTCCCGTGTCTATATAAACCGGAGGGTTTAGTCCGTAGAACAACAATCATAATCATAGGCTAGCTTCTAGGGTTAGCCTCATCGATCTCGTGGTAGTTCTGTTGGGGAACGTTGCAGAAAATTAAAATTTTCCTACGGTTTCACCAAGATCCATCTATGAGTTCATCTAAGCAACGAGTCAAGGGAGTGAGTTTGCATCTACATACCACTTGTAGATCGCGTACGGAAGCGTTCGAGGGAGCGGTGATGATGGAGTCGTACTCAACATGATTCAGATCACCGATGACCAAGTGCTGAACGGACAGCACCTCCGCGTTCAACACACGTACGGTACGGGCAACGTCTCCTCCATCTTGATCCAGCAAGGAGGAAGGAGAGGTTGAGGAAGACAGCTCCACCGGTAGCACGACGACGTGATGATGGTGGAGAGACAGTACTCTGACAGAGCTTCGCCAAGCACGCGGAAGAGGAGAGGTGTTGGGGAGGGGAGGGGCTGTGCCTTGGCTTGTTGTTTGCAGCCCTCCCCTCACCCCTCTATTTATAGGGGAAGGAGGAAGGGGGCCGGCCCCCTCTAGATGAGATCTTGAGGGGGGCGGCGGCCAGGGAGGGGGGACTTGCCCCCCTAGCAAGGGGGGTGCGCCCCCACTAGGGTTCCCCCCCCCCAACACTAGGCGCATGGGCCCAAGGGGGGGGGGGCGCCCAGCCCACCAGGGGCTGGGTCCTGCCCCACGCGGCCCAAGTGCCCCCTCGGGAGGGGTGGCCCCTCCCGGTGGACCCCCGGAACCCTTCCGGTGGCCCCGGTACAATACCGATATGCCCCCGAAACTTTCCGGTGTCCGTTTGACAACTTCCCATATATAAATCTTTACCTCCGGACCCTTCCGGAACTCCTCGTGATGTCCGGGATCTCATCCGGGACTCCGAACAACATTCGGTAATCACATACAAGTCTTCCTAATAACCCTAGCGTCACCGAACCTTAAGTGTGTAGACCCTACGGGTTCGGGAGACACGTAGACATGACCGAGACGGCTC
The DNA here is from genome assembly GCF_002162155.2 of Triticum dicoccoides. Classification (NCBI taxonomy): domain Eukaryota; kingdom Viridiplantae; phylum Streptophyta; class Magnoliopsida; order Poales; family Poaceae; genus Triticum; species Triticum dicoccoides. The sequence goes on from NC_041389.1 coordinate 128,352,166, forward strand.
TCGGGCAATAACCAACAGCGAGATCTGGATACCCATGTTGGCTCCCACATGCTCCTCGATGATGTCATCGGATGAACCACGATGTCGAGGATTCAAGCAACCCCGTATACTATTCCCTTTGTCAATCGGTATGTTACATGCCCGAGACTCGATCTTCGGTATCCCAATACCTCGTTCAGTCTCGTTACCGGCAAGTTACTTTACTCGTACCGTAATGCATGATCCCGTGACCAAACACTTGGTCACTTTGAGCTCATTATGATGATGCATTACCGAGTGGGCCCAGAGATACCTCTCCGTCATACGGAGTGACAAATCCCAGTCTCGACCCGTGTCAACCCAACAGACACTTTCGGAGATACCTGTAGTGCACCTTTCTAGTCACCCAGTTACGTTGTGACGTTTGGTACACCCAAAGCACTCCTACGGTATTCGGGAGTTACACGATCTCATGGTCTAAGGAAGAGATACTTGACATTGGAAAAGCTCTAGCAAAACAAACTATACGATCTTGTGCTATGCTTAGGATTGGGTCTTGTCCATCACGTCATTCTCCTAATGACGTGATCCCGTTGTCAATGACATCTAATGTCCATAGTCAGGAAACCATGACTATCTGTCGACCAACGAGCTAGTCAACTAGAGGCTCACTAGGGACATGTTATGGTCTATGTATTCACACGTGTATTACGATTTCCGGATAATACAGTTATAGCATGAATAAAAGACAATCATCATGAACAAGGAAATATAATAATAACCCTTTTATTATTGCCTCTAGGGCATATTTCCAACAAGATCAACTCTTGTAATACTCATACCATCAAGATCAATCAAGCAGGAAGTAGGGTATTACCTCCATCGAGAGGGCCCGAACCTGGGTAAACATCGTTTGCAAATATCTATGTCTCCATCTTGAACATTTTCACGGATGGAGTTGAAACGACGCTTGATGTGCCTGGTCTTCTTGTGAAACCTGGGCTCCTTGGCAAGGGCAATAGCTCCAGTGTTGTCACAGAAGAGTTTGATCGGCCCCGACGCATTGGGTATGACTCCTAGGTCGGTGATGAACTCCTTCATCCAAATAGCTTCATGCGCTGCCTCCGAGGCTGCCATGTACTCTGCTTCACATGTAGATCCCGCCACGACGCTCTGCTTGCAGCTGCACCAGCTTACTGCTCCACCATTCAACATATACACGTATCCGGTTTGTGACTTAGAGTCATCCAGATCTGTGTCGAAGCTAGCGTCGACGTAACCCTTTACGACGAGCTCTTCGTCACCTCCATAAACGAGAAACATGTCCTTTGTCCTTTTCAGGTACTTCAGGATATTCTTGACCGCTGTCCAGTGTTCCTTGCCAGGATTACTTTGGTACCTTCCTACCAAACTTACGGCAAGGTTTACATCAGGTCTGGTACACAGCATGGCATACATAATAGATCCTATGGCTGAAGCATAGGGGATGACACTCATCTCTTCTTTATCTTTTGCCGTGGTCGGGCATTGAGCCGAGCTCAATCTCACACCTTGCAATACAGGCAAGAACCCTTCTTGGACTGATCCATTTTGAACTTCTTCAAAATCTTATCAAGGTATGTGCTTTGTGAAAGACCTATGAGGCGTCTCGATCTATTTCTATAGATCTTGATGCCTAATATATAAGCAGCTTCTCCAAGGTCCTTCATTGAAAAACACTTATTCAAGTAGGCCTTAATACTGTCCAAGAATTCTATATTATTTCCCATCAAAAGTATGTCATCTACATATAATATGAGAAATGCTACAGAGCTCCCACTCATTTTCTTGTAAACGCAGGCTTCTCCATAAGTCTGCATAAACCCAAACGCTTTGATCATCTCATCAAAGCGAATGTTCCAACTCCGAGATGCTTGCACCAGCCCATAAATGGATCGCTGGAGCTTGCATACTTTGTTAGCGTTCTTAGGATCGACAAAACCTTCTGGCTGCATCATATACAACTCTTCCTTAAGATAACCGTTAAGGAATGCCGTTTTGACGTCCATCTGCCATATCTCATAATCATAGTATGTGGCAATTGCTAACATGATTCGGACGGACTTAAGCTTCGCTACGGGAGAGAAGGTCTCATCGTAGTCAATCCCTTGAACTTGCCGATAACCCTTAGCGACAAGTCGAGCTTTATAGATGGTAATATTACCATCCGCGTCCGTCTTCTTCTTAAAGATCCATTTGTTTTCTATCGCTCACCGATCATCGGGCAAGTCAGTCAAAGTCCATACTTTGTTTTCATACATGGATTCTATCTCGGATTTCATGGCTTCAAGCCATTTGTTGGAATCTGGGCCCGCCATCACTTCTTCATAGTTCGAAGGTTCACCGTTGTCTAACAACATGATTTCCCGCCATCACTTCTTCATAGTTCGAAGGTTCACCGTTGTCTAACAACATGATTTCCAGGACAGGGTTGCCGTACCACTCTGGTGCGGAACATGTCCTTGTGGACCTACAAAGTTCAGTAGTAACTTGATCCGAAGTACCTTGATCATCATCATTATTTTCCTCTTCAGTTGGTGTAGGCATCACAGGAACATCTTCCTGAGCTGCAATACTATCCCGCTCAAGAGGTAGTACTTCATCGAGTTCTACTTTCCTCCCACTTACTTCTTTCAAGAGAAACTCTTTTTCTAGAAAGGATCCGTTCTTAGCAACAAAGATCTTGCCCTCGGATCTTAAGTAGAAGGTATACCCAATGGTTTCCTTAGGGTATCCTATGAAGACGCATTTTTCCGACTTGGGTTTGAGCTTTTCAGGTTGAAGTTTCTTGACATAAGCATCGCATCCCCAAACTTTTAGAAACGACAGCTTAGGTTTCTTCCCAAACCATAATTCATACGGTGTCATCTCAACGGATTTAGACGGTGCCCTATTTAAAGTGAATGTAGCTGTCTCTAGAGCGTATCCCCAAAATGATAGCGGTAAACCGGTAAGAGACATCATAGACCGCACCATATCCAATAGAGTGCGATTACGACTTTCGGACACACCGTTGCGCTGAGGTGTTCCAGGCGGCGTGAGTTGTGAAACGATTCCACATTTCCTTAAGTGTGTACCAAATTCGTGACTTAAGTATTCTCCTCCATGATCTGATCGTAGGAATTTTATCTTTCGGTCACGTTGATTCTCTACCTCATTCTGAAATTCCTTGAACTTTTCAAAGGTCTCAGACTTGTGTTTCATTAAGTAGATATACCCATATCTACTCAAGTCATCAGTGAGAGTGAGAACATAACGATATCCTCCGCGAGCCTCAACGCTCATTGGACCGCACACATCGGTATGTATGATTTCCAACAAGTTGGTTGCTCGCTCCATTGTTCCGGAGAACGGAGTCTTGGTCATCTTGCCCATGAGGCATGGTTCGCATGTGTCAAATGATTCATAATCGAGAGACTCCAAAAGTCCATCAGCATGGAGCTTCTTCATGCGCTTGACACCAATGTGACCAAGGCGGCAGTGCCACAAGTATGTGGGACTATCGTTATCAAATTTACATCTTTTGGTATTCACACTATGAATATGTGTAACATTATGCTCGAGATTCATTAAGAATAAACCATTGACCATAGGGGCATGACCATAAAACATATCTCTCATATAAATAGAACAACCATTATTCTCGGATTTAAATGAGTAGCCATCTCGTATCAAACGAGATCCAGATACAATGTTCATGCTCAAACTTGGCACCAAATAACAATTATTAAGGTTTATAACTAATCCCGTAGGTAAATGTAGAGGTAGCGTGCCGACGGTGATCACATCGACCTTGGAACCATTCCCGACGCGCATCGTCACCTCGTCCTTCGCCAGTCTCCGTTTATTCCGCAGCTCCTGCTGTGAGTTACAAATATGAGCAACGGCACCGGTATCAAATACCCAGGAGCTACTACGAGTACTGGTAAGGTACACATCAATTACATGTATATCAAATATACCTTTAGTGTTGCCGGCCTTCTTATCCGCTAAGTATTTGGGGCAGTTCCGCTTCCAGTGACCCTTCCCCTTGCAATAAAAGCACTCAGTCTCGGGCTTGGGTCCATTCTTTGACTTCTTCCCGGCAACTGGCTTACCGGGCACAGCAACATCTTTGCCGTCCTTCTTGAAGTTCTTCTTACCCTTGCCCTTCTTGAACTTAGTGGTCTTATTGACCATCAACACTTGATGTTCTTTCTTGATTTCAACCTCTACTGACTTCAGCATTGAAAATACTTCAGGAATGGTCTTCACCATCCCCTGCATATTGTAGTTCATCACGAAGCTCTTGTAGCTTGGTGGGAGCGACTGAAGGATTCTGTCAATGACCGCCTCGTCCGGGAGGTTAATGTCCAGCTGGGACAGGCGGCTGTGCAACCCAGACATTTTGAGTATGTGCTCATTGACAGAACTATTTTCCTCCATCTTACAACTATAGAACTTGTCGGAGACTTCATATCTCTCGACCCGGGCATGAGCTTGGAAAACTAGTTTCAGCTCTTCGAACATATCATATGCTCCGTGTCGCTCAAAACGCTTTTGGAGCCCCGGTTCTAAGCTGTAAATCATGCCGCACTGAACGAGGGAGTAATCATCAGTACGTGTCTGCCAAACGTTCAAATTGTCTTGCAGTGCTGGGAGAGCAGGTGGGTCACCTAACGGTGCTTCTAGGACATATGCTTTCTTGGCTGCTATGAGGATGATCCTCAGGTTCCGGACCCAGTCCGTATAGTTGCTGCCATCACCTTTCAGCTTGGTTTTCTCTAGGAATGCGTTGAAGTTCATGTTGACATGAGCGTTGGCCATTTGATCTACAAGACATATTTGCAAAAGGTTTTAGACTAAGTTCATGATAATTAAGTTCATCTAATCAAATTATTGAATGAACTCCCACTCAGATTTGACATCCCTCTGGTCATCTAAGTGTTACACGATCCAAGTCGACTAGGCCGTGTCCGATCATCACGTGAGACGGACTAGTCATCGTCAGTGAACATTCTCATGTTGATCGTATCTTCCATACGACTCGTGTTCGACCTTTCGGTCTCCGTGTTCCGAGGCCATGTCTGTACATGCTAGGCTCGTCAAGTTAACCCTAAGTGTTTTGCATGTGTAAAACTGTCTTGCACCCGTTGTATGTGAACGTAAGGATCTATATCACCCGATCATCACGTGGTGCTTCGAAACGACGAACTTTAGCAACGGTGCACAGTTAGGGGAGAACACTTCTTGAAATTGTTGTAAGGGATCATCTTATTTACTACCATCGTTCTAAGTAAACAAGATGCATAAACATAATAAACATCACATGCAATTATATAGTAGTGACATGATATGGCCAATATCATATAGCTCCTTTGATCTTCATCTTCGGGGCTCCATGATCATCTTGTCACCGGCATGACACCATGATCTCCATCATCATGATCTCCATCATCGTGTCTTCATGAAGTTGTCACGCCAACGACTACTTCTACTTCTATGACTAACGCGTTTAGCAATAAAGTAAAGTAGTTTACATGGCGTTCTTCAATGACACGCAGGTCATACAAAAAATAAACACAACTCCTATGGCTCCTGCCGGTTGTCATACTCATCGAAATGCAAGTCGTGATTCCTATTACAAGAACATGATCTCATACATCACAATATATCATTCATCATTCATCACAACTTCTGGCCATATCACATCACATGACAATTGCTGCAAAAACAAGTTAGACGTCCTCTAATTGTTGTTGCATCTTTTACGTGGCTGCAATTGGGTTCTAGCAAGAACGTTTTCTTACCTACGAATAACCACACTGTGATTTTGTCAACTTCTATTTACCCTTCATAAGGACCCTTTTCATCGAATCCGCTCCAACTAAAGTGGGAGAGACAGACACCCGCCAGCCACCTTATGCAACTAGTGCATGTTAGTCGGTGGAACCGGTCTCACGTAAGCGTACGTGTAAGGTTGGTCCGGGCCGCTTCATCCCACAATACCGCTGAAGCAAGATAAGACTAGTATCGGCAAGCAAGTTGACAAGATCTACGCCCACAACAAAATTGTGTTCTACTCGTGCAATAGAAAACTACGCATAAACCTAGCTCATGATGCCACTGTTGGGGAACGTTGCAGAAAATTAAAATTTTCCTACGGTTTCACCAAGATCCATCTATGAGTTCATCTAAGCAACGAGTCAAGGGAGTGAGTTTTCATCTACATACCACTTGTAGATCGCGTACGGAAGCGTTCGAGGGAGCGGTGATGATGGAGTCGTACTCGACGTGATTCAGATCACCGATGACCAAGTGCTGAACGGACAACACCTCCGCGTTCAACACACGTACAGTACGGGCGACGTCTCCTCCATCTTGATCCAGCAAGGAGGAAGGAGAGGTTGAGGAAGACAGCTCCACCGGCAGCACGACGGCGTGATGATGGTGGAGAGACAGTACTCCGACAGAGCTTCGCCAAGCACGCGGAAGAGGAGAGGTGTTGGGGAGGGGAGGGGCTGCGCCTTGGCTTGTTGTTTGCAGCCCTCCCCTCACCCCTCTATTTATAGGGGAAGGAGGAAGGGGCCCGGCCCCCTCTAGATGAGATCTAGAGGGGGGCGGCGTCCAGGGAGGGGGGACTTGCCCCCCAAGCAAGGGGGTGCGCCCCCACTAGGGTTCCCCCCCCCAACCCTAGGCGCATGGGCCCAAGGGGGGGCGCCCAGCCCACCAAGGGCTGGCTCCTGCCCCACGCGGCCCAAGTGGCCCCCCGGGAGGGGTGGCCCCTCTCGGTGGACCCCCGGAACCCTTCCGGTGGCCCCGGTACAATACCGATATGCCCCCGAAACTTTCCGGTGTCCGTTTGACAACTTCCCATATATAAATCTTTACCTCCGGACCCTTACAGAACTCCTCGTGACGTCCGGGATCTCATCCGGGACTCTGAACAATATTCGGTAATCACATACAAGTCTTCCTAATAACCCTAGCGTCACCGAACCTTAAGTGTGTAGACCCTACGGGTTCGGGAGACACGTAGACATGACCAAGACGGCTCTCGGGCAATAACCAACAGCGGGATCTGGATACCCATGTTGGCTCCCACATGCTCCTCGATGATGTCATCGGATGAACCACGATGTCGAGGATTCAAGCAACCCCGTATACTATTCCCTTTGTTAATCGGTACGTTACATGCCTGAGACTCGATCGTCAGTATCCCAATACCTCGTTCAGTCTCGTTATCGGCAAGTTACTTTACTCGTACCGTAATGCATGATCCCGTGACCAAACACTTGGTCACTTTGAGCTCATTATGATGATGCACTACTGAGTGGGCCCAGAGATACCTCTCCGCCATACGGAGTGACAAATCCCAGTCTCGATCCGTGTCAACCCAACAAACACTTTCGGAGATACCTGTAGTGCACCTTTATAGTCACCCAGTTACGTTGTGACGTTTGGTACACCCAAAGCACTCCTACAGTATCCGGGAGTTACACGATCTCATGGTCTAAGGAAGAGATACTTGACATTGGAAAAGCTCTAGCAAAACGAACTATACGATCTTGTGCTATGCTTAGGATTGGGTCTTGTCCATCACGTCATTCTCCTAATGACGTGATCCCGTTGTCAATGACATCTAATGTCCATAGTCAGGAAACCATGACTATCTGTCGACCAATGAGCTAGTCAACTAGAGGCTCACTAGGGACATGTTATGGTCTATGTATTCACACGTGTATTACGATTTCCGGATAATACAGTTATAGCATGAATAAAAGACAATCATCATGAACAAGGAAATATAATAATAACCCTTTTATTATTGCCTCTAGGGCATATTTCCAACAAGGTCAACTCTTGTAATACTCATATCATCTAGATCAATCAAGCAGGAAGTAGGGTATTACCTCCATCGAGAGGGCCCAAACCTGGGTAAACATCGTGTCCCCTGTCGGTGTCAAAACCGGCGGATCTCGGGTAGGGGGTCCTGAACTGTGCGTCTAAGGCTAATGGTAATAGGAGGCTGGGGACACGATGTTTACCCAGGTTTGGGCCCTCTCGATGGAGGTAATACCCTACTTCCTGCTTGATTGACCTTCATGATATGAGTAATACAAGAGTTGATCTACCACGATATCGTAGAGGCTAAACCCTAGAAGCTAGCCTATGAGTATGATTGTTGTAGTCCTACAGACTAAACCCTCCGGTTTATACAGACACCGGAGGGGGCTAGGGTTACACAGAGTAGGTTACAGAGAAGGAGATCTACACATCCGAATCGCCAAGCTTGCCTTCCACGCAAAGGAGAGTCCCATCCGGACACGGGACGAAGTCTTCAATCTTGTATCTTCATAGTCCAACAGTGCAGCCAAAGTATATAGTCCGGCTGTCCAAATACCCCCTAATCCAGGACTCCCTCAGTAGCCCCTGAACCAGGCTTCAATGACGATGAGTCCGGTGCGCAGATTGTCTTCGACATTGCAAGGCGGGTTCCATCTCCGAATACTCCAAGATAAATTTCGAACACATGAATCGTGTCCGGCTCTGCAAAATAAATTCCACATACCACCGTAGAGAGCATAATATTCCACAAATCTAATCTACTGACAACTTTTCCTAGCGTGACATCACGCCGTGGCCCGGCCATCTTTTGAACCGTTTTTCCCAGCCTGCCACTGCTCGTGTTGCGAGGCGATTTTATTGGCACGTCTTGTCGAAGCAGAGATCGTGTTCCCCCTTATCACGGGATTCTCATCAATATGGGCGTGGGTAACCCAACTAAGCTTGTTGGTATGACTCCTTGATTTTAGGCAAGTCCCAAACGGTCACGCTGAGGACGCTTGATATTCACCCCCTTTATAGAGGGACCGAGGCATGTCTTCTTCCCACGCTTGCTCCTTCCCCCACCTCGAGTTCCAACACCCAAAGCTCAGGTTTAAGCACTTCGAACCGTCAATCATGTCCAGATCCAACCTTCAAGGTCGGTGGATGGCCTCCTCTGTTACAAAGGAGGACATCGAGAAGCTCAGGGAGGCCAGGTATCTGACCACCGAAATCCAGCACAGGCTTCCTGCCCAAGGGCATGTCATCCCCACTCTCGAACCCAACGAGAGCGTCGTATTTGTTTCCCACTTCCTCCGGGGTTTAGGCTTTAGTCTTGATCCCTTCGTTAGAGGGCTCATGTTCTATTACGGGCTAGATTTTCATGATCTAGCTCCGGATTCCATCCTTCACATCTCGTCGTTTATCATTGTGTGCGAAGCCCTCCTCCACATCACACCACACTTCGGCCTATGGATCAAGACCTTCAATGTAAAGCCGAAGGTGATCGACGGGCGACATGCGGAGTGCGGGGGTGCTATAATAAGCAAAAGTGCCGATGCCTCATGGCTAGAGGGTTACTTTTCGGAAGTGTCCGACTTATGGCAGCGGAGGTGGTTTTATATCACAGCTCCCCGAGGCACAAAGTGGGTGGCCGCCCCTGCCTTCCGCTCGGGCCCTCTGCCTCAACAGGCATCATTGGCAACAAGGGACTGGACTGGGGGCCTTCTAATGACGAAACGACATTGCAGAGCCGCATTCGGGATCTTCTTGAGAGGGACGTCAGCCTCATCAAAGTGATTCAAGTAATGCTAGTTCGTCGGGGTCCTGCCGTGCAAACGTCGACCTCTCCGGATGTGGAAGTTCAACCCAGAAGGACCGCGAACTATTCAACACTTCTTCGACATGACGCTCTAAGGGATGTATCGGTTATTCTTCGGACCGCGAATAAAGTTTCCGGACACCACCGAGGACGTGGGCTTGAACTGCAATCGTCCAGATACCCAAGTAAGTAACTCTGCAACCGAACACGCTGTTCATGTTTATCATAACATTATTCTGAATACTATTCACGGCCAGGATTGGCTAAGTAAGGCGGAGAGGATCAGGTGTTCGACCCCTCTTCCCGAAGGCTTGCCGAATCCCGTACTAACCAAGATGCTTAAACGCGTGATATGTCTCCAACGTATCTATAATTTTTGATTGTTCCATGCTATTATATTACCCATTTTGGATGTTTATGGGCTTTATTTTGTACATTTATATCATTTTTGGAACTAACCTACTAACCGGAGGCCCAGCCCATATTGCTGTTTTTTTGCCTATTTCAGTATTTCAAAGAAAAGGAATATCAAACGGAGTCCAAACGGAATGAAACCTTCGGGAGCGTGATTTTTGAAACGAACAAGATCCGAAGAGCTTGGAGTGCAAGTCAAGCAACTCCCGAGGACCCCATGAGATAGGGGGCCGCGCCCCCCCTGTAGGGCGCGCCCCCTGTCTCGTGAGCCCCTCGGGCGGCCACCGACGTACTTCTTCCTCCTCCTATATATACCTACGTACCCCGAAAACATCCAGGAGCACCACGAAACACAATTTCCACCGCCGTAACCTTCTGTATCCGCGAGATCCCATCTTGGAGCCTTCGCCGGCACTCTGCCGGAGGGGGAATCGACCATGGAGGGCTTCTACATCAACATCCTTGCCCCTCCGATGAGTTGTAAGTAGTTTACCACAGACCTACGGGTCCATAGTTATCAGCTAGATGGCTTCTTCTCTCTTTTTGGATCTCAATACAATGTTCTCCCCCTCTCTTGTGGAGATCTATTTGATGTAATCTCTTTTTGCGGTGTGTTTGTCGATATCCGATGAATTGTGGGTTTATGATCAGATTTATCTATGGATAATAATTGAATCTTCTCTGAATTCTTTTATGTATGATTGAGTTATCTTTGCAAGTCTCTTTGAATTATCAGTTTGGTTTGGCCTACTAGATTGATCTTTCTTGCCATGGGAGAAGTGTTTAACTTTGGGTTCAATCTTGTGGTGTTCTTACCCAGTGACAGAAAGGGTTGCAAGACACGTATTGTATTGTTGCCATCGAGGATAACAAGATGGGGTTTATATCATATTGCATGAGTTTATCCCTCTACATCATGTCATCTTGCTTAATGCGTTACTCTGTTCTTATGAACTTAATACTCTAGATGCAGGCGGGAGTTGGTCGATGTGTGGAGTAATAGTAGTAGATGCAGGCAGGAGTCGGTCTACTTGTTATGGACGTGATGCCTATATACATGATCATGTCTAGATAATCTCATAACTATGCGCTTTTCTATCAATTGCTCGACACTAATTTGTTCACCCACCGTAATACTTATGCTATCTTGAGAGAAGCCTCTAGTGAAACCTATGGCCCCCGGGTCTATCTCTTATCATATTTGCTTTCAATCTACTTTATTTGCATCTTTACTTTTTGCATCTATATTATAAAATACCAAAAATATATTTATGTTATCACACTATCTCTATCAGATCTCACTTTCGCAAGTGGCCGTGAAGGGATTGACAACCCCTTTATTGCGTTGGTTGCGAGTTCTCAGTTTGTTTGTGTAGGCGCGTGGGACTTTTGAGGAGCCTCCTACTGGATTGATACCTTGGTTCTCAAAACTGAGGGAAATACTTACGCTACACTTGCTGCATCACCCTCTCCTCTTCAGCTTGCCGTTTTTCTGTTTGCGTGTGTGTTGGATTACTTGTTGCCATGGCGCAAGATAATACCAAATTGTGTGATTTCTTGAATACCAATAATAATGATTTCCTTAGTACTCCGATTGCTCCTCTTAATGATGTTGAGTCTTGTGAAATCAATACTGCTTTGCTAAATCTTGTTATGAAAGATCAATTCGCCGGCCTTCCTAGTGAAGATGTCGCTACTCATCTAAACAATTCTGTTGATTTGTGTGATATGCAAAAGAAGAAAGATACGGATAACAATATTGTCAAATTGAAGTTATTTCCGTTTTCACTTAGAGATCGTGCTAAAGTTTGGTTTTCGTCTTTGCCTAAAAATAGTATTGATTCTTGGAACAAGTGCAAAGATGCTTTTATCTCTAGGTATTTTCCTCCCGCTAAGATCAACACTCTTAGGAACGATATTATGAATTTTAAACAGCTTGATCGTGAGCATGTTGCCCAATCTTGGGAAAGAATGAAATTAATGCTTCGCAATTGCCCTACTCATGGTTTGAATTTATGGATGATCATACAAATTTTTTATGCCGGTTTGAACTTTGCTTCTAGAAATCTCTTAGATTCGGCCGCGGGAGGCACCTTTATGGAAATCACGTTAGGATATGCTACAAAACTTCTTGATAATATTATGGCTAATTATTCTCAATGGCACACTGAAAGATCTTCTAGTAAAAAAGTGCATGCTATAGAAGAAATCAATGTTTTGAGTGGAAAGTTGGATGAACTTATGAAGATGTTTGCTACTAAAAATACTCCTCTTGATCCTAATGATATGCCTTTGTCTTCTTTAATTTAGAATAATAATGAATCTATGGATGTAAATTTTGTTGGTAGGAATAGTTTTGGAAACAATGCTTATAGAGGAAATTATAATGCTAGACCGTTCCCTAGTAATTCCTCTAATAATTATGGAAATTCCTACAATAATTCTGATGGTAATTTTAATAAGATGCCCTCTGATTTTGAGAAAAGTGTGAAAGAATTTATGATTTCTCAAAAGAATTTTAATGCTTTGCTTGAAGAAAAATTTCTCAAAGTTGATGATTTGGCTAGGAACGTTGATAGACTTTCGCTTCATGTTGATTCTTTTAAAAATAGATCTTCCCCTCCTAAGCATGATATCAATGAGTCTCTCAAAGTAATGAGAATTTCCATTGACGAGTGCAAGGAAAGAACCGCTAGATTGCGTGCTAAAAAAGAAAGCTTTATAGAAGCGTGTTCTTCTAGTTTCCGTGAAAATAATGATGAGGATCTTAAAGTTATTGATGCGTCTCCTATTAGATCTATGTTTTGCAATATGAATTTTGATGATTATGGGACTGATGATGAATCAACTTTGCCTAAAAGGCGTCCCAAGAATTCGGAGTCTTTAGATCTTAATGCTAAATTTGGTAAAAGTGAGATTGGAGAATCCTCAACTTCTAATAATGTTGAACCCACTATCTTGGATTTCAAGGAATTTGACTATGATAATTGCTCTTTAAAAGGTTGTATTTCCTTGTTGCAATCCGTTGTTAATTCTCCTCATGCTTATAGTCAAAACAAAGCTTTTTCCAAACATATTGTTGATGCCTTGATGCAATCTTATGATGAAAACCTTAATTTGGAAGTTTCTATACCTAGAAAACTTAATGATGAGTTGGAACCTACTATAAAGATTAGAATTAAAGATTATGAGTGTTTTGCTTGGTGTGATTTGGGTGCTAGTGTTTCCATGATTCCGAAAACTTTATGTGATATTCTAGGTTTCCATGATCTTGAAGATTGCTCTTTAAATTTGCACCTTGCGGATTCCACCATTAAAAAGCCTATGGGAAGGATCAATGATGTTCTTATTTTTGCAAATAGAAATTTTGTGCCCATAGATTTTATCGTTCTTGATATAGATTGCAATCTTTCTTGCCCTATTATTCTCGGTAGACCTTTCCTTAGAACGATTGGTGCGATTATTGATATGAAGGAAGGGAACATTAGATTCCAATTTCCCTTAAAGAAAGGCATGGAGCGCTTTCCAAGAAAGAAAGTCAAATTACCTTATGAATCTATCATGCTTGCTACTTATGAATTTAGTGCCAAAGATGGCACTCGTTAGATCTATCTTCGCTTTTATGCCTAGCTAGGGGCGTTAAACGATAGCGCTAGTTGGGAGGCAACCCAATTTTCTTTATGATCTTTGTTTTTGTTCCTTTTTAGTGTTAAATTTTGTTTCTACTTTCTGTTTAGATGTGTTTTCATGTTTTATTTAGTGTTTGTGCCAAGTAGAACCTATAGGATAACCTATGATGGTAGTTGATTTGATTCTGCTGAAAAACAGAAACTTTGTGCTCATGAGAAAAAATTAAATAAATCACATAAACGTGATTTTGCATTGATTCTTTTTGATTCTGATCAATAAACAAATTTTCCAGTATGTCCTATTTTTGTAGGATTTTTAGAGTTCCAGAAGTTTGCGTTAGTTACAGATTGCTACAGACTGTTCTGTTTTTGACAGATTCTGTTTTTCGTCTGTTGTTCGCTTATTTCAATGCATCTATGGCTAGTAAATTAGTTTATAAACCATAAGAAAGTTGGAATACAATATGTTTAACACCAAAATAAATAAATAATGAGTTCATTGCAGTACCCTATGTGGTGGTTTTGTTTTCTTTCACTAACGGAGCTTATAAGATTTCCTGTTGAGTTTTGTGTTGTGAAGTTTTCAAGTTTTGGGTAAAGCTTTTATGGACTATGGAATAAAGGGTGGCAAGAGCCTAAGCTTGGGGATGCCCAAGGCACTCCAAGATATTCAAGAATATCCAAAAGCCTAAGCTTGGGGATGCCCCGGGAAGGCATCCCCTCTTTCGTCTTCGTTCATTGGTAACTTTACTTGGAGCTATATTTTTATTCGCTACATGATATGTGTTTTGCTTGGAGCGTCTTGTATTATATTAGTCTTTTCTTTTTATTTTAACACAATCATCCTTGCTGTACACACCTTTTGGGAGAAGCCTATTAGATTAGAATTTGCTAGAATACTCTATGTGCTTCACTTATATTTTTTGAGCTTGATAGTTTTTGCTCTAGTGATTCACTTATATCTTTTAGAGCACGGTGGTGTCTTAATTTTATAGAAATTGCTAGTCTCTCATGCTTCACTTATATTATTTTGAGAGTCTCTTAGAACAGCATGGTATTTGCTATGGTTACAAAGTTGGTCCTAGAATGATGAGCATCCAAGTTGGGTATAATAAAAACTATCATAGAAAAAGAATTGGATGCTATGATCAACTTGATGCTTGATAATTGTTTTGAGATATAAAGGTAGTAATGTTAGGGTCATGCTAGTGGGTAATTATGAAATTGAGAAATACTTTTGTTGAAGTTGGCAAGTCCCGTAGCATGCACATATGGTAAAAGTTGTGTGACAAATTTGTTGCATGAGGTGCTCTTTTGAGTGTCTTCCTTATGAGTGGTAGTCGGGGACGAGCGATGGAATTTTTCCTACCAATCTATCCCACTTGGGGCATGCGTAGTAGTACTTTGCTTCCAGGGCGAAGTAGACTTTTGCAACAAGTATATGAGTTCTTTTTTTTGACTAATGCAAGTCCATGGACATATGCACACCTATCCTTTTACTTTGCTAGCCTTTATTATTACCGCGCAACTCTCGCCGGTATTGAACCCTTTATTTACCTTCCTCAAAACAGCCACCATACCTACCTATTATGGCATTTCCATAGCCATTCCGAGATATATTGCCATGCAACTTTCCACCGTTCCGTTTATTATGACATGTTTCATCATTGTCATATTGCTCTTTGCATGATCATGTAGTTGACATCGTATTTGTGGCAAAGCCACCTTCATAATCTTCATACATGTCGCTCTTGATTCATTGCATATCCCGGTACACCGCCGGAGGCATTCACATAGAGTCATATCTTGTTCTAGCTTTGAGTTGTAGTTTTTGAGTTGTAAATCCATAAAAGTGTGATGATCTTCATTATTAGAGCATTGTCCTAGTGAGGAAAGGATGATGAAGACTATGATTCCCCCACAAGTCGGGATGAGGCTTCAGACATTATAAAAATAAAAGAGGCCAAAGATGCCCACCAAAAAGAAAAAAAAGGGGAAAAGAAAAAAAAAAGGGGGAAAAGAGAAAAAGAAAAAAAAGAAAAAAAATAAAAAGAGAGAAAAAGAGAGAAGGGACAATTGCTACTATCTCTTTTTCCCACACTTGTGCTTCAAAATAGCACCATGATCTTCATGATAGAGAGTCTCATATGTTGTCACTTTCATATACTAGTGGGAATTTTTCATTATAGAACTTGGCTTGTATATTCCAATGATGGGCTTCCTCAAAGTGCCCTAGGTCTTCGTGAGCAAGCAAGTTGGATGCACCCCCACTTAGTTTCTTTTTGTTGAGCTTTCATATATTTATAGCTCTAGTGCATCCGTTGCATGGCAATCCCTACTCACTCACATTCATATCTATTAATGGGCATCTCCATACAGCCCGTTGATACACCTAGTTGATGTGAGACTATCTTCTCTCTTTTTGTCCTCACAAGCACCATATACCACCATAGTGATATGTCCATGGCTTGCGCTCATGTATTGCGTAAGAGTTGAAAAATCTGAAGCGCGTTAAAAAGTATGAACCAATTGCTAGGCTTGTCATCGGGGTTGTACATGATGGGAGTATTTTGTGTAATGAAAATGAAGCATGGCCTAACTATATGATTTTGTAGGGATAAGCTTTCTTTGGCTATGTTATTTTGATAGGACATGATTATTTGTTAGTATGCTTTGAAGCATTATTATTTTTATGTTTTATAAGCTTTATCTTGAATCATTTGGATATGAACATTCATGCCACATTAAAGAAAAATTACATTATGAATTATGCTAGGTAGCATTCCACATCAAAAATTCTCTTTTTATCATTTACCTACTATCATGCCCAATATGCGATACTATCCTAAAGAGACTCGAATGTCCCACCAAGGATAGAACCGCATATTGAAACGCTTTTGCAAGGTGGATATCATTACATCAACATTACATAATAGATGGGGATACATACAAGAGGCATAGAATGCCACACGAATACAACATCACAATACATAATAGCATCATCCGACTACGGATGAAACACAAACAGAAACTCAAACGACATCCACCCTACTAGCCCAGGCTGCCGACCTGGAATCCTATCCCCTGATCAAAGAAGCAGAAGAAGAACTCAACGCAAGCAAGCATCGCTCTCGCGTCAAGATCATCGCACAACCTATACCTGCAACTGTTGTTGTAGTAATCTGTGAGCCACGAGGACTCAGCAATCCCATTACCATGGGTATCAAGACTAGCAAAGCTTAAAGGGAAAGGAAGGGGTAAAGTGGTGAGGCTGCAGCAGCGACTAAGCACATATGGTGGCTAACATACGCAAATAAGAGCGAGAAGAGAGCAAGCGGAATGGTCGTGAAGCTAGCAATGATCAAGAGGTGATCCTCAACTCCTACTTACGTCAAACATAACCCAAAACCGTGTTCACTTCCCAGACTCCACCGAAAAGATACCATCACGGCTACACACACGGTTGATGTGTTTTAATTCGGATCTGGTGTCAAGTTATCTACAACCGGACATTAACAAATTCCCATCTGCCACATAACCGCGGGCACGGCTTTCGAAAGTTTATACCCTGCAGGGGTGTCCCAACTTAGCCCATGATAAGCTCTCGCGATCAACGAAGGATATACCTTCTCCCAGGAAAACCCGATCAGACTCGGAATCCTGGTTTACAAGACATTCCGACAATGGTGAAACAAGACCAGCAAAGCCGCCCGATGTGCCAACAAATCCCGATAGGGGTCGCACGTACCTCATTCTCATGGCACACCGGATAAGTCAACCTACGAGTAAAACCAACCCTCAAGTTGCCCCGAGGTGGCCCCGCAGGTTGCTCGGTTCGGACCAACACTCGAAGGAGCACTGACCCGGGGGAGGGGTTAAAATAAAGATGACCCTCGGGCTCCGGAAACCCAAGGGAAAAAGGAATGGGTGAGGCAAATGGTAAAACCAATGTTGGGCCTTGCTGGAGGAGTTTTATTCAAAGCGAACTGTCAAGGGGGTCCCATAAATCACCCAACCACATAAGGAACGCAAAATCCGGGAACATAACACCGGTATGATGGAAACTAGGGCGGCAAGAGTGGAACAAAACACCAGGCATAAGGCCGAGTCTTCCATCCTTTACCAAGTATATAGATGCATTAATTAAATAAGAGATATTGTGATATCCCAACATAATCCTGTCCACCATGGAGAAATCTTCAACTTCACCTGCAACTAACAACGCTATAAGAGGGGCTAAGCAAAGCGGTAACATAGCCAAGCAACGGTTTGCTAGGAAGGGTGAAAAAGGTTAGAGGCTGACATGGCAATTATGGGAGGCTTGAAGAGCAAATGATAGGTAGTGCAGCAAAGCGATAGAACGAAGCAACTAGCATAGCAATGATAGTAGTGAGATCCAGGGTAGCGGTCATCTTGCCTGAAATCCCTCTAGGAAGAAGAATGAGTCCATGAAGAAGACGAAGCCATGAAGACGAACCAAGCGTAGACGAACGAATCCTCACGATCACAACGAAACAGGAATTATCGAGAAGAAGCACACAACATGGTAAACACACCACACATAGGCAAGACAAGATGCACAACCAAGCATGATGCAAGACAAGACTACATGAAGATACTCATGGCAAGAGATGATGCAAACAAGAGCAAGACATCAAGGCAAGTTTAAATGAGGCCGGAAGCAACATATATCAATTCCGGTAAGTCCTCATATGCAAATTTCGAAATTGGTCCAGATCTGAATAAACCTTATGTTCAAGTTGTTAAACAGCAAGTTAAGATGCACCAAGATGATCTACACGAGATTCTAGTGAAGTTACATATAAAGATCATTTAGTTCAGAGCTACGGCCTAGAAGATATGAGCAAAACAAGTTAAACATGGCATTGATGTAAAATGCATACAAACATCAAGCAAACACACTCAAAACAAGGATGCAACATGATAATATGAAACTACATGCAAAATCAAGCAAATTTCATATAGAACACACTCAAAACGGAGCGAAGGTTAACACACACACATGAAACAAGTTATAATAACAATCTGTCCAAAACAGCAACTAGGCATCTAGCAAGCATCAAAACAATATGCTACAGCATCCTGACATGATAATAAAAGGCATGAACATGATGTATAGGTAAAGCATGACGAAACATGAACACTGAGCTATCTCCAGAAATCACTAGAACATGCTCAAAAAGACATGGCAAGATTGCAAACAATACCAGTTTCAGACTTTGCAGAAATAACATCAGGTTGCAATGTTTAGAGCTATCATATAACATGTTACATGAAATTATCATGGCAAACAAAAGCATGGAATGAAACTACTAAATGCATAGAACAAAAGTCCTTTACTGACCATGAGCCAAAAAGGATCAGAAGATATGATGGCACCCATGTAAACATAGCAAGTTATATGACATATTCAAACATGGCAGGAACAACGATAAGTAGGCATGTTTATGAGCTTGTACCACTAACCACAGAGCAATACATGGCATGAAAAGGTAACCAACAGCAAGAATACATGTTTATGAAGCTAAGCATGGCAAGAGCAATTTTATAGGGTGCATGGATCACTAGCAAAGCTCATAGCAAAACTGAACTTAATGTTAACAGGCTGACAGCAACATTATTTAGCAACTTGAGAGCAAGATTACAACAAGCTACAACAGGCTATAAATTCAACCAGGGGCACGGCTGGATAGAGCATGACATGTATACCAAAACATTCTTAGTGAACATCTCCAGATTATGCATAGAATGACTTGTAGCAGCAGGTTTACATGTCAACAAAATATAACCGAATCAGCCTAGCAAAACAGCAACAACAAGTACCCTACTTAACAAGCTATATGCACTCACTACAAGACTCACAAAAATACATGGATAGCACCACTGCAAAGATGGCATATCATAGTTCAAAACTCATGTAGGACTCATACTCATAGGATGCACACATTAGATGCAACAAAAATGACAAATCACCAAGTTATAACAGTTTCAGCAGATTAACATCATATAGCACTCTTGCAACGATGATTCGGGCATCAACATGATCTCAAACAAGCATGGCACAATGGAACAAAATGAAGAGCATCTCACAATGAACATTTTGACATATTACACACGCATGAAACGGAGCAGTATGCAACAAGTTATGATGCATTGAACATGGGCACAATGTCAAAATATCAAGGACTTGGAGGAATAACGGGGTCAACCTGCAGATCTGGATCGGGCACGGATTCCGAGGCAGCGGTGCTAGCTCGCCGGAGAGCGGCCGGAGGAATGTCGGAGGAGGCGGCCGGAGGAGCTAGGAGGACGGGGCTGGCGGATCCAGGGCCGGCGAAGGTCGCCGGGGCCCAGGACGGTGCCGGGGCGAGGCGGTGACCGGAGATCGGCGGACTCCGGTGGCGCGGCCGGGAGGCGACGGAGGAGCGGGACGGGCGGAGCGGCGCGGGGCCGAACGGGTGGTGGGGCCGGGATTCAGCGGCGGCGCGGGGTCGGAGCCCGGCGGCGGCGAGGTCGGAGGACGGCGGC
>NC_041389.1:128372757-128383582 GCF_002162155.2 Triticum dicoccoides
ATGGCGGCGCGGTACATGTGGCGTGCCCTGATTGGCGCGGGGAGTGGCGGCGGACATGTCCGGTCCAGATCGGACGTGTCCGGCGGGCGAGAGGAGCGGGGCTAGGGTTTCGGGGAAATTCATCCGCGAATTCGGGGGAGGTGGCCTATTTATAGATAGAGGGAGCTAGGAGACTCCAAATAGAGTGCGGTTTTCGCCCATACGATCGTGATCGAACAACCGAGAGCATGGAGTGGAGTTTGCTGGGTTAGTGGGCTGATTTGGAGGGTTGCTGGGCCATGAGAGAAAAGGGGGTTTTGGGTTGCGCGGTTAACCGTTGGAGTATCAAACGACCCCCAAATGGCACGAAACTTGATAGGCGGTCTATCGGTGCTATACCAAGGCCGCTTGGCAAAATTCGGGCCATTCCGAGAAAGTTTAACACCCGCTCACAACAGGAGACAAAAGGGGGACATCGAGGGACATAGGAGTGCCGGATTGCAAAACAGACAACGGGGAAAATGCTCGGATGCAAGAAACGAACACGTATGCAAAATGAAATGCACATTATGACATGATAAAAGGCAACACGCAAGCAAATGACATGACAATAACGGCAAATAACTGGCAGACACCTGGCGCATCGAATCCGGGGTGTTACACCTACTCGATGACAAGTAGGAATTAAGCTTGGGGATGCTTGATACGTCTCCAACATATCTATAATTTTTATTGTTCCATGCTATTATATTACCCCTTTTGGATGTCTATGGGCTTTATTTTATACATTTATATCATTTTTGGGACTAACCTACTAACCGGAGGCCCAACCCATATTGCTGGGTTTTTTCCTATTTCAGTATTTTGAAGCAAAGGAATATCAAACCGAGTCCAAACGGAATGAAACCTTCGGGAGCGTGATTTTTGGAGCGAACAAGATCCGGAGAGCTTGGAGTGCAAGTCAAGAAGCTCCTGAGGACCCCACGAGATAGGGGGTCGCGCCCCCCTGTAGGGCCCCTCGGGCGGCCACCGACGTACTTCTTCCTCCTATATATACCTACGTACCCCGAAAACATCCAGGAGCACCATGAAACACAATTTCCATCGCTGTAACCTTCTGTATCCGCGAGATACCATCTTGGAGCCTTCACCAACACTCTGCCGGAGGGGGAATCGACCATGGAGGGCTTCTACATCAACATCCTTGCCCCTCCGATGAGTTGTGAGTAGTTTACCACAGACCTACGGGTCCATAGTTATTAGCTAGATGGCTTCTTCTCTCTTTTTGGATCTCAATACAATGTTCTCCCCCTCTCTTGTGGAGATCTATTCGATGTAATCTCTTTTTGCGGTGTGTTTGTCGAGATCCGATGAATTGTGGGTTTATGATCAGATTTATCTATGGATAATAATTGAATCTTCTCTGAATTCTTTTGTGTATGATTGAGTTATCTTTTCAAGTCTCTTCGAATTATCAGTTTGGTTTGGCCTACTAGATTGATCTTTCTTGCCATGGGAGAAGTGTTTAGCTTTAGGTTCAATCTTGCGGTGTTCTTACCCAATGATAGAAAGGGTTGCAAGACACGTATTGTATTGTTGCCATTGAGTATAACAAGATGGGGTTTATATCATATTGCATGAGTTTATCCCTCTCCATCATGTCATCTTTCTTAATGCGTTACTCTGTTCTTATGAACTTAATACTCTAGATGCAGTCAGGAGTCGGTCGATGTGTGGAGTAATAGTAGTAGATGCAGGCAGGAGTCGGTCTACTTGTTATGGACGTGATGCCTATATACATGATCATGCCTAGATAATCTCATAACTATGCGCTTTTCTATCAATTGCTCGACAGTAATTTGTTCACCCACCGTAATACTTATGCTATCTTGGGAGAAGCCTCTAGTGAAACCTATGGCCCCCGGGTCTATCTCTTATCATATTTGCTTTCAATCTACTTTATTTGAATCTTTACTTTTTGCATCTATATTATAAAATACCAAAAATATATTTATCTTATCACACTATCTCTATCAGATCTCACTTTCGCAAGTGGCCGTGAAGGGATTGACAACCCCTTTATTGCGTTGGTGGCGAGTTCTCAGTTTGTTTGTGTAGGTGCGTGGGACTTTTGAGGAGCCTCCTACTGGATTGATACCTTGGTTCTCAAAACTGAGGGAAATACTTAAGCTGCACTTGCTGCATCACCCTCTCCTCTCCGGGGAAAACCAACACTAGCTCAAGACGTAGCAACGCGCACCCTCTCAAGTGCCATCAGGGAAGGATGAAGGGAAGAGTAGAGAAGGCGAGAGCAAGCTTCATGTATTGCACATGCAAACCGGGGGAATTGATGTCTCCACGAAGGAGGATAATTGAGGAGGTGAATCCAAAAATCCCACCCCCCGCGGGAAGAAAAGGGACGCCTCCAAAGACTTGGAAACGGAGGTGCCCAAGCAAAGGTAAAAATCCTCGCCAGGGAGCCCTGCCCCAGAGGGCGTCCTCACCGCACAGCATCGACAAACGGGCCAGCCCTCCAACGAGCTGTAAGTGAATTAAAAGTATTTTGATAAATATGTCCTGCTTTATCTGTCAGAATAGTAACCGATACCTATCTTGCAGTCCGGATCATAGCCCTTCTCAATAGAGTTCATCTTCGGGGGATGTTCTTCCGGAGATGATGGAGAGCGAAACGCCTCCTCCTTCCTCCCCGCCCCATGGGGCGGACGACCCTGAGGTGTCGTCACGAAGGATTTCCCCTGATCCACTAAGGCCAGAAGTTAATGCTTCGGCCCCCCGAAGCCCAGAGTATTCGGCTCCCAAGGAGAGCAACAAGAAGAGTCCGGGATTGTCCGACATCGAGCCAGAGACACTGACGGGTCTTCTGGAGTGAGCGACCATGTCAGAGGCGCACCATACTTTAATGGGTACGGTGTTTGACAGGATTTCATCCACCAAAAGCGGGTTGAATGAAGCTTTTACGAGCCTGCTCAAAGGCTTTGAGGTACGCAAATAAATATGTAAACTTTCAATTGTACCGCACACGCTAGGTGTGCTCTGTATAGATAGCAGCCCTGAGTGTAACGCCCCAGATTCGATGCGCCAGGTGTCTGCCAGTTATTTGCCGTTGTTGCCATGTCACTTGCTTGCGTGTTGCATTTTATCATGTCATCATGTGCATTGCATTGCATACGTGTTCGTTTCATGCATCCGAGCATTTTCCCCGTTGTCCGTTTTGCAATCCGGCACTCCTATGCCCTCCGGCGTCCCCCTTTTGTCTGTCGTTGTGAGCGGGTGTTAAACGTTCTCGGAATGGACCTAGTCTTGCCAAGCGGCCTTGGTACACCACCGGTAGACTGCCTGTCAAGTTTTGTGCCATTTGGAGTCTGTTTGATACTCCAACGGTTAACCGGGTAACCGTAAAAGCCTCTTCTGTCTTGCAGCCCAACACCCCTCCAAAGTGGCCCAAAACCCATCCAAACCCCCTCCATGCTCTCGGTCGTTCGATCACGATCATGTGGCCGAAAACCGCTCCTCATTTGGACTCTCCTAGCTCCCAGAATCTATAAATATGCCCCTCCCCCTGAAATTCGCGGATGAATCCCCCTAACCCTAGCAGTCTTCCTCCTCGCGCCGCCGGACATGTCCATCCGCGCCGGACATGTCCGCCGGACACGTCGCCCGGCCCAATCAGGGCGTGCCACGTTGCTCCGCCGCCGCTCTCCTCCAACCCGCCGCCGCCACGTCATCGGCCTCCCGCCCTCTCTCTCCCCGCGCCGCCGGGTCCCTGGGCCTCCCGCGCCTCACCTCCGCGCGACGCCGCCGCCCGTCGCCGGTGGCCTCGCCCCGCGCCGCCCAAGTCTCAGCTCCACCGCCGCCCCGAGTTTCCACCGGTGCCGCCGCCTCTCCCTGCCCTGAGCCGCCTCGGATCCGGACGCCGGCCGCCGCCCGGCTCGCCTCCTCGTGCCGGCGCCACCTCCGGCCTCGCGCCCGACCCCGCCTCCGTCGCCGCCGCGCCGGATCTGGTCGGATCCGGCCGGAGCGCCCCTCGCCGGCATCTTCTCCGACCTCCCTGGCCCCGTCCCCGACAACTCCGGCCGCCGCCTTCTTCCACGTCTCCGGCGAAACCCCCAGATCCAGATCTGAAAACGAGGTTGACCCCGAAATTTTGCCTAAGTCCCGAAATTATGTACATTATCATGACATGTTCATCGCATCATATCTCCATGCATACTGCTCCATTTTGTGCGTGTAATATGTCAAATTGGTCGCCTCAACGAGTACTTCACTTCATTCCATTGCATCATGTTCATTTGAGTTCATCTTGATGCCTGAATCATCGTTGCAAGAGTGCTATATAATGTTGTCTGCTGTCTGTTAACAGAACTTGCTCATTTGTCATTTTTGCCATGTTTGATGTGTGCATCCTATGAGGTTGATGTCAACATGTGTTTTGAACTATGTCATGCCATCTTTACAGGGGTGCAATCCATGTATTTTTGTGAGTTGTGTAGTGAGTGCATCGAGCTTGTTAAGTAGTGTACTTGCTGTTGCTATTTTGCTAGGCTGTTTCTGTTATTTCGTGATGCTATGTAAACCTGCTGCTACAGGTCATTCTATGCATAATCTGGAGATGTTCACTAAGGGTGTTTTGTTTTACATGTTATTCTCTATCCATGCATGCCCCTGGTTAAAATTATAGCCTGTTGTAGCTTGTTGTTATCTTGCTCCAAAGTTGCTAAATAATATTGTTGTCAGCCTGTTAACATTAAGTTCAGTTGTTGCCATGATTGTTGTTAGTGATCCATGTACCCTATGAACTTTCTCTTGCCATTCTTAGCTTCATAAACATGTCTTCTTACTGTTGGTTGACTTGCCATGCCATTTATTGCTCTGTGGTGAGTGGTACAAGCTCACCAACATGCCTACTTATTGTTGTTCCTGCCATGTATGAATCTGTTTTATAACTTGCTATGTTTACATGGGTGCCATCATATCTTCTGGTCCTTTTTGGCTCATGGTCGGTAAGGGACTTTTGTTCTATGCATTTAGTAGATTCATGCCATGCCTTTGTTTGCCATGATAAGTTCCTGTAACATGTTGTTTGATAGCTCTAAACATTGCAACCTGATGTTATTTTCTGCAAAGTCTGAACTGTTATTATTTGCAATCTTGCCATGTGTGTTTGAGCATGTTCTAGTGATTTCTGGAGATAGCTCAGTGTTCATGTTTTGTTATGCTTTACCTGTACATCATGTCCATGCCTTTTGTTTTCTTGTTGAGGTCCTGTAGCATGTTATTTTGGTGCTTGCAATATGCCTAGTTGCTGTTTTGGACAGATTGTTGCTATAACTTGTATAGAGTGTTTGTGTTTAACCGTTGCTCCGTTTTGAGTGTGCTCTATATGGAACTTGCTTAGAATTGCATGTAGTTTCATATTATAATGTTGCATCCATGTTTTGAGGTGTTTGCTTGATGTTTGTATGCATTTTGCATCAATGCCATGCTTAACTTGTTTTGCTCATATCTTCTAGGCCGTAGCCCCGAACTAAGTGAACTTTATATGTAACTTGACTA
Organism: Triticum dicoccoides; assembly: GCF_002162155.2. Classification (NCBI taxonomy): domain Eukaryota; kingdom Viridiplantae; phylum Streptophyta; class Magnoliopsida; order Poales; family Poaceae; genus Triticum; species Triticum dicoccoides. The sequence continues at coordinate 128,378,311 of NC_041389.1, forward strand.
GAATCTCGTCTAGATCATCTTGGTGCATCTTAAATTGATGTTTAACAACTTGAACATAATTTTTATTCAGATCTGGACCAATTTCGAAATATGCATATGAGGACTTACCGAAATTGTTATATGTTGTTCTCGGCCTCATTTATACTTGCCTTGGTGTGTTGCTCTTGTTTGCATCATCTCTTGCCATGAGTAGCTTCATTTAGCCTTGTCATGCATCATGCTTGGTTGTGCATCATGTCTTGTATATGTGTGGTGTGTTTACCATGTTGTGTGTTTCTTCTCGATAGTTCCTATTTCGTTGCGATCGTGAGGGTTCGTTTGTCTACGCTTGGTTCGGCTTCATCCGTTCGTCTTCTTCATGGACTCGTTCTTCTTCCTTGCGGGATTTCAGGCAAGATGACCGTCACCTTGGATCTCTTTACTATCATTGCTATGCTAGTTGCTTCGTTCTATCGCTATGCTGTGTTACCTATCTTTTGCTCCTCAAGCCTCCCAAATTGCCATGAACCTCTAACCTTTGACACCCTTCCTAGCAAACCATTGCTTGGCTATGTTACCGCTTTGCTCAGCCCCTCTTATAGTGTTGTTAGTTGCAGGTGAAGTTGAAGATTGCTCCTTGGTGGACAGGATTATGTTTGGGATATCACAATATCTCTTATATTATTAATGCATCTATATATTTGGTAAAGGGTGGAAGACTCGGCCTTATGCCTGGTGTTTTATTCCACTCTTGTCGCCCCTAGTTTCCGTCATACCGGTGTTATGTTCCCGGATTTTGCGTTCCTTACGCGGTTGGGTGATTTATGGGACCCCCTTAACAGTTCACTTTGAATAAAACTCCTCCAGCAAGGCCCAACATTGGTTTTACCATTTGTCTCACCACCACCTATTTTTCCCTTGGGAGTCGCTCTCTCGAGGGTCATCTTTACTTTAGCCCCCCCGGGCCAGTGCTTGTCTAAGTGTTGGTCCGAACTGAGCCGCCTGCGGGGCCACCTCGGGGAAACTCGAAGTCTGGTTTTACTCGTAGCCTGTCTCATCCGGTGTTGCCCTGAGAACGAGATATGTGCAGCTCCTATCGGGATTGGCGGCGCATCGGGCAGTCTTGCTGGTCTTGTTTTACCATTGTCGAAATGTCTTGTAAACCGGGATTCCGAGTCTGATCGGGTCTTCCTGGGAGAAGGTATATCCTTCGTTGATCACGAGAGCTTATCATGGGCTAAGTTGGGACACCCCTGCAGGGTATAAACTTTCAAAAGCCGTGCCCGTGGTTATGCGGCAGATGGGAATTTGTTAATGTCCGGTTGTAGATAACTTGACACCAGATCCGGAAATGCATGAACCGCGTGTGTAGCCGTGATGGTCTCTTCTCGGCGGAGTCCGGGAAGTGAACACGGTTTTGGGTTATGTTTGACGTAAGCAGGAGTTCAGGATCACTTCTTGATCATTACTAGTTGACGACCGTTCCTTTTGCTCTCTTCTCGCTCTTATTTGCGTATGTTAGCCACCATATATGCTTAGTCGCTGCTGCAACCTCACCACTTTACCCCTTCCTTTCCCATTAAGCTTTGCTAGTCTTGATACCCATGGTAATGGGATTGCTGAGTCCTCATGGCTCACAGATTACTACAACAACAGTTGCAGGTACAGGTTATGCGATGATCTTAACGCGAGAGCGATGTTACTTGTATTGGAGTTCTTCTTCTGCTTCTTCTTCGATCAAGGGATAGGTTCCAGGTCGGCAGCCTGGGCTAGCAGGGTGGATGTCGTTTGAGCTTTTGTTTGTGTTTCATCCGTAGTCGGATGTTGATCTTATGTATTGTGATGTTGTATTCGTGTAGCATTCTATGCCTTATGTATGTATCCCCATCTATTATGTAATGTTGATGTAATGATTTCCACCTTGCAAAAGCGTTTCAATATGCGGTTCTATCCTTGGTGGGACCTTCGAGTCTCTTTAGGATAGTATCGCATATTAGGCGTGATAAGTTGGTATCAGAGCCTCGACCGACCCTAGGAGCCCCCTTGATTGATCGTGTAGTTTGGCCGTTGTTGAGTCTAGAAGAAAACTGTTTTTGGAGTCTAGTTATATCGAAGAGTAGGAATTCTTTTTACTCCTCAGCCCCTTCGTCGCTCTGGTGAGGAATCTGACGTAGGTGTTTTGAATTACTCCTCTTCCCTTTCAAATTTTCTTTAGGATCACGCAGTTGGTTTTTCGATCGTTGGTTCTCTTCTCTTTTCATCCGGTGCATTTCTCGTCAAGTCGACTCGAGCCTCTTCATTGTTGCCAAGTTCAATCCTCAGTTGTTTTCTTTTCCCACCCGCCCACCCCTTTTCTTCTCGGAACCGGAGTCCGTAATCGAGTATCCATCCAACTCATGCGAAGTCTTTGCTTTCTTTCCTCAATGATTTCAACCGATGTTTTCTCTTCAAGATATTCGTCGATTTCCCCTTCCAAGATGATTTTGTTTTCCCGCCCTCCCACCCCTTTTCTTCCCGGAGTCTGTCTCTCCCTCGACCATCTATCTCATTCGTGCGGAACCTCTTCAGCCTTTCGTAAATTATTTCAACCGGTGAATTCTTGTCTCGGTGGACATTCGTCATCTCTTTTCTTCTCCGGTGGACTCAATTCAAGTTTTTTTTGGGTTGATCACATTCTTTTCCTTGGATCAAGTGTTTCCCCTGCTCGTTCGCCTCTCGCTAGTTTATCATTCCAGAGTGTTCAAGACATCTCAGGAGATTTGTCTGTGTTCCAATAAATTCGAGGTTGTCACCTCATTCAAATATTTCAATTGTTCTGGTGCTTCATCTATCTGTTTGTCATCCCTTTCCAACGGTGTTTTCTCTCTAGTGGGCCCTAACCGACAGGTCTTTTCCCAGGATCTTACCTGACTCTTCTAATTTCCCGGAGCTATTCTCAAATCCTTGGCAAGCGTGACGTAAGAATGGATCCCATCAGTCACATGTCTTCTCCAAGATCGCGTTCAAATTCTTTTCATGGTTGCCTCAACCTCTTCGTTTTTCATTCTCCCGGAGTATCTCAGTAATTTTGGTGTTGTTTCTCGTCGTCAGTAGAAGACCGAAGAAGAGTTTTTCCTCTCAATCTTGCCCGTTCTCTCGAAGTTTTGTGGTTCTAGCTACATATCATCCTCTCATATTATTCCATTGTCAGATATTCCTTTTTCTCACCTACCCAGAGTATGTCAGAAGTTGTATTCCTGTTTCTTTTCATCGGAGGCCATCGTTCCAGAAGAATACTTCGTCCTCACATTTCAGCTACCGTTATCCAATTATCCCGGTGCTTCATTCAAGTGCTTTTTAATCAGATCGAGTTCTTCCCGTTCTCTTGCACTCTAATCCCGTCTAGCATATCTGTTCTTCTAACTCTTCCGGTGATTATTTCTCTTTCATCAGTCATTTTCGAATTCTTACGGTGGTTCGTTCAAGATTCTTTTTCCTTGGTTATCATTTTAATTCATTCGTTCTTTTCAATCCTACCGGTGGTTTATGAAGACCTTCTCAAGACTGCGATATGTCACTTCTCAATCCTTTTCAAGAAGAATAAGTAGTATGCAAAAAATCCATTGCTTGTCATCAATTTAATTTGATGAAGGATAAGCATACAATAAATCTTATTCTAATTTCATCAGAGTGATTAATCCTTTCCTTCGGAGTTTGTTCTCAATGAATAAATTCTAGTTCCAAGTCCTTTCGTCTTTTCTTTTCTAGAGTTCAATTTCCTCAGCCATTTCGTCGGAACCTCCATCTAAATCATCGCAATGCTCATCTTATTCTTTCATCCTTCAATTTTATCTCATCATCCTTTTGTCACCGGAGTTCTTCATGGTGGTTCTTTATGATTTAATTCATTCTTTCAAGAGTTCATCAAGATTCTTGTTGGTGGAGTTCAAGTATCTTTTCTTCTCGCATCTCGAAGTGCAATTAATTCTCCGTATTCTTTTGAAGTGGAGTTTTGCATTTCTTTGTTATTCCCAGATATTCAAGAATTTGGTTGTGGCATAATTTCACCTCGAGTCTTTGAGTTGTTTTTGGATAAGTCCACAACAAGCTTATTCTTTCGTTGTTGATTTTCTCAACAACTCCAGTCAATCCTTCCTTCTAAGTCCTTTTCATTCTATTTCAATTCTTTCTGGAGGTTTTGTTTCATGTCTTCATCAAGTATCATTCCATCCTCTAAAGCTCGTGTTCTATTCTTTCCATGTTCAGCCGGAGTGCTGCTTAAATCCTTTCAGTCTTATTCGTTTCTTATCTCGTTCTAACCGGAGTGGTTTCATGGTCTATCTGATTCCGTGAGATTTCGATTCTCGTCATTCTCGTCGTTCCTATCTTCTTCTCGAGTGCTCTCAATTCCTTGATTTTTCTTTGAGTTCTTGTTTCACCTCTTCCTTTTTCTCTTCCGTCTCGGTCCTAAGATCTCGGGACGAGATCTCTTGTTAGTGGAGGAGTGTTGTAACGCCCCGGATTCGATGTGCCAGGTGTCTGCCAGTTATTCGCCCTCGTTGCCATGTCACTTGCTTGCGTCTTGCATTTTATCATGTCATCATGTGCATTGCATTGCATACGTGTTCGTTTCATGCATCCGAGCATTTTCCCCGTTGTCCGTTTTGCAATCCGGCACTCCTATGCCCTCCGGCATCCCCCTTTTGTCTCTCGTTGTGAGCGGGTGTTAAACATTCTCGGAATGGACCGAGTCTTGCCAAGCGGCCTTGGTACACCACTCGTAGACCGCTTGTCAAGTTTCATGCCATTTGGAGTCCGTTTGATACTCCAACGGTTAACCGGGTAACCGTAAAAGCCTCTTTTGTCTTGTAGCCCAACACCCCTCCAAAGTGGCCCAAAACCCATCCAAACCCCCTCCATGCTCTCGGTCGTTCGATCACGATCGCGTGGCCAAAAACCACTCCTCATTTGGACTCTCCTAGCTCCCAGAATCTATAAATATGCCCCTCCCCTCGAAATTCGCGGATGAATCCCCCTAACCCTAGCAGTCTTCCTCCTCGTGCCGCCAGACATGTCCATCCACGCCGGACATGTCCGCTAGACACGTCGCCCAACCCAATCAGGGCGTGCCACGTTGCTCCGCCGCCGCTCTCCTCCAACCTGCCGTCGCCACGTCATCGGCCTCCCGCCCTCCCGCGCCCGCCGCAGCCCGCTGGGCCCGCGCTCGGCCCTCCCCGGCCCGGGACACCGCCGCCACCGCCGCCCCGCGGGCGCCCGAGCGCGCGCCGCCGAGTCCCTGGGCCGCCCGCGCCAC
>NC_041389.1:128383935-128415287 GCF_002162155.2 Triticum dicoccoides
GGCGCCGCCTCCGGCCTCGCGCCCGACCCCGCCTCTGTCGCCGCCGCGCCGGATCCGGCCGGAGCGCCCCTCGCCGTCATCTTCTCTGACCTCCCCGGCCCCGTCCCCGACAACTCCGGACGCCGCCTTCTTCCCCGTCTCCGGCGAAACCCCCAGATCCAGATCTGAAAACGAGGTTGACCCCGAAATTTTGCCTGTCCCCAAATTATGTACATTATCATGACATGTTCATCGCATCATATCTCCATGCATACTGCTCTGTTTTGTGCGTGTAATATGTCAAATTGTTCGCCTCAACAAGTACTTCATTTCTTTCCATTGCATTATGTTCATTTGAGTTCATCTTGATGCCTGAATCATCGTTGCAAGAGTGCTATATAATGTTGTCTGCTGTCTGTTAACAGAACTTGCTCATTTGTCATTTTTGCCATGTTTGATGTGTGCATCCTATGAGGTTGATGTCTACATGTGTTTTGAACTATGCCATGCCATCTTTACAGGGGTGCAATCCATGTATTTTTGTGAGTTGTGTAGTGAGTGCATCGAGCTTGTTAAGTAGTGTACTTGCTGTTGCTGTTTTGCTAGGCTGTTTCTGTTATTTCGTGATGCTATATAAACCTGCTGCTACAAGTCATTCTATGCATAATCTGGAGATGTTCACTAAGGGTGTTTTGTTCTACATGTTATTCTCTATACATGCATGCCCCTGGTTGCAATTATAGCCTGTTGTAGCTTGTTGTTATCTTGCTCCAAAGTTGCTAAATAATATTGCTGTCAGCCTGTTAACATTAAGTTCAGTTGTTGCCATGATTGTTGTTAGTGATCCATGTACCCTATGAACTTTCTCTTGCCATTCTTAGCTTCATAAACATGTCTTCTTACTGTTGGTTGCCTTGCCAAGCCATTTATTGCTCTGTGGTGAGTGGTACAAGCTCACCAACATACCTACTTATTGTTGTTCCTGCCATGTATGAATCTGTTTTATAATTTGCTATGTTTACATGGGTGCCATCATATCTTCTGGTCCTTTTTGGCTCATGGTCAGTAAGGGACTTTTGTTCTATGCATTTAGTAGATTCATGCCATGCCTTTGTTTGCCATGATAAGTTCCTGTAACATGTTGTTTGATAGCTCTAAACATTGCAACCTGATGTTATTTTCTGCAAAGTCTGAACTGTTATTATTTGCAATCTTGCCATGTGTGTTTGAGCATGTTCTAGTGATTTCTGGAGATAGCTCAGTGTTCATGTTTTGTTATGCTTTACCTGTACATCATGTCCATGCCTTTTGTTTTCTTGTTGAGGTCCTGTAACATGTTATTTTGGTGCTTGCAATATGCCTAGTTGTTGTTTTGGACAGATTGTTGCTATAACTTGTATAGAGTGTGTGTTTAACCGTTGCTCCGTTTTGAGTGTGCTCTATATGAAACTTGCTTAGAATTGCATGTAGTTTCATATTATCATGTTGCATCCATGTTTTGAGGTGTTTGCTTGATGTTTGTATGCATTTTGCATCAATGCCATGTTTAACTTGTTTTGCTCATATCTTCTAGGCCGTAGCCCCGAACTAAGTGAACTTTATGTGTAACTTGACTAGAATCTCGTGTAGATCATCTTGGTGCATCTTAACTTGATGTTTAACAACTTGAACATAAGTTTTATTCAGATCTGGACCAATTTCGAAATATGCATATGAGGACTTACCGGAATTGTTATATGTTGTTCCCGGCCTCATTTAAACTAGCCTTGGTGTGTTGCTCTTGTTTGCATTATCTCTTGCCATGAGTAGCTTCATTTAGCCTTGTCATGCATCATGCTTGGTTGTGCATCATGTCTTGTATATGTGTGGTGTGTTTACCATGTTGTGTGTTTCTTCTCGATAGTTCCTGTTTCGTTGCGATCGTGAGGATTCGTTCGTCTACGCTTGGTTTGGCTTCATCCGTTCGTCTTCTTCATGGACTCGTTCTTCTTCCTTGCGGGATTTCAGGCAAGATGACCGTCACCTTGGATCTCTTTACTATCATTGCTATGCTAGTTGCTTCGTTCTATCGCTATGTTGCGTTACCTATCTTTTGCTCCTCAAGCCTCCCAAATTGCCATGAACCTCTAACCTTTGACACCCTTCCTAGCAAACCATTGCTTGGCTATGTTACCGCTTTGCTCAGCCCCTCTTATAGCGTTGTTAGTTGCAGGTGAAGTTGAAGATTTCTCCTTGGTGGACAGGATTATGTTTGGGATATCACAATATCTCTTATATTATTAATGCATCTATATACTTGGTAAAGGGTGGAAGACTCGGCCTTATGCCTGGTGTTTTGTTCCACTCTTGCCGCCCCTAGTTTCCGTCATACCGGTGTTATGTTCCCGGATTTTGTGTTCCTTACGCGGTTGGGTGATTTATGGGACCCCCTTGACAGTTCGCTTCGAATAAAACTCCTCCAGCAAGGCCCAACATTGGTTTTACCATTTGTCTCACCACCACCTATTTTTCCCTTGGGAGTCGCTCTCTCGAGGGTCATCTTTGTTTTAGCCCCCCCTGGGCCAGTGCTTGTCTAAGTGTTGGTCCGAACCGAGCCGCCTATGGGGCCACCTCAGGCAAACTCGAAGTCTGGTTTTACTCGTAGCCTGTCTCATCCGGTGTTGCCCTGAGAACGAGATATGTGCAGCTCCTATCGGGATTGTCGGTGCATCGGGCGGTCTTGTTGGTCTTGTTTTACCATTGTCGAAATGTCTTATAAACCGGGATTCCGAGTCTGATCGGGTCTTCCTGGGAGAAGGTATATCCTCCGTTGATCGCGAGAGCTTATCATGGGCTAAGTTGGGACACCCCTGCAGGGTATAAACTTTCGAAAGCCGTGCGCGTGGTTATGCGGCAGATGGGAATTTGTTAATGTCCGGTTGTAGATAACTTGACACCAGATCCGAATTAAAACGCATCAACCACGTGTGTAGCCGTGATGGTCTCTTCTCGGCGGAGTCCGGGAAGTGAACACGGTTTTGGGTTATGTTTGACGTAAGCAGGAGTTCAGGATCACTTCTTGATCATTACTAGTTGACGACCATTCCTTTTGCTCTCTTCTCGCTCTTATTTGCGTATGTTAGCCATCATATATGCTTAGTCGCTGCTGCAACCTCACCACTTTACCCCTTCCTTTCCCATTAAGCTTTGCTAGTCTTGATACCCATGGTAATGGGATTGCTGAGTCCTCGTGGCTCACAGATTACTACAACAACAGTTGCAGGTACAGGTTATGCGATGATCTTGACGCGAGAGCGATGTTACTTGTATTGGAGTTCTTCTTCTGCTTCTTCTTCGATCAGGGGATAGGTTCCAGGTCGGCAGCCTGGGCTAGCAGGGTGGATGTCGTTTGAGCTTCTGTTTGTGTTTCATCCATAGTCGGATGTTGATCTTATGTATTGTGATGTTGTATTCGTGTAACATTCTATGCCTTATGTATGTATCCCCATCTATTATGTAATGTTGATGTAATGATATCCACCTTGCAAAAGCGTTTCAATATGCGGTTCTATCCTTGGTGGGACCTTCGAGTCTCTTTAGGATAGTATCACATATTGGGCGTGACACTGAGACTCTGGTTGCCAGCCCGAGGTGGCAAATGGAGGATCATACTCCCAAGTAATGATCGTGTTGTATGTGTAGATCGCTAAGGGTCCGTCGGTTGACCGGACTGCTGAATTCGCCGAGCTGAGGCGACAGCTTGATGTGGCGGATGTCGACATCGCGCTTGTGAACAAGCGGTTTGACGAGGCACAGGGTATGTGACAGTGTCCTGGACCAGGGGGTACTCACCACGTCGTCTCCCGATCAGTTGGATTGGGCCGAGGACCCCCGTGGCCGCATACTCATGGGCCAGTTTGGACAGCTGCCGCATACAAGGAAGATTCCACAAGACTTGGTGATCAATACAAGGACTCCTCCCCCACCGGCGTATTCAGCTAGGACTCTTGTTATCCTAGGCCTCTAGTGCATTATATAAACCTAGGCCAGGCTAGTCGATAGATGATTATGACATTACTCATCATACCTGCAGGGTTTAGACCACAACATATGATCTCATGGTAGATCAACTCTTGTAACCCCTATATTCATTATAGTCAATCAAGCAGCATGTAGGGTATTATCTCATCAAGAGAGCCCGAAGCTGGGTAAAATCCCATGTTCATGTTACCATTGATCCTAAGACGCACAACTTCGGACATCCTACCCGAGATCCGCCAGTTTTGACACCTACATTGGTGCTTTCACTGAGAGTTCCGCTGTGTGATCGGCAAAAGGATCAATGGCTCGACTGCAGGTGAACTGCGACGTCAGCTTCTTCGTCACCATCTCAACTGGTCACATTGGCTTGATCAAGGACTGCGCCCTACCTCCGATCGTCATGTTCGGATGAGGGCCGTCATCAACATCAACTCCGATCTCTATCAAGATCATGGAGGAATCATCCGTGGAGCTCGGGGGCTCAACGTCAACATTGTCCTCGAGCGATCGTGCTGTTTTTCTGGACAGCAAACTTGTATCTGCCGCCACCGCCTCCTCGAGTGTCGCTTAAACGATTGCTTCGGTGGAATTATGCGGAATTAAGTCTACAACAACCCTGCAAAATTTCGTCGAGTTCCGATGGAGGAATCTCCGGCAATCTCCGATATACCGGAGCCGTGTTGAATCTGGACGAGAATCCGGATGAGTTTAGAGCAAGGTGTCCAGCATCTAGCTCAGACATCCTTTGGAAGATCCAACTGTTGATCGGCTGCATAATTCCCATATCTATCACCTGCCAAAAATTCAGCTCGATCCGACCGTCCAAACTCCGGGAACCTTCCGATTAGTGCATCACTTTTCGGATCTTTTTTCTGCACGAGAACGAATCCGACCCGAGTTCATCTTCTTTATGAACGGGATTTCGGACATCCTTTTTGAAGGAAGTTTTCGTATGGGGTATTGTGTTTTATTCTCAAACACAGCCCATTAATATTAAAAGTATTTTTACAATACGATCTTCACCATCGCACCGGTGTCAAACCGGCCCGACAACATCACTCCACGGTGGCTGACCTGCGCTAGACACGTCGTCGCTTTGTTGAGCCGAGCTCAACTTCTTCGGATCATCATCTCGGCCAGCCGAACAATAGATTGGCATCACGAAGGATAAATCATCGCCAACATCGCCGCCCCACGGATTACACGGAGCGGGCACACCGGCATCGCCGCATGGTCACTTCATCAAGCCAGCATTGACCACGTCACAAGCTACGACCTGCATCGGCATGGCCGAACCGTTGCTTCATCGAGCCGATGTCCATCATGCCAAACTACTTCAACACCTCGGCTGACACATCTCCTCACCGACCTGCTCCGCCTCCCCGCCCAGACTGGGGGCTTCGTCACCCCTTCATCAACTTACTTCGGAGACTTCAGCGTCACCAGCCGACCAGCTTCATCACATTAGCTGGACCACGGGCTTTGTCTCAGCGAGCCAACCTTTGCCAGCATCGTCATGCCTTCGCTTCATCACCCATCAGGCAATGGGTGTGCGGATCGAGTCCCAATTTTTGGAGTAACCTTTCTTCGGACCGCTACAACAAATAAACCAGGCCTATCAAATGGTGGTCGCATTAACGACGGTCGCGTGGTGGTTCGGTTATCTCCGTACATAGTTCGGCAAACGCCGTATCTGGAACTTGGACCGACCTGTGAATTCGGGCTTTGCCACGCCTTTACCACATCACGCCCTGCATCGACATTGACCTCGACGCTCAGGCCATATCTCTTTCATTATTTACTTTGCTTGTATTAAATAAGTAGAATAATTTGTTTAATAAACATTGTCATCTTCATTTGTCATTACTTTTGGTTTGCATTATTTTATCTGTGCAGCCAATTGACTCAGACTGAGCCGCGTTGTCGCCTCCTTCGACCGAATTGTGTTGTCGCCTTGGCATGCCGACCTGCTCCATTACCGCGGCTGGACTCGGGGCTTTATCTTCTCGGAGTGCCGAACTCTATGCTCGGCCACCTCGGGACCAGCCTGGAGGCTGGAACCTTGTCCCGCATCAAGCTCGGACCGCGTCATCAATGCCGAACATATCAACTACCTAAGTCGCTTTCATGCTCAGAAATTTTCAGTTTTAAATTTTATTCGGTTCAACCAAGCATTAGCCTTTTTTGGCAAAAAGTTGTTTATGAAAAAAATTCCTTGTCATAACTTTGTTTGTGACGCACAAACTCAAATACCTCGTGAACTTGGGGCTTCCTTTATGAAGCTTTTCCTGTTGCATATGATTATACTTGTACGGCTTTGTACCTCGTTCGTGTATTACGCCACAACATGCACCATATTGACTTAAGTTGTTTCGCAAGCTGGGTTGCCTGGCTCCTGTGCTTACCCCTACGTTCCCGATTGTTCGGCTAGGGAGTAAAGGAAGCACCTCTGCGATTGTCACGACCGGGTCATCCGAGCTCTGACCTCAGACTGGGTGAAGCCGAAAGCTACCGCTCTTATTGTTTTCAATCATGGTCGGCACACAACGGAACTCACGAGTACAAAAAATATATTGCACAAGTCTCATAATAACAATGAGCAACCGAAGAAAGGTATCGGTGGGGGTACTATTTTCTTCGAAGATGCGTCTTACACTTCGTTAGTAATATAGCATATGTTCCCTGAGCGCGCCTTGTCTGTTACAACCTTATGGCCTGATTGCCTGGTTATCGGAAACACCATCGATATTCTCGACAAGTGGAGTACATAACACTTTTCGGTCCTTGACCGCAGAGGGAGAAGCCGACGGTCGGTTAAGACGCGTTTAAAGTTCGGGTGAACACAGATATGATATAAGTACTTCGGTACACACAATCATTATAACATAAAATTCTTTTACCCAAGTCACTCGGGGGCTCTTAAATTTATGTGAGCTGTTTTATAATAAGTGTTCTTCTTCCTAGTCGTTGCAAAGTCTTTTTTCTATCACTCCTTTTTTCGACGAGAGTGTGTGGTCAATAGCCGGGGAGCCTAATTTCCCTCTCAAAGCCGCTAAAGTTTGCTAAATTGGCCTAACGAGAAGTACTCCGCCTTCGGGACAAGATGTTGAAGCCGTAGGCTGACCCGCTCGAAGTCTTGAGATAGGATGTGCCATGTTAAAGCACGACAGAAGCACAATTTTTTTCTAAGACCAATTTTCTGATTGGCACCGAACAATTGATATAGTTCGGACGTCGAGTTTTTGCTGACGTTTTTTGGTTTTCCAATCCTATAGCACTTTTCAACTATTTGTGTGTTTTCCACATGAGTCTCGTAGTGCAACGCCGGACACCTTTAGAGATTCGGCTAAAATTCTTGGATATTGCTTCATATGCATCAGTTTCAAATTGTGTCTTCGGTTAATAGTTGGGTTGCTCGGCTCCTGTGCTTGCCTCCTACGTTCTGCTTTGTTCGGCTAGGTGCGCAAAGGGAGAACCACTGTGATTGTGCTTCCAGATCGCATGGTTAAGCACCTCAGTAGAGAAAGCCGAAAACTGACTGTCACAATAAGCGTAAACTGGTCAGTGATCCAAAAACTATATTAAATGGCGGTCCATTCATAACATTGGCCGAAGTGTTTACGGCTTGACCTCGGCTGTCGACGAACACTAAGCGGGGGGCTACTTGTTGGCCTCCCAACTTTAAGCTCCTATGACTAAGTGAAAGTTATAAAGCCCGCGTATCTAATTGCCTCGTTTTTGCTAACACAACCGCCTTCGGGCACCGAGACGTCGGCTAAGGGTTGTTTTGTTATCACCCTGCGTAGCATCTACAAGGGGGTAGAAGCAGACGATGGGCCACTTTCAGATTATAAACGGTCGCAACGGAGGTGAAAATTTGGGTTCATTTAGACCATAGAGTTTGGAAGCCTTCCCTGAACTAAATCCTCAATATTTTCCTCCCACATTGACCGGAGGTGAGGTTTCATGATCATGATAAGCATGAAGACCCAAAGAAAGGAACCGATAGCGGGACTATTTTCCTTGGAAGATGTTTCTTACATTACGTAATATAACATATCTCTCCGTGTACCTTTGTTTATAAAACCGTGTGGCTGGATTGCCTTGTTTTCCATAAATCTTTGCCCTTATAACGGCTTTATAAAGTAGGAAAACACTCCTCGGCTACTAGCCAAAGCGGTTGAAGCCGATGGTCGGTCAACAAGCGGAAAGTACTTGGATACATAGAGTCATTACACATAATTTGTGATTTTACTATGGATATCGATCCTTAATTCGGCCACCCGTGCCCGCATTAATGCTCGGGGGCTACTGGGCTTGGCGCTCATTATTTATAAATATTAAAGGGGCACATCAATCCCCTGATCTCGTGTTGCCACCTGACCAGTGTCTCGGGGGCTACTGCATTGCCTGTTCAATGCAGAAAATTCCAAGTGCTTAGGGTTTGGCTTGACCGAACTATGCGCAAACGCATCTTCGGAAAACAATAGGTACCATATGGACCTATCCGGCATCAAGCTAATACATTATGGCAACTTCTCAAGACCCTCTCTCAAGGGCCCGTTCGCCGATCACTATTATCTTTAGTATATTACACCGCGTTTCTATTCCTATGTATGCTGCCAAACTAGGAGTTGATCCTCAGGCCGATTTCACGCATTGACCTGAGTCTCAGGGGCAACTAGGATCAGTGGTTTCATGCTTTACTTTAGGTGCATCTCGGGTTTTAGACCGACACACACACCATGAGGGCTACTGGCTATATATCTCGGCAGAGAATAAATTGCACCAATCAAAAAATCAGCCCGCGGTCAGGGGTGGTGCACCACCTCGGAAGCAGTCTGGCATAAAGCTAGGGCTCCAGTGGCTAGCTCCATAGAGGGCATTTCCAACATTAAGCTCGGCTAAACTCCTTCAACTTTTTGAACCCAGATGATCTATGACATCTCGGATATAGTTCGGCGTTGGAGCTTGGACACAGTTCGGCGTTGGAGCTTGGATACATTCCGACGTTGGAGCTCGGAAGCAGTCCGGCGTTGGTGCTTGGCTGCAAAAGATACCTTGAATGCAATCCGGCGTTGGAGCTCGGACGCAAGAGGACACTGTCGCCTGGGAATAACTTCAACCTGAGGGGTGGCATAATAATAACAAGGCATTGATAAAGGCCGGAAACTTAAAGGGGCTCCTTGGATACCCGACATGTATACTCTTTGGATTTACTTCACGATCCTCAAGATCGAATATGAGAAGATTTGTTGAACCAGTTTTCAAGATCGACGACCGAAGATGAAGAACAGTTTGGAAGAATCGAGGAGCGTCCCCAACTTGAAGACCGGTTCAAGGGCTACTAACATTTTCCTGGACCAGGGGGTACTCACCACGTCGTCTCCCGATCGGTTGGATTGGGCCGAGGACCCCCATGGCGGCATACTCATGGGCCAGTTCGAACAGCTGCCGCATACAAGGAAGATTCCAAAAGACTTGGTGATCAAGACAAGGACTCCTCCCCCACCGGCGTATTCGGCTAGGACTCTTGTTATCCTAGGCGTCTAGTGCATTATATAAACCGAGGCCAGGCTAGTCAATAGATGATTATGACATTACTCATCATACCTCCAGGGTTTAGACCACAACATATGATCTCGAGGTAGATCAACTCTTGTAACCCCTATATTCATTATAGTCAATCAAGCAGCATGTAGGGTATTATCTCATCAAGAGAGCCCGGAGCTGGGTAAAATCCCGTGTTCATGTTACCATTGATCCTAAGACGCACATCTTGGGACCCCCTACCCGAGATCCGTCGGTTTTGACAACGACAGTATGTGCAGCTTTTCTTTTTTTTCGTCAGCGGATATTAAGAGGAGCATGATACTAGTATCTATAATATGTTGTTGCTGCAGATGGCGCTGCTGCCGTGGAGGCCCTTCGGGCGGAACTTGCCCTAGCCAAGGAACAAGCTAGGATAAGTGATGCGGCTACCCTAAAGGTGACCGAAGAGTTAAGAGCCGAATAGGCTGCTCATCGCCGGAGCGAAGATAAAATAGCCAAGATGGGTGTTGAGCTGAGAGATGTCGTCGACCGATATGAGCTCCTTGAAAAGGAGAGCCGGGCAAAAGCGGCTGACCTAAAGAAGGCCTTAGGGGCAGCCAAGGAAATGCACTCTAAAATCAGAGCTGCACGGGAGGAGCATCGACAAGCCGGGGATATCACAGCTGGGAAGCCCTTTTTGTTCCGGATGAACTTTGGAGATCCGAAGTACGCTCCTCTAGATCAGTTATGGAGTGTTGCAGACGTGTATGTGGACCTGGCAAAGAGTACTGCTGATGCGACTGGGTTTTTCAAAGATCGAAAAGATCATGAGGTAGAAAGGTTGTCCTGGTCACAGTTCAGTGCCCCAACGCACCCGCTGCCATTGAATGAAAAGATGGCCGCATGGGCCGAGCTCCATAGGTTGTCCAGGCTTGCCATGAGGTCTGTCATGGATCATCTTTGGCCGAAGGGACCAAGGCCGGACAGTTATTTTGGTTTAGTGCAACAATTCCTTGGTGTTGTGTCGCATATCGACGCTGTGAAGAGGTCGCGTGCATAGAGGGCGCGCAGATGGCTCTTGCCCGTGTTAAAACATATTGGGCAGATATGGAGGCCACCGGTATTGCAACCCTGGGTCCGGGGAAGGGCCAGGACCCGGCTGAATACTATTTTGAACAGGTCCTAGAAAGCGCCCGTTTGATAGAGGCTCAGTGCTCGAAGAGTATTATGTTCGAGTCACATGTATCTCAGTTGTAAAAACAATGTCATTTTGATTATAAAGGCTATGTTTATACTTTTGCCCGAAAGTATTATAGCGCCTCCTGTGCGGCTGTTAAAGTATGTATATAACCTGAAAGTTTGCAGTCATCGTCTTCAGCCCCCACGCATATAATGCGGGGGTGTTCGAAAAAGGCGCATAATCACACTTTATCCAACGTCTTGGTCCGTTAAGGAGGTGATAGCACGACGAACCAGGCAATTGGACTATATTGCTTTAACACTTTCACTTAGCCATAGGAGTTTGACAGTGGGGCTACTATATATCCCCTGGTACCTCCGCGTTCGTCTGAATTCGGTGCGCGTAGGTACATGACCGGGAACCAGTCCTTCGTTAATGCGGAGTAATCCCGAAGATTCCGCTAAGTCATCGAGTGGCTGACCAGTCTCTCGCTGTATCATGACAGTTAATTTTCGGCTTTCTATACTGAGGTGCTCATCCGGAATAACCAGGGCACAATCGCAGTAGTTCTCCTTTGGCCGCCTTAGCCGATAAAACGGAACGTAAGGTAGCAAAACCCAGGAGCTGGGCAAACCCAACATTTGACCAAAGACATGATTCGGAGTTGATGCATATAAGGCCAAACTCGTGACGTCGAACACTCCCTAAGGTATTCGGAATTTTTAATATATTCTGGGCTGAGTAACGCCCTCGATAAGAAACCTCAAATTTCCAGGTGCGTGCATTAATATGTCGTGGCGAAATGCCAATAACGCCAGTATCCCTCATGGGTGTGTTAAGTACCCGGGGGATGTCAAGCAACAAGAGACATTAAAGAAGGTTTACAAAGGGGATTAATCTAAAGAGAAACCTTTGAGCGGGGCCCTGCTGCACGTCTGCGCCTTTGTCTCCGTTGTGCCGTATCCTGGAAGTGTGTAGCACGATGGTCATCTGTAAAAAATGAAAAACCCAGGTAAAAGAGTCTGGTGTAACCATGCGAGAATTTGGTTATGCTCAATGAATCATTAAAATGCAATATATTATTATATTGATAGGGTCAAGCCGAACAGTGGGCTTGGTTACATGTTCGCAGCCCCTAGCACCGCCTATGCGGGTATATCTATAGATCCCAGCTCAGGATTATCTAGGCTATTACCACCGGTGGTGCACCGGACTCGTCTAACCGTGTTCGTGGTCTTGACGACCGATCATGTATTCTGGTTGGAGAGGCCGCTCAGTGTTCGGCTGCTAGAACCGCCACATATTCTTCTGCTCGTAAGGAACACTCTATGTTTCCGCTAACTGTGATGACGCCACCTGGACCGGGCATCTCAAGTTTAAGGTAGCGTAGTGCGGTACAACGTTGAAGCGAGCGAAGGCCGCTCTTCCGAGTAGTGTGTGATAGCCGCTTTGGAATGGAGCGATGTCGAAGATTAATTTTTCGCTTCTGAAGTTGTCGGGAGAACCGAATATAACCTCTAATACGGGGGAGCCCGTACAGCGGGCCTCAACGCCTAGTATTACTCCTTTAAAGGTAGTGTTACTTTCGCTAATTCTTTACGGGTCTATCCCCATCTCGCGAACAGTGTCCTGATATATCAGATTAAGACTACCGCCGCCATCCATAATGACTCGAGTTAGATGGTATCCATCAATTATTGGGTCGAGCACCAAGGCAGCCGATCCTCTATGCCGGATACTAGTCGGATGATCCCTACGATCAAAAGTGATTGGACAGGCCAACCAAGGGTTGAATTTGGGGGCGACGGGCTCTACAGTGTATACGTCTCTGAGTGCGTGTTTGCGCCTTCTCTTTGGTATATGAGTTGCGTTAATCATATTCACTGTTTTGACTTCTGGTGGGAATTTTTTTCTCCCCCAGTGTTCGGCTGGATAGGCTCATCCTCGTCTTCACTTGGTGTCTCCCTTCCTTTGTGTTCGACGTTTAGCTTGCCGTCCTGCTTGAAGACCCAACATTCTCTGTGGGTGTGGTTTGCAGGTTTCTCGGTGGTGCCATGAATTTGACATAATCTGTCCAGAACCTTATTTAGGCTGGACGATCCATCCCTGCTACCTTTAAATGGCTTTTTCCGTTGACTGGGTCGAGAGCCCATGAATTCGGCATTGACTGCCGTGTTGTCCGGACTCTCTTCCTTGTTTCGACGCTTGTTTTTATTGTGTCGTGGCTTCCCGTTGCCATCCCTAATTTCGGATGTGCCTAGGTTGCTGGTGCCTCTACGGGCCAACCAGTTGTCCTCACCGATGCAAAAGCAGGTCATAAGGCTTGTTAGGGCTGCCATTGTCCTTGGATTTTCTTGGCCGGGGTGTTTGGGGAGCCATTCGTCTCGGATATTGTGCTTGAAGGCCGCTAAGGCTTCGGCATCCGGACAATCAACGATTTGATTCTTCTTAGTGAGAAATCTGTTCCAAAGCTTACGGGCTGACTCTCCGGGTTGTTGTATTATGTGACTTAAATCATCTGCATCTGGAGGTTGGACATAGGTCCCTTGAAAATTGGCCTTGAAAGCATCCTCAAGTTCCTCCCAACTTCCAATTGAGTTTTCGGGGAGGCTTTTCAACCAGTGTCAAGCTGGTCCTTTCAACTTAAGGGGCAGATATTTAATGGCGTGGAGATCATCTCCACGAGCCATGTGGATATGAAGGATAAAGTCCTCAATCCAGACCCTAGGGTCTTTTGTTCCGTCGTATGCCTCTATGTTCACGGGTTTGAATCCCTGTGGAAATTCATGATCCAGCACTTCATCTGTGAAGCAAAGGGGGTGTGCAGCACCCCTGTAATTGGATGTGTCATGGCATGCTGCCGATGGTTATTGTGTTCGAGGTTGATTCTGAACTGGTATTCAATCGATATGATCGTTTTGGTGGCTATGATCTTGCAGCGGAGCACGTCCTCTAGATCCATAGATGGACCTGGTCGCACCGGCCTTTTTCTCCAGGAGCTCACGTAAATCGTGTGCTGGCTTGTGTGCGGCATCAGTAGCCGCTCTGTCGCGGCCATGAGGTGGTCTGTCTGGCTGATCAGCCGTATTATTCTTTGGTGGAATGGGCTCTATGGCCTCGTTATCGAATTCGGGCAGCAGCTTGCAATTGGGTAGCTCTTTGTGTGGCGATCGTCGCCATATTTTTCTTCAGTGTCTAGCACTTTGTTCCATCTGCGGTTGAGCACATCCTGCGCGACCTTAAGCCTTTGCTTCTGCTTCTTCAGGCTCCTCGCGGTGGCCATAAGCCTTCTGTGGAGGTTCTCTTGTTCCAAGTGTTTTTCCGGGATGAATGCATCGTCGTCCGGACTGTCCTCCTCTCCGAAGGCAGGTTGATGAGTTTTACCCTCGGGGTCACCGTGATCGGGCGTCTGCTCCGAACTATGTTTGGCGTGCGCTGGCTCATCCTGCTCCATCGCTGGGTCCATGGGGTCGTCGTTTTTTCTTGCGCTGTTATCGCTATTTTTACTATGGTTGGACTTAGAGCGGCGCTTGCGCCATCGCCTTGGTTTCTGCCCGGGGGATTATCCTCCGTTGCATCCTTTTTGTCGCTATTGTTCTCCTTGGGTGTGTCCACCATGTATATATCATATGATGAGGTGGCTGTCCAGCGCCCCATGGGCGGTGGTTCCCAATCATCTCCAGCATCGACGTCCATACCGTCGATGTCTTCGGAGTCGAAGTCCAGCGTATCGGTTAAGTCATCGATAGTGGCTATTAAGTGGGTAGTGGGTGGGCAGCGAATTTCTTTGTCGTCTGCATCCCACTCGAGCCGGACATAGTTCGGCCAAGAGTGTCCTGATAAATAGAGAGAGCTCAATGAATTTAGCACGTCACCAAAGGGTGAGTGTTGAAAGATATCCGCGGAGGTGAACTCCATGGTCGATGCCCATTCAGATTCGATAGGCACGGACGCGCGCGGTTCGGAACCTAAGACCGGAGACAAGTCCGGGGGTCCAGCGTCACAGGTCTCTTTGGAGGTGGAGTCTGTGTTCGGCTCCAACACCGATGAGTGTGCGGCCTCCATGGCGGGGTCCATTCACCCGTCCTCGGATGGCGCGGTCTGCTCCAGATTAAAGGCCGGGGCAGCTGCAGGTGCGATAGTCTGAACACTGTCCGAGGGCAGATCTAAGTCATGCTTGTCGTGGCTGTTCGGCGCTCCTGACATAGGCCCGAATCCGACGAAGATAAAGTCCCTGCGGATGTCGGACATGTAGTTCCAGTTTCCGAACCTGGCCTAATGGCCAGGGGCGTAGCTGTCGATCTGCTCCAGATGGCCAAGCGAGTTGGCCCGCGGTGCGAAGCCGCCGAATACAAAGATCTGTCTGGGGAGAAAAGCCTCACCCTGGATCACATCCTTGCTGATGATTGAAGGAGCCATCGAGCCTCGAAGTGACGACACAGTGGAACTCTCAATGAAAGCACCAATGTCGGTGTCAAAACCGGCAGATCGCGGGTAGGGGGTCCCGAACTGTGCGTCTAAGGCTAATGGTAACAGGAGGCTGGGGACACGATGTTTACCCGGGTTTGGGCCCTCTCGATGGAGGTAATACCCTACTTCCTGCTTGATTGATCTTGATGATATGAGTATTACAAGAGTTGATCTACCACGAGATCGTAGAGGCTAAACCCTAGGAGCTAGCCTATGATTATGATTGTTGTTGTCCTACAGACTAAACCCTCCGGTTTATATAGACACCGGAGGGGGCTAGGGTTACACAAAGTAGGTTACAGAGAAGGAGATCCACACATCCGAATCACCAAGCTTGCCTTCCACGCAAAGGAGAGTCCCATCCGGACATAGGACGAAGTCTTCAATCTTATATCTTCATAGTCCAACAGTCTGGCCAAAGTATATAGTCCGGCTGTCTGAATAGACCCTAATTCAGGACTCCCTCATCCCCCACCTCCTGTTACCATTAGCCTTAGACGCAAAGTTCGGGACCCCCTACCCGAGATCCACCGGTTTTGACATTGATACCCACCCCCTAGGGCGCGCCCCCTGCCTCGTGGGCCCCCTGACAGACCTCCGGTGCCCATCTTCTGCTATATGAAGTCTTATACCCTAGAAAAAATCATAAGCAAGCTTACGGGATGAAACTCCACCGCCACGAGGCGGAACCTTGGCGGAACCAATCTAGGGCTCCGGCGGAGCTATTCTGCCGGGGAAACTTCCCTCTGGGAGGGGGAAATCATCACCATCGTCATCACCAACGATCCTCTCATAGGGAGGGGGTCAATCTCCATCAACATCTTCACCAGCACCATCTCCTCTCAAACCCTAGTTCATCTCTTGTATCCAATCTTTGTACCAAAACCTCATATTGGTACCCGTGGGTTACTAGTAGTGTTGATTACTCCTTGTAGTTGATGCTAGTTGGTTTATTTGGTGGAAGATCATATGTTCAGATCCTTAATGCATATCAATACCCCTCTGATTATGAACACGAATATGATTTTTGAGTAGTACGTTTGTTCCTGAGGACATGGGAGAAGTCTTGCTATAAGTAGTCATGTGAATTTGGTATTCATTCGATATTTTGATAAGATGTATGTTGTCTATCCTCTAGTGGTGTTATGTGAACGTTGACTACATGAAACTTCACCATTGTTTGGGCCTAGAGGAAGGCATTGGGAAGTAATAAGTAGATGATGGGTTGCTAGAGTGACAGAAGCTTAAACCCTAGTTTATGCGTTGCTTCGTAAGGGGCTGATTTGGATCCATATGCTTCATGTTATGGTTAGGTTTACCTTAATACTTCTTTTGTAGTTGTGGATGCTTGCAATAGGGGTTAATCATAAGTGGGATGCTTGTCCAAGAAATGGCAGTACCCAAGCACTGGTCCACCCACATATCAAATTATCAAAGTAACGAACGCGAATCATATGAGCGTGATGAAAACTAGCTTGACGATAATTCCCATGTGTCCTCGGGAGCGCTTCTCTCATATAAGAACTTGTCCAGGTTTGTCCTTTGCTACAAAAAGGAGTGGGCCACCTTGCTGCACCTTATTTACTTTCATTGCTTGTTACCCGTTACAAATTATCTTATCACAAAACTATCTGTTACCTACAATTTCAGTGCTTGCAGAGAATACCTTACTGAAAACCGCTTGTCATTTCCTCCTGCTCCTCATTGGGTTCGACACTCTTACTTATCAAAAGGACTACGATAGATCCCTTACACTTTTGGGTCATCAATCACAAAAACATACATCAAGTAGATCACGTGAATATCCCATTGTCACCACAGATAAGCACATGCAAGACATACATCAAGTGTTCTCAAATCCTTAAAGACTCAATCCGGTAAGATAACTTCAAAGGGAAAACTCAATCCATTACAAGAGAGTAGAGGGGGAGAAACATCATAAGATCCAACTATAATAGCAAAGCTCGCGATACATCAAGATCGTGCCAAATCAAGAACACGAGAGAGAGAGAGAGAGATCGAACACATAGCTACTGGTACATACCCTCAGCCCCGAGGGTGAACTACTCGCTCCTTGTCATGGAGAGTGTCGGGATGATGAAGATGGCCACCGGTGAGGGATCCCCCCTCCGGCAGGGTACCGGAATAGGGTCTCGAGAGGTTTTTGGTGGCTAGAGAGGCTTGCGGCAGTGGAACTCCCGATCTATGATGCTTCTGGATGTTTTCGGGGTACGTAGATTTATATAGGCGAAGGAAGTCGGTCGGGGGAGCCACGAGGGGCCCATGAGGGTGCGGGCGCACCCAGGGGGTAGGGCGCGCCCCTGACCCTCGTGGCCACCTTGAAGCTTCCCTGACGTCTACTCCAAGTCTCCTGGATTGCTTCCATTCCAAAAATAACTCTCTTGAAGGTTTCATTCCATTTGGACTCCGTTTGATATTCCTTTTCTTTGAAACACTGAAATAGGCAAAAAAACAACTTGGACCGGGCCTCTGGTTAATAGGTTAGTCCCAAAAATAATATAAAAGTGTAAAATAAAGCCAATTAAGCATCCAAAACAGATAATATAACAGCATGAATACTTCATAAATTATAGATACGTTGGAGACGTATCAAAGCACCGCTAGGTGCAAGACCCACTGCAGGAGCAACACCGGACGTTGTGCACGTCTGGCAGAGCAAAGTTGATGACTACTCGATAGTTCAGTGTGCCATGCTTTACGGCTTAGAACCGGGACTTCAACGACGTTTTGAACGTCATGGAGCATATGAGATGTTCCAGGAGTTGAAGTTAATATTTCAAGAAAATGTTCGGATTGAGAGATATGAAGTCTCCAATAAGTTCTATAGCTACAAGATGGAGGAGAATAGTTCTGTCAGTGAACATATACTCAAAATGTCTAGGTATAACAACCACTTGATTCAACTATGAGTTAATCTTCCTGATGATAGTGTCATTGGCAGAATTCTTCAATCACTCCCACCAAGCTACAAGAGCTTCGTGATGAACTATAATATGCAAGGGATGAACAAGACAATTCCCAAGCTCTTCACGATGCTAAAGGCTGCGGAGGTAGAAATCGAGAAGGAGCATCAAGTGGTGATGGTCAACAAGACCACCAGTTTCAAGAAAAAGGGTAAAGGGAAGAAGGGGAACTTCAAGAAGAATGGCAAGCAAGTTGCTGCTCAAGTGAAGAAGCCCAAGGCTATACCTAAGCCTGAGACTAAGTGCTTCTACTGCAAAGGGACTGGTCACTAGAAGCGGAACTGCCCCAAGTATTTGGCGGATAAGAAGGATGGCAAGGTGAACAAAGGTATATGTGATATACATGTTATTGATGTGTACCTTACTAATGCTCGCAGTAGTGCCTAGGTATTTGATACTGGTTCTGTTGCTAATATTTGCAACTCGAAACAGGGACTACGGATTAAGCAAAGATTGGCTAAGGATGAGGTGACGATGCGCGTGGGAAATGGTTCCAAAGTCGATGTGATCGTGGTCGGCATGCTACCTCTACATCTACCTTCGGGATTAGTTTTAGACCTGAATAATTGTTATTTGGTGACAGCATTGAGCATGAACATTATATCTGGATCTTGTTTGATGCGAGACGGTTATTCATTTAAATCTGAGAATAATGGTTGTTCTATTTATATGAGTAGTATCTTTTATGGTCATGCACCCTTGAAGAGTGGTCTATTTTTATTGAATCTTGATAGTAGTGAAGCAAATATTCATAATATTGAAGCCAAAAGATGCAGAGTTGGTAATGATAGTGCAACTTATTTGTGGTTGTGCCGTTTGGGTCATATTGGTCTAAAGCACATGAAGAAACTCCATGCAGATGGACTTTTGGAATCACTTGATTATGAATCATTTGATACTTGCGAACCATGCCTCATGGGCAAGATGACTAAAACTCCGTTCTCCGGAACAATGGAGCGAGCCAATGACTTATTGGAAATAATACATACCGATGTATGCGGTCCGATGAGTATGGAGGCACGTGGCGGGTATCATTATTTTCTGACCTTCACATATGATTTGAGAAGATATGGGTATATCTAGTAAACGAAACACAAGTCTGAAACATTTGAAAAGTTCAAAGAATTTCAGAGTGAAGTGGAGAATCGTCGTAACAAGAAAATAAAGTTTCTATGATCTCATCATGGAGGCGAATATTTGAGTTACGAGTTTGGCCTTCATTTAAAATAATGTGGAATAGTTTCACAACTCACGCCACCTGGAACACCACAGCATAATGGTGTGTCCAAACGTTGTAACCATACTTTATTAGATATGGTGCAATCTATGTTGTCTCTTACCGATTTACCACTATTGTTTTGGGGTTATGCATCAGAGACAGCTGCATTCACATTAAATAGGGCACCGTCTAAATCCGTTGAGACGACACCGTATGAACTGTGGTTTGGCAAGAAACCTAAGCTGTCGTTTCTTAAAGTTTGGGGTTGCGGCACTTATGTCAAAAGGCTTCAGCCTAATAAGCTCGAAGCCAAATCGGAGAAGTGCGTCTCCGTAGAATGCCCTAAGGAAACAATTGGGTATACCTTCTACTACAGATCCGAAGGCAAGATCTTTGTTGCCAAGAATGGAACATTTCAAGAGAAGGAGTTTCTCTCGAAAGAAGTGAATGGGAGGAAAGTAGAACTTGATGAGGTAATTGTACCTGCTCCCTTATTGGGAAGTAGTTCATCACGGAAATCCGTTCCTGTGACTCCTACACCAATTAGTGAGGAAAGCTAATGATGATGATCATGTAACTTCAGATCAAGTTACTACCGAACCTCGTAGGTCAACCAGAGTAAGATCCACACCAGAGTGGTACGGTAATCCTATTCTGGAGGTCATGTTACTTGACCATGACGAACCTACGAACTATGAGGAAGCGATGATGAGCCCAGATTCCTCGAAATGGCTTGACGCCATGAAATCTGAGCTGGGATCCATGTATGAGAACAAAGTGTGGACTTTGGTTGACTTGCCCGATAATAGGCAAGCCATCGAGAATAAATGGATCTTCAAGAAGAAGACTAACGCTGACGGTAATGTTACTGTCTACAAAGCTCGACTTGTTGTGAAAGTTTTTCGACAAGTTCAAGGAGTTGACTACGATGAGACTTTCTCACCCGTAGCGATGCTTAAGTCCGCCCGGATCATGTTAGCAATTGCCGCATTTTATGATTACGAAATTTGGCAAACGGATGTAAAGACTGCATTCCTGAATGGATTTCTGGAAGAAGAGTTGTATATGATGCAACCTGAAGGTTTTATCGATCCAAAGGATGCTAACAAAGAGTGCAAGCTCCAGCGATCCATCTATGGACTGGTGCAAGCATCTCGGAGTTGGAATAAATGTTTTGATAGTGTGATCAAAGCATATGGTTTTATATAGACTTTTGGAGAAGCCTGTATTTACAATAAAGTGAGTTGAGCTCTATAGCATTTCTAATATTATATGTGGATGACATTTTGTTGATTGGAAATGATATAGAATTTCTGGATAGCATAAAATGGTACTTGAATAAGATTTTTTTCAATGAAAGACCTCGGTGAAGCTGCTTATATATTGGGCATCAAGATCTATAGAGATAGATCAAGACGCTTAATTGGACTTTCACAAAGCACATACCTTGATAAAGTTTTGAAGAAGTTCAAAATGGATCAAGCAAAGAAAGGGTTCTTTCCTGTGTTACAAGGTGTGAAGTTTAGTCAGACTCAATGCCAATCCACTGCAGAAGATAGAGAGAAAATGAAAAGTGTTCCCTATGCTTTAGCCATAGGCTCTATCATGTATGCAACACTGTGTACCAGACCTGATGTGTGCCTTGCTGTAAGTTTAGTATGGGGGTACCAAAGTAATCTAGGAGTGGATCATTGGACAGCGGTCAAGAACATCCTGGAATACGTGAAAAGGACTAAGGATATGTTTCTCGTTTATGGAAGTGACAAAGAGCTCGTCGTAAATGGTTACGTCGATGCAAGCTTTGACACTGATCCGGATAACTCTAAGTCACAAACCGGATACGTATTTATATTGAACGGTGGATCTTTTAGTTGGTGCAGTTCTAAGCAAAGCATCATGGCGGGATCTACATGTGAAGCAGAGTACATAGCTGCTTCGGAAGCAGCAAATGAAGGAGTCTGGATGAAGGAGTTCATATCCGATCTAGGTGTTATACCTAGTGCATCGGGTCCAATGAAAATCTTTTGTGACAATACTGGTGCAATTGCCTTGGCAAAGGAATCCAGATTTCACAAGAGAACCAAGCACATCAAGAGACGCTTCAATTCCATCCGTGATCAAGTCAAGGAGGGAGATATAGAGATTTGCAAGATACATACGGACCTGAATGTTGCAGACCCATTTACTAAGCCTCTCTCACGATCAAAACATGATCAGCACCCATGGGTGTTAGAATCATTACTATGTAATCTAGATTATTGACTCTAGTGCAAGTGGGAGACTGAAGGAAATATGCCCTAGAGGCAGTAATAAAGTTGTTATTTATATTTCCTTATATCATGATAAATGTTTATTATTCATGCTAGAATTGTATTAACCGGAAACTTAGTACATGCGTGAATATATAGACAAACAGAGTGTCACTAATGTGCGTCTACTTGACTAGCTCGTTGAATCAAAGATGGTTAAGTTTCCTAGCCATAGACATGAGTTGTCATTTGATTAACGGGATCACATCATTAGATAATGATGTGATTGACTTGATCCATTCTGTTAGCTTAGCACTTGATCATTTAGTATGTTGCTATTGCTTTCTTCATGACTTATACATGTTCCTATGACTATGAGATTATGCAACTCCCGGATACCGGAGGAACACTTTGTGTGCTACCAAACGTCACAACGTAACTGGGTGATTATAAAGGTGCTCTACAGGTGTCTCCGATGGTACTTGTTGAGTTGGCATAGATCAAGATTAGGATTTGTCACTCCGATTGCCGGAGAGGATCTCTGGGCACTCTCAGTAATGCACATCACTATAAGCCTTGCAAGCAATGTGACTAATGAGTTAGTTGCGGGATGATGCATTACGGAACGAGTAAAGAGACTTGCCGGTAACGAGATTGAACTAGGTATTGAGATACTGACGATCGAATCTCGGGCAAGTAACATAAAGATGACAAAGGGAACAACGTATGTTTTATACGGTTTGACCGATAAAGATCTTCGTAGAATATGTAGGAGCCAATATGAGCATCCAGGTTCTGCTATTGGTTATTGACTGGAGACGTGTCTCGATCATGTTTACATAGTTCTCGAACCCGTAGGGTCCGCACGCTTAACGTTCGGAGACTATCAGTATTATGAGTTTATGTGTTTTGATGTACAGAAGGTAGTTCGAAGTCCCGGATATGATCACGGACATGATGAGGAGTCTCAAAATGGTCGAGAAATAAAGATCGATATATTAGATGACTATGTTTGCACTTCAGAAGAGTTCCGAGTGAGTTTGGACAAATACCGGAGTACCGGGGGATTATCGGAACCCCCCCCCCCCGGGGGAGTGTAATGGGCCTCATGGGCCTTGGTGGAGAGAGGAAGGGGCGGCCAGGGCAGGCCGCGCGCCCCCTCCCCCTCTAGTCCGAATTGGACAAGGATGGGGGCGCCCCCCTTTTTCCTTTCCCCTCTCTCCTCTTTCCTTCCCTCCTACTGCTACTCTTGGAAGGGGTGGAATCCTACTCCTGGTGGGAGTAGGACTCCCCTTGGGGTGCCCCTAGGAGGCCGACCTACTCCCCCTCTTCCACTCCTTTATATACAGGGGAGGGGGCACCCCATAGACACACAAGTTGATCATTGATCTCTTAGCCGTGTGCGGTGCCCCCCTCCACCATAATCCACCTCGGTCGTGTCGTCGTAGTGCTTAGGTGAAGCCCTGCGCCGGTAGCTTCGTCATCACCGTCATCACGTCGTCGTGCTAATGAAACTCTCCCTCGAAGCTCTAATGGATCGTGAGTTCGTGGGACGTCACCGAGCTGAACGTGTGCAGATCACGGAGGTGTCGTACGTTCGGTACTAGGATCGGTCAATCGTGAAGACGTATGACTACATAAACCACTTTGTCATAACGCTTCCGCTTACGGTCTACGAGGGTACGTGGACAACACTCTCCCCTCTCATTGCTTTGCATCACCATGATCTTGCATGTGCGTCGGAACTTTTTTGAAATTACTACATTCCCCAACAGATGGGCATGCGGCCGATCTACAACCATATGATGGTCTTGGCAACGAGCACGGTCATGCGGATTGTGAACTCGAACCGTCAGCACCTAGGCATAAAAGGCAGAGGAATTACGATCTTTCTGCGGTATGATGAAGTGCTCGAGTTAGAGCTAGAAAGAAATTTCATGATGAAAAATGAAAGGTATCTTCTGGAATAGCATAGGTCTGAGGGACTTGGCTAAACGAAGATTTCTAGTTGACGCTTCTCGGGAACACAAGCTGGATTTTGTCCCACTATTAGAGACAGGATGTGACAACTTCACATCACAATTTTTGGGGATGATATCAGGGGGGTTGGATTTTGACTGGCATTGCTTGCCACCTCGGGGAAGATCAGGTGTGATTCTCCTTGGAGTTAATTGTGAGACTCTTGAGGTGCTAAATGTTTTATTGGGAGAATTCACTGTTAAATTCCATGTTCGGTCTAAGGTGGATAGATTCAGATGGGCTCTTGTGGCTGTGTATGGCGCGGCACAGCCAGAATTCAAACCGGACTTTCTTGCCTATCTTGCCAGAATTTGTGGAGGGGAGACTCTACCCATTCTGGTAGGTGGGGATTTCAACATCATTAGAAGAAGAGAGGAGAAAAACAATGATAATTTTGATGCCAGATGGTCCTTTATGTTTAAGGCGATCATTGAAAGTTTGGACCTACGTGAGATTGCACTCACTGGTAGGCAATTTACTTGGGCAAATAATCTTCCTACCCCGACTTATGAAAAGTTGGATCAGGTTCTCACGAGTGCTGAGTGGGAACAAAAATTTCCTCTAGTGTTAGTACAGGCAATGCCTAGAGGAGTTTCTGATCATACGCCACTTCTTGCTGATTCAGGTGAGGCGACTCACTTGGGCAATAAGAGTGTTTTCTCTTTTGAAAATGTGTGGTTCGAGAGAGAGGACTTCCTTGAGTTGGTAGCAAGGTAGTGGGCGGCTGAGAAAAGAGGTGCCTCTGCGGAGGAAAGATGGCAATACAAGATTAGACATCTTAGACAGTTCCTTAGAGGCTAGGCTAAGAATAATAGTGGAGCTTGTAGACTTGAGAAGGAGAGACTTCTCAAGTTGATTAATGATCTAGACATAAAGGCAGAGAGTGTGCCTCTAGCCATAGATGACCGAGTATCTAAGAGAGAGGCTGAGGTCAGTCTCGCAAAGCTTCTAAGAGAAGAAGAAATGAAGTGGGCGCTAGAGCAAAAGTACACCAAGTGGTTCAAGGGGACAACAACACTCAATTTTTCCACATGATTGCTAATGGAAAACATAGCAAAAAGAAAATCATCCAACTTGAATAGGATGAGGGATCGATTGTAGGCCATGAGAACCTTAAGCTTTACATCTCTAGTTTCTATAAACAATTATTCGGGGCTCCAGTTGAGAATTTTGTCAACCTGGATGATGACAGAGTTGATGACATACCTCAACTTCGAGATGATGAGAATGAGATTCTCACAACCCCTTTTTTGGAGCAGGAGGTGTATGAAGCGATTGCTCAAGTGAAAAACAACAAAGCTCCTGGTCCGAGTGGTTTTCCAGCAGAATTTTATAAGAAGTGTTGGGGTATCATTAAAGGTTACTTGATGCCTATTTACAATGATCTCTTTAATGGACACCTGCAACTTTTCAAATTAAACCTTGGGAATATCACTTTGCTGCCAAAGAAGGAGGGAGTGGTCCGCATTGAGCAATTCAGGCCGATCTGTTTGCTCAATGTGAGCTTTAAAATTTTCATGAAGGTTGGCACAAAGCATCTCACACAGATTGCGCATAGTGTGGTGCAGCCAACACAGATCGCTTTCATGCCAGGATGACATATCCTAGAGGGGGTGGTTGTCTTGCATGAGACCCTTCATGAAATCCACTCGAAGAAACTTGATGGAGTGATCTTCAAAGTGGATTTTTGAAAAGGCCTACGATAAAGTCAAATGGCCTTTTTGCAACAAGCTTTGCGCATGAAAGGATTTGACGAAGCCTGGAGAAACAGGTCAAATCCTTTGTGCAGGGAGGTAGCGTTGGTATTAAAGTTAATGATGATATTAGTCATTACTTTCAAATGCTTAAAGGATTAAGACAGGGCGATCCCATGTCACCGATCCTTTTTATATTGTGGTTGATATGTTGACCGTGCTTGTTAACAGAGCGAAACAAGATGGTCAGGTAGGTGGTCTTATCCCACATCTAGTGGATGGTGGGGTATCTATCCTACAATACACAGACGACACAATTATTTTCATGGAGCATGACCTCGCGAAAGCAAGGAACATGAAGTTAGTTCTTTACTTATTCGAACAACTGTCCAGACTCAAGATTAATTTTAATAAGAGCGAATTGTTCTGCTTTGGACGCACCAAGGAGGAGCAAGAAAGATATAAACAGTTGTTTGATGTGAATTAGGTGTGCTTCCCTTTACGTATCTAGGGATACCAATTCATCATCGCAAACTTACTAATAAAGAATGGAAATGCATTGAGGATCGTTTGAGAAGAAATTAAGTTGCTGGAAAGGCAAACTTTTATCGTATGGAGGAAGGCTAATTCTTATTAATTCAGTGCTAATGAGCATGCCGATGTTCCTCCTCTCTTTGTTTGAAGTACCAGTAGGAGTACGTAAAATATTACACTTCTACCGATCCAGATTCTTTTGGCAAATTGATGAGAATAAGGCCAAGTATAGGCTTGCCAAGTGGGAGATGATTTGTAGACCAAAGGACCAGGGTGGATTGGGTGTTAAGAATTTAGAAGTGAAAAATAGGTGCTTATTGAGCAAATGGTTATACCGCCTTTCAGTGGAGACTGAGGGTGTGTGGTTGCAGTTACTTCGAAACAAATACTTATACACTAAGTCTTTGGCTCAGGTAACGGCACAGCCGTCGGACTCTCCTTTTTGGAAAGGACTTATGAGGATGAAGGTTGCTTTCTTTAACAGAGTGACATTTAAAGTGGGGAATGGGCAACGGACTCGATTCTGGGAGGATACCTGGTTAGGGGGAACTCCATTAGCGTTATAGTATCCAGTTTTATATCACTTTGCACAACGGAAAGAAGTTTTTGTTGCATCTGTGTTGCAGTCCATTCCCCTTAATATTTAATTTCGACGGGCACTTGTGGGTCCACACTGGGATACATGGTTGCATCTTGTGCGTAGGTTAATGGAGACTAATCTTTCGGATGCCAATGACACGATAAGTTGGAAGTTAACGGGGTCAGGTGTTTTCATGGTTAAATCAATGTATACGGATTTAATCAATACTAGAGACATCCCAAGGTCGGGCCATATCTGGAAAATTAAGGTGCCGTTGAAAATAAAAGTGTTTATGTGGTTTGTTCACAAAGGTGTAATCTTAACCAAAGATAATCTAGCCAAACGCAACTGGGAAGGAAGTCAACGATGTTACTTTTGTGACCAGAATGAAACAATT
Source organism: Triticum dicoccoides (assembly GCF_002162155.2). Taxonomy (NCBI): domain Eukaryota; kingdom Viridiplantae; phylum Streptophyta; class Magnoliopsida; order Poales; family Poaceae; genus Triticum; species Triticum dicoccoides. The sequence goes on from NC_041389.1 coordinate 128,410,793, forward strand.
GAACATCTACTTATTAAATGTCCGATTGGTAGATTACTTTGGAGAACGATTCATGTTGTTTTTAACATCACTCCGCCAACTTCAATATCACAGTTTTTTCATGACTCGCTGGATGGGGTGGTACCTCAGACAGCTGTACAAATCAGGATCGGAGCATGTGCGTTGCTTTGGGCGATATGGAATTGTCGGAATGATGTTGCCTTTAACAGACAAAACATTACTAATTTTTTGCAGGTCATATTCAGAGCGTCACAATGGACCCGTACGTGGTCCTTGCTGAGCCATACGGACCACAGGGCGCACATGGCTATTGGGTGCAACCGATGGGAAAGGGTTGCACGGGATACATACAACCGATATGGATGGCGGTCCAGTAATAGGCTAGGTGTGTAGACATCTTGATCTATTATAGCCGGTTGTGGATTTTTTTATTTTTGGCCGCGTGTGGCATTTGTTTTTTCGTGATCTTTTGAGACCACTTGAGGAGACTTTTGGACCTCTTTTCTTAATAAAATGGCTGTGTGCATCGAATGATACAGAGGCACCTCCTTTTCTAAAAAAACAACCTAGCTTAATTCATTATGGATTTTCCTCGAACTAGTGTTGGTTAGATGGCCCGGTTCTATTTTCTTCATGTACATAACTTTGCTTAAATTTGAACGAAAATTACCGTAGAACGATTTTTTCTACGGCCTTTAGTTCAAAAAGAAAACCTACCGGCTAGGGGAGCCTTTTGTCCGTCGACAGCGGAGGGCAACAATCAGGCATATGCTTCAGTAGTGTCTGGGAGTAAATCATCCTAGGTGGTCGCACTGCATCGCGCAATTAGGCTCTAAGCCTTGTATTGAACCTTTTCTTTCTCCGTCATTTGTTTTTTGTTCTTGTTATGTTATGATCCAAATTCAAGTATAAAGATAAAGGCTAACTTCTGACAAGCGAGCGTAGCGAGGCACGTCGTCGGTAGGTTTGGGCTGAAGTGGACGGATAAGTATTGACCTAGGTCACCTATGTTATATATATCCTTTGTAAGCTGCCGCACGGGATGAGTTGGTCAGTCGCAAATCCCCGGCGTTTGTAACCTTCCCCGATATAGTGAAGATTTGTTGGTTGGCACCCGTGGTTTTTTCCTCTTCGTGTTGGAGGGGGTTTCCATGTTAAAATCTCGTGTCTCCTGCTTGTTTTCGTTCTTCATTGTGTTGATTTGTTTGTCCTATCTTTAACAGTTCGTCTGTTTTCGTGAACTAAGTTTGTAAAGTTAAGAGCCTTAGTTTAAGGCCGGGCAAGCACCTTCGTTCAAAAATAAAATAAAATAGGAGAGCACAATAACTTTGTGAAAATAAGCGGTGAACAAACCAGTATGTATGGATATTCAAATGGATAAATTCTTTTCATGATTTTTCTGATTTAATTGCATTATTTTCTATTTTACCTTTCATATAGAGCATATGAACTTTGGAGACAAAATGTCTCCCAATCTGCATCGCTTCTTACAAATTTCCTAAAATTCCAAGCTCTCTTGAAATATTGATCCTTAATGCATCAAGGCTTTTATTTTTTGTTGCTGACCCACCTATTAGAGGGGTGGATCATTGATGATTTCTTTTTTGGCCCACTCCCAGGTACTAGCCTAGGCAAAACATGGCGGTTATATGGGCACGAAAAGAGGACCCTGTCTCGAGCCCCCCAACCCAGTGCTCCTGCTTCGGTGGTCACCTCCGCCTGCTCCTCCTTGCTAAACCTCAGGGCCGCTATCTTCCCTGCTCGCCGGCGGTCAACACAGGGCATGGTTTGTCCCCCCACACACACACACATGCGCTCCCACTTTGGTGGTCGCCTCCACCCCATCCCCTGCGTTATTGTTGCTCCCCCTTGCTAAACCTAGGTCATGACCGCCATCTTCCCTGCTCGTCTGCTACCGGCAAATCCCCCTACTTGTCGTGGCTAAAAAATGGGGAATGGCACCCACCACCTCCATCGCAGGCCTCATGCTGCCATATGATGTGCAATGTGTGTCGTATGCTTTTATTGGGTGTTTGGTTGTGGATTGGCAGGAAGACAAATAAAGTGGCAGACCAATGTGCTAATTTAGCTTACTCGTTGCATTTGGATATGCGAGTGCTGGATTGATATGAGCCGTGATTTCCTTTTTTAGAAGAACATGGAACCTTCCTCGGTTCCATTAAAATGAAACCTCGGACTTACATAGTTTAGTTCAGGTTCTCGCTTATCCCCCTCACTCCAAGAGGAGAGGGGAAGCCAAATGTCAAGCAAAAACTAACAGGTTTTGCGAAGCAAGAAAGTGTATCATACTGCAAATTCCACACAGGGAAAGCAGTTTCCTAATTTGCACAACCCCTAAGCCACGACCTCAATCTCCTGGAATGATTTTCTTGCTTTCGGTCCCCAGAAAGAATCATCCAGCTTTGGATCATAGCTTGAAGTTTCCCTATCACATGCTTTATATTAGACCATGCAATGTTATTAAAGATCATGGAATTCCTGAACTTTCATAGGTACCACATGGTGGTTGAACTAGCAACATTAAGAGCAGCATTCTTTTTATTAGAAACCCAAAATTGAGCCATCGAAAGATAATCAGATCCTATGTCTTTCTTGAAGTGGTCTCTCACCAAACTCCAAATAATTTTAGCAACAATACAATCAAAAAACAGATGCTGAATAGATTCGGCTGAAGAGAAAAACACACAATCTAGAGGTTTAATGATGTGTCTTTTCCTAAGATTATCTCTGGTCATGATCTTATTATAAGAGACTAGCCAGAGGAAAATATGAATTTTGGGTGGCACCAGCAGTTTCCACACAGCAAGGATGAACACCGGTTTCAGCACTCTAAAATTAATCACATGATATAGAGAGCTACTAGAGTACACTCCTTTACTGTCTAGCTGCCAGACCAAGGAGTTTGTTTCATCGGCCAGGGTGATTTTCTTAACAATCTCCTCCAGTTGGTTCCAAGATTCCATCATCTTATCGGCCAGACCAAGGGACTTTTGATCTATGCAATTAGTAGATTCATGCCATCCCTTTGTTTGCTGTTATAAGTTCCTGTAACATGTTGTTTGATAGCTCTAAACATTGCATCGTGCTGTTATTTTCTGCAAAGTCTGAAATTGTTATAACTTGCAATCTTACCATGTGTGTTTGAGCATGTTCTAGTGATTTCTGGAGATAGCTCAGTGTTCATGTTTTGTTGTGCTTTACTTATACATTATGTCCATGCCTTTTGTTCTCATGTTGGGGTGTTGTAGCATGTTGTTTTGATGCTTGCAATATGCCTAGTCGCTGTTTTGGATAGCTTGTCCTTTAAACTTGTTTCATGTGTGTGTGTTGAACCGTTGCTCCGTTTTAAGTGTGCTCCATATGAAACTTGCTTAGAATTGCATGTAGTTTCATATTATCATGTTGCATCCTTGTTTTGAGGTGTTTTCTTGATATTTGGGTGCATTTTGCATCAATGCCATGTTTAACTTGTATTGCTCATATCTTCTAGGCCGTAGCTCCGAACTAAATGAACTTTATATGTAACTTGACTAGATTCTCGTGTAGATCATCTTGGTGCATCTTACCTTGATGTTTAACAACTTGAACATAAGGTTTATTCAGATATGGACCAATTTCGAAATATGCATACGAGGACTTACCGGAATTGTTATATGTTGTTCCCGGCCTCATTTAAACTTGCCTTGACGTGTTGCTCTTGTTTGCATCATCTCTTGCCATGAGTAGCTTCATGTAGCTTTGTCATGCATCATGCTTGTTGTGAATCATGCCTTGTTCATGTGTGGTGTGTTTACTATGTTGTGTGCTTCTTCTCGATAGTTCCTGTTTCGTTGCGATCGTGAGGATTCGTTCGTCTACGCTTGGTTCGGCTTCATCCGTTCGTCTTCTTCATGGACTCGTTCTTCTTCCTTGCGGGATTTCAGGCAAGATGACCGCTACCCTGGATCTCACTACTATCATTGCTATGCTAGTTGCTTCGTTCTATCGCTTTGCTGCGCTACCTATCACCTGTTTATCAAGCCATCCCATATTGCCATGAACCTCTAACCTTTGACACCTTTCCTATGCAAACCGTTGTTTGGCTATGTTACCGCTTTTGCTCAGCCCTCTTATAGCGTTGCTAGTTGCAGGTGAAGTTGAAGATTTCTCCATGGTGGACAGGATTTTGGTTGGGATATCACAATATCTCTTATATTATTAATGCATATATATACTTGGTAAAGGGTGGAAGACTCGGCCTTTTGCCTAGTGTTTTGTTCCACTCTTGCCGCCCTAGCTTCTGTCATACCGGTGTTATGTTCCCGGATTTTGTGTTCCTTATGCGGTCGGGTGATTTATGGGACCCCCTTGACAATTCGCTTTGAATAAAACTCCTCCAGCAAGGCCCAACTTTGGTTTTACCATTTGCCTCACCTAGCCCTTTTTCCCTTGAGAGTCGCGCTCTCGAGGGTCATCTTTATATTATCCCCCCCCC
>NC_041389.1:128415469-128528271 GCF_002162155.2 Triticum dicoccoides
CCCCCCCCCCCGGGCCAGTGCTCGTTGTGAGTGTTGGTCCAAACCTGTCAACCGCCGGTGGCCACTAGGGGCAACTCTGGGCTGGCCTACCGGAAGTCTGGACAATCCGGTGTGCCCTGAGAACGAGATATGTGCAGCTCCTATCGGGATTTGTCGGCACAGCGGGAGGCTTTGCTGGTCTTGTTTTACCATTATCGAAATGTCTTGTAAACCGGGATTCCGAGTCTGATCGGGTCTTCCTGGGAGAAGGTCTATTCCTTCGTTGATCGCGAGAGCTTGTCATGGGCTAAGTTGGGACACCCCTGCAGGGTATAATCTTTCGAAAGCCGTGCCTGCGGTTATAGGCAGATGGGAATTTGTTAATGTTCGGTTGTAGATAACTTGACACCAGATCCGAATTAAAACGCATCAACTGCGTGTGTAGCCGTGATGGTCTCTTCTCGGCGGAGTCCGGGAAGTGAACACGGTTTCTGTGTTATGTTTGAGGTAAGTAGGAGTTCAGGATCACTTCTTGATCATTGCTAGCTTCAGGACCGTTCCGCTTGCTCTCTTCTCGCTCTTATTTGCGTATGTTAGCCACCATATATGCTTAGTCGCTGCTGCAGCCTCACCACTTTACCCCTTCCTTTCCCTTTAAGCTTTGCTAGTCTTGATACCCATGGTAATGGGATTGCTGAGTCCTCGTGGCTCACAGATTACTACAACAACAGTTGCAGGTACAGATTTATGCGATGATCATGACGCGAGAGCGATGCTTGATTGCGTTGAGTTCTTCTTCTGCTTCTTCTTTGATCAGGGGATAGGTTCCAGGTCGGCAGCCTGGGCTAGCAGGGTGGATGTCGTTTGAGCTTCTGTTTGTGTTTCATCCGTAGTCGGGTATTGATCTTATGTATGATGTAATGTTGTATTCGTGTGGCATTGTATGCCTTTTGTATGTATCCCCATCTATTATATAATGTTGATGTAATGATATCCACCTTGCAAAAGCGTTTCAATATGCGGGTCTATCCTTGGTGGGACCTTCGATTTCCTTTTGGATAGGGTCGCATATTGGGCGTGACACTTTACTGGTTAGGGAAAATTCACTCTCACAACCATTGATTTTAACTCCTACCCCCCCCCCCTTACAATGGCTTTCCAAGCAATCCATTTGGGACCAAAGCCTCTCGTCAACAATAACTCTTCTAAAAAATCTAGGTGCACACAGTTGAAAGTTTTCTCATAGTCAAGCTTAATCACTAAACCTTGCTCATTTCTAGAGTGGACAGAGTGCAACACCTCATGAGCAGTGACCACACTTTCTAGTATAAATCTACCTTTCAAAAAAAGCAGATTGAGTACAGGTAATCAGCCTGTGGAGGATGATGGTAATCCTATTTGTTAGGACCTTAGTAAAAATCTTAAAGCTACAATTTAAAAGACTAATGGCCCCTCCCTTCTTCATGGAAGTAGCATCAGGCTCTTTAGGGATAAGAGTTAGTAAAGCAAAATTCAACCTGAATAAATCTAGTTCTGTATTATAAAAATCCTCAAACATTCTAATAAGGTCTTCCTTAACTACATCCCAGAATTATTGGTAAAATAAAAATGGAATCCCATGGGCCAGGAGCTCCATCCGCATAGGAGCCAAACACTGCCTCCTTAATTTCTTCTACTGAAAAGGGGGCCTGGAGGGTATCATTCTCCCCAGCGGATACTTTTTTTCACAGAAGAAGACAGGGATGAGAGTGCACCTATTTCTACTTTCTTTCTTAAAAAGATCTTTATAAAAATCGTTGGTACCATAAGTAGATCAACAGTTTCAGTCACCAGCCTGCTTGGGCTTTCCAGTGAGTGGATATAGACCTTCCTCCTCCTCTGGTTAGCTACTGCATGATTCAGTGTTCCTATCTCCCTCTTTAATGTCCCTATCTCTGGATCTTTGTTTAGCTTTCACCTCCTCCTTCAACCAGTGTCTTTGGAGTTCTAGGTGTATAGCTCTCATGCTATCTTGCCCCTGCTCATTGAGCTTCCTATTCTCAGCTAAAACATCTAACTTATCATAAGCTTCCATAAGCTTCTTTTTGTTTTTTCTTAGATCTGCCTCAATGTTGGCACTCCACCCCTTGGTGTTTTTTCTAAATCTCCTAACTTTCTCTTGCCACACCTCTATTGAGGTTTTGCCAGAGACTGGTGCATTCCAAATATCCGCCACCAAAGTTTTGAAGTCCTCTCTAAGGAGCCACCGTCTCTCAAATTTAAAACTACTAGGTTTAGCTTGTTTATTTATCCCTAAATCCCAAATAATTGGGATATGATCACTACCATATCTAGGGGGAGCACTGCTAGATGCAAGTGGGAAAATGCCATCTAGCTCATTGTTGCAAAACATTCTATCTATTGTAGACATAATCATGTCAGCCTGGTTGTTTGCCCAAGTGTATTTTCTGAAGAAAGTTTAATTTCTAACAAACTTCAAATCTCAATCTAGGCATAAAAATTATCTGCCCATATGTGGTTAATATTTTCATTACTCTTATCACTACTGATCTAACTAGGTTAAAATCCCCTCCAATCAGAGTGGATGTACTAGAATCTAAAGACACAGAGTGAGAAAGTCCTTTTTGCCCCCCCCCCCCTCATATGCAGATCCATAAACTGTAATCACTCTAAACCCCACTTGATTACTTCTCAACTTAAGATTGCAGGAAATTGAGGAGTTTCTCAATTCCCAGTTAACTACTTCAAAAATGTCTAAGTCTATCCCTGTCATGATTTCCTTGTTGGCAACTTTTTACCTTATTGTAACCATATCGCTATCAAGCAGTATTTTTTTGGACCCATATTAATTGTATTTCAGTACTATATACATCCGTTTGAGCGACAATTAATATAAACTGAAGAGAGTAATAAAATCCTCTAAATTTGATGGAAAATAGATAACGGTACATCTGAGCCCGGGCTCATAAACCAATTTTCAAAACACGGCCCTGTTCGCGCCTCCCCTCGTCGGCGACGCAGTACGAACAATCAGTCGCAGATCCACGAACTCAAACCCGGGAGTCACCTTCTCCCAGGGCGACGCCGACGATAGCCCGGTGGCATGGGAACAGGATGGTGTCATCAAAGGACACGGATTCGCCGTCGCGAAGGAGCCGCGCATCGATGGTGACGCCGCGGTCGTCCTTGAGGACGAGGCGAGGGTTGTCACCGGGCTGGAGGAGGAGGACACCTCCCTCGTGCCACGGCGTGACCTTCATGAGAAAGGTCGAGTACCTCGCCGCCCATCGCCGCGGCGCCCTCGCTTGCTCGCCTCCCGCCGTCGACTCGCTCCACTTCCGCCGCTGACGGTCCGTCTGCTGCCAGGCCACCATCTCGACGTCCTCTTCCCGCGGCGGCGAGCGATGCTTGCTGGAGCTGGACTCGCCGACAGGCCCGTTCCCCTTGGGCCTGGGGAAGTGCACGGTGCGATCCGGCTGGGGACAAGAGCCGAACTCGCCGGTCGGCGCATTGCCGCCGAGCAGAGACGGCGCTTCAAAGCCCGACTGGGCCTCCTTCCCTTGCCCCTGCCGCCTGTTGCGGCGAATTGGGGCCATAGGTCGCGAGTGGCCTCGAAGGCAAATAAAGAGAGTGGGACGAACGCGAGATTTGTGAAGCGCCGCGCCGAGGAAGGGGTGTAGGAAGCGGACGAAGACTGCGAGAGCCAGCGACAGCAGCAAAGTTGCTTTCGGTTCAGCGTCCAGGGAAGGGCCAAATTCACTGTTCTGACCCTTACCCAAAAAGGATCCCGCTTTGTATTCCAAAACAACCAACACCGAATACAAAAATCGTTGTGGCGAGCAGCACAACAAGCCAAAAAAAATATGCCAACCACGTCAGCTCGGCAAGGTGCGGATGACCCGCCACCACAGCGTCCATCGGATACAAACCACCACAAGTCGAGGCTCTGAACCGCCGCGTACCAAGCGGCACGTCCAAAAAGGGATGCGACGTGGACGACACTGCTGCTTGGACGAGTCCTAGGATTTCCCCGGCACGTGGATGGAGATGAGGAATTGATACCATCGACACCCTCCAGGAAAAAATGGTGGCACCCACAGGTGTCACTGCATTGGGGCCGAAGTCGGCAGGGATTTCTCCCGCACCCCAAACCCAACCGCCAAACCGGACGGAGCCGACCCGCCAAACCGTCGCCCACCACCATGCGCCAACGCAGTTGCGCCGCCACCCACGCCGCCTCACTACGAACACCACCACGAGGCCAAGAGGACCGGAGAGAAGCGCACCACGATGGGAGCAGCAACACCGAAGCCGAGCGGGAGGGAACCACCTCCATCGCCGTCGTGCGGGAGGCCCCTGCCTCCGGCACCATTGCGGTCGTCGTCCGGACGCGGCAGCGGGGCATGCCGGGCCACCCCTGGCCCAGCCAGGCCCGAAGCGGACCCGTTAAGCCCCGCCGGCCATGATGCAACAGGCCGACGTCGGCGCCGCCAGCACCCGGCCGCTCATCGCGTCTCCCCCACCTTCTGGAAGCCACGTCGGAGACCATCCCTGCCGCCGGCCCGCCCAGGCCCAGATGGGGCCCGAAGGGCCCGGATCTTGGCCAAGCAGGCGACGCTAGATCACGCCGCCGCCCAGCTGCTCGCCTGCGTCGCGCCACGGAACCCCGCCGCCGCGCTAGACCGCCGCCGCCTAAGTGCACCCCGCCCCCGGGTGCAGCTCTGCCCGTGCCGAAGAGCGACCGGGAGGGGAAGGGCAGGGAGGCCGCCGCCACTAGCAGCCCCGAGGCCAAGCCGGCCGCAGGCGCTGACGCGGCGGCGGGAAGGAAGGAGGTTCTGACCCTTATGCGAAAGTTTATCATGATTTGACCCTACTTGTAAAAAGTTTTCGGATCTGATTCTTTTCCTACCGCCATAGACATTGGCGGTAGGATATAACGGGCTACCGCTACGGTCAACGGCGATACGCTCCTGGTCAACCTAATGATGTGGCAGGTGGCACCTGGGCTGACTCGTATGCTATAAATAGCGGCGCGTTGCTCCATTGTTCACAACTTACTGGGTGGCGCGGTAGCTAGCAGAAGCAAGGCACCAGCAGTTGGCCTGGTTCGAATCTTGCTCGAGGCAACTCTTTTGGTGTTTGTAATTTTTGCCCAATAACATTGTAAAAATAGTGTAATTAATGTTAGATATGGATTATTGGTTTTTAACTTATTTGTAACTATTCAATGTTGACCAATGATTGATTGAGCATAGTTTTAACCATGTAAATATCATTTATAAGAGAAGTATTTTTTAGGGAATGATAGAAAAAGATATCCTCTTTGAGTGCAGCGATTCGGTTCTCAGACTCATCTGCAGTCGGTCAGAAAAATAATTGGCAAATGAAAAATTCAAAAAAAACAATTTTTTGGCATGGTAGATAATTTATTGCGTTAGGTCCGCTTCAATTTTCAGATCATTTGAACATCTGAATTGTTCTCTGCAAAAAAACAGGCCAGGACAGTACATGAAGAGTAAAAACTTAGAGACCCCAAGTTTGTCTTTTTTTTTGTCGAGAGCGGCTCAGATGTCCAAATGATCAAAAAATTATTTTTTGGCATGGTAGATAATTTATTGCGCGAGGTCCGTTTCAATTTTTAGATCATTTGAACATCTGAGTTGTTCTCTGCCAAAAAATAAAAAAAACAGGCCAGAACAGTACGTGAAGAGTAAAAACTTAGAGACCCCAAGTTTGTTTGTTTTCTGTTGAGAGCTGCTCAGATGTTCAAATGATCTGAATTTTGAAGCGGACCTCACACATCAAATTATCTACCATGCAAAAAATGATATATTTTTTTTGAATTTCTCTAGTATTTTTTTTCATTTTTTTTCTTTAGCATGGGTGCAGATGAGTCTGGGCTCAAAAATTGATATTCGATTCTCTCTTTCGCAAATACAATCACATGATGCATGTTCCCTTATGTACAAGATATGGTGGCAGATATGGTGGCATCTTCATTTAACAACTTCACTGTCCATCGGCTAACAGTGCTACAATCAGATGAGAGTTTGTCGTTCAGTTTACTTTTGCTATTGAGCCAGTCTAAGATAATTGCATTAATAAATATGTTACTAATCAATTGAATATTGCAGTGTCACTTAAATTGTGGATACATATGACATGGCACATGTTTGTGTCGTGAACAAACAAAATATAGAATTTGATTCTAGAGCATAATTAGTTTGCTGCCAATATTTAGCAATACCAAAACTTGCCAACTATTAACAACTTTATGTTAGATAAGCAAGAACCTGCTGGAGGCAACTTTTTTGGTGTTTGTAATTTTTGCCCAATAACATTGTAAAAATAGTCTAATTAATGTTAGATATTGATTATTGGCAAAAACTTTTTTAACTTATTTGTAACTATTCAATCTTGACCAATGATTGATTGAGCATAGTTTTGACCACGTAAATATCGTTTATAAGAGAAGTATTTTTTAGGGAATGATAGGAAAAGATATTCTCTCTGAGTGCAGCTATTCGGTTCTCAGACTCATCTGCACTCGGTCAGAAAAATAATTGGCAAATAAAAAAATAAAAAAAATCCAATTTTTGTATGGTAGATAATTTATTGTGTGAGGTCCACTTCAGTTTTCAGATCATCTGAACATCTGAGTTGTTCTCTGCAAAAAAAAACAGGCCAGAACAGTACGTGAAGAGTAAAAACTTAGAGACCCCAAGTTTGTCTTTGTTTTGTCGAGAGCTGCTCAGATGTCCAAATGATCTGAAATTTGAAGCGGACCTCACGCATCAAATTATCTACCATACAAAAAATGATTTTTTTTAATTTCTCTATTATTATTATTCATTTTTTTCTTCAGCGTGGGTGCAGATGAGTCTCGGCTCAAAAATTGATATTCGATTCTCCCTTTCGCAAATACAATCACACGATGCATGTTCCCTTATGTACAAGATATGGTGGCATCTTCATTTAACAACTTCACTGTCCATCGGTTAACGTGTTACTATCAGATGAGAGTTTGTCGTACGCTAAGCAAATTCAGTTTACTTTTGCTATTGAGCTAGTCTAAGATAATTGCATTAATAAAAATGTTACTAATCAATTGAATATTGCAGTATCATTTAAAGTGTGGATACATATGACATGGCACATGTTTGTGTCCTGAACAAACAAAATATAGAATTTGATTCTAGAGCATAATTGGTTTGCTGCCAATATTTGTCTTGCCAAATGTTGACATTGCCAAATATTGGCAATGCCAAAACTTGCCAACTATTGGTAACTTTATGTTAGATAGGCAAGAACCTGCTGGAGGCAATTTTTTGGTGTTTGTAATTTTTGCCCAATAACATTGTAAAAATAGTCTAATTAATGTTAGATATGGATTATTGGCAAAAACTTTTTTTAACTTATTTGTAACTATTCAATCTTGACCAATGATTGATTGAGTATAGTTTTGACCATGTAAATATCATTTATAAGAGAAGTATTTTTTAGGGAATGACAGGAAAAGATATTCTCTCTGAGTGCAGCGATTCGGTTCTCAGACTCATCTGCACTTGGTCAGAAAAATAATTGGCAAATAAAAAAACCAATTTTTTGGCATGGTAGATAATTTATTGCGTGAGGTCCGCTTCAATTTTCAGATCATTTGAACATCTGAGTTGTTCTCTGCAAAAAAAACAGGCTAGAACAGTACGTGAAGAGTAAAAACTTAGAGACCCCAAGTTTGTCTTTTTTGTCAAGAGCTGCTCAGATGTCCAAATGATCTAAAATTTGAAGCGGACCTCACGCATCAAATTATCTACCATGCAAAAATAAATTTTTTTTTGAATTTCTCTAGTATTTTTTTCTAATTTTTTTCTTCAGCGTGGGTGCAGATGAGTCTGGGCTCAAAAATTGATATTCGATTCTCTTTTTTGCAAATACAATCACACGATGCATGTTCCCTTATGTACAAGATATGGTGGCATCTTCATTTAACAACTTCACTGTCCATCGGTTAACTGTGTTACAATCATATGAGAGTTTGTCGTGCGCTAAGTAAATTCAGTTTACTTTTGCTATTTAGCTAGTCTAAGATAACTACATTAATAAATATGTTACTAATCAATTGAATATTACAATGTCATTTAAAGTGTGGATACATATGACATGGCACATGTTTGTGTCGTGAACAAACAAAATATAAAATTTGATTCTAGATCATAGTTGGTTTGTTGCCAATATTTGGCTTGCCAAATGTTGACATTGCCAAATATTGAAAATACCAAAACTTGCCAACTATTGGCAACTTTATGTTAGATAGGCAAGAACCAATCAAGTAGTAGCCAATATTGACACAATGCCAAATATTGGCATATGCCAATTTTTGGTAGCAAACCAATTATGCTTCTAATCTTCACATAAATTGGAAAGTACATACATGAATATTAATTAGATCACGCATGTTGAGAGTTGTAAGTGCACACATATATTACTGTTATGTGAATATAGTTTATGCATATGAGAGTGCTACTCCAAACATTTCTTTGACAGAAGTGCTCCTAGTATGGTAAAGAAAGAAAGAAAGAAAGAAAGAAAAGGAGAATATTTTCTTGTCATCTCTACTACCTAAAAATTATGTAAGGTTCCGTCTCCCCCCCTTACGTCGACCCACCGTTCCTCCTTCGTCGACCCCCCCTCCCCTCGCGAGCGCTTGTTTTCCCGATTTTTCTTTTTAAAAAAACAACGCGCGCATGTCAGCCCAGTATTTTGTCCCATCTTGGCCCAACCTTTCGCCCGCTCCCTCTCGTGCGAACACGAGAATGCCCTAGCGGCGCTACCCTCGCCTGCCACCACCACTGGAGACATCGCCCACCGCCTCCCTCCTCCCCTATCCCTGCACGATCCAATGCCAAGGAGGACGACCGTCCTACGATCCAGCCACGGTCGCCCAAAATCTCGATGGGATGAATCAGATCTCGGCCTCGTCCTTTGATCCAGCCGCGGTTGCGCAGAATCTCGACGAATCCGCCCGGCCTCGCCCCAGCCGGTGAGCATCCATGTCCGATGGTGCGAATTTAAGCGGGTCCCATGAGCACTTCTTTCCCCGTCGTGCAATCTTCATTTGTTCAAAAAGATGGGGGCTCCCTGTTTAGCTAATTCAATCTGCCACTGATTCAGTTATATTGCAAACAACATGAACATGCTGCTCCTTTTTTCAATCAGAATACTTCTGTGTGGATAGCACGGGCATCAGTGGATGTGCCAAAGCAGAGCACGGCCGGCTGATTTGCGAAAGTGAGCTTCACATACCTGTGCGCGTACGTGTAGGTAACACGCTATCTTGGCCACGCAAGAGCAAGTTCACAGGTGATAAACTATATTCATGATTTCTATGTTTACTTTCTACCACAATCCGTGACACATCTAAAAGTTCTCAGGGCACTCTTTGGCAATTACAGTACACAGACAAAAGACTAGAGTATACAAGGCAAAACTTCTTGGAACACACGAGAGCATTGGTGTAGTGCTACACATGATTTGTTCTCAGTTTGACTTATGTTACCCTCTTCATTGACACTCAGAGCTGGAGGAGAAAGGATCGTTTGCCATGAAGGCCACACCAGAGTAAAAGGGGACCCGCCTCCACATGAAGATTCCCAGGATTAGTGCATAGCATACAAAACTGCATTTAACTATATACAATCTATATATGTCTATTTCAACTAATACATGTTTTATACTGTAACAATAGAAGGGTAAAGAGATCTTGGTTGATTTATTTTTTAAAGCATGACCTAAATATATCACCCATCGATACATGAGTGTTGTTCTCCCGTTGCAATGCACGGGCAATTACCTAGTTCTCTAAAAAAACACTTCTCTTATGAATGATATTTACATGGTCAAAACTATGCTCAATCAGTCATTGGTCAAGATTGAATAGTTACAAATAAGTGAAACAATGTTTTTAACAATAATTCATATGTAACATTAATCAGACTATTTTTTTCATTGTTACTAGACCACTATTGTCTCTTATGCCGGTATCACTGTTTTTACTATGGCGTGGTTTAGAGCAGCGCTGCTGACGTCGGTGCTTCGACTGCTTCTCAGGAGGCTTATCCTCAATTGTATCCTTTTTGTCCTCGCCGTTGTTTTCTTTAGGTGTGTCCACCATGTATATGTCATATGAGGAGGTGGTTGTCTAGCGCTCTGTGGGCGGTGGTTCCTGTTCTTCTCCTGCATCGTCGTCCATATCGTCGATGTCTTCGGAGTCGAAATCAAGCATGTCGGTCAAGTCGTCGACAGTGGCTATCAAGTGGGTGGTGGGTGGAACGAAAAAATTTGCACCAGCAGGATTCGAACCCAGGCCAAAAGCTGATGCCCCGCTTCTGCTAGCCACTCCACCAAACAGTTACTTCTATAAAATAGGGCAACGCACTCTCTTTATAGCATACGAGTCGGCCCAGGTGCTACCGCCAAAGACAGTGGCGGTAGCCACCTCCCACATCATCATGTTGACTAGAAGCCTATCGTCGTTGACCATGGCGGTAGCCCGTTATATCCTACCGTCGTTGTCTACGACGGTAGGAAAAGAGTCAGATTCGGAAAAAAATTACAAATAGGGTCAAGTTGTGCTAAACTTTCGCACAAGGGTCAGAACAGTGAATTTGGCCTCAAGGAAAGGGATGCATGCAGTTGAGGTCAAACTAGTGCATGCAGAGCGTTCAAAGCTCAACTGGAGTAAATTTTTGTCTCTTTATTCTAGGAAGCTCTGAGGCCAACTCCACCGCGCGACCCCATCTTGTCCGGATGCGTCCGTTCGGGGTAAAACGGATGAATAGCGTGGCCCAACGCGCGGCCTCAAACGGACAAATGTCCGGATTCCGTCCGTTTTCGACCCATCCTCGGCCCAAAGTTGCGCTCGGTTTGGGGTGAAACGGACGCGCGCGGACGGCTGCGACGCACGCCCTTGTCCCTCCCGTGGCCCGCCTGTCGGGGACACTAGTAGTCCCTCCGCTCCCAACGCTTCGACCCTCTCTCTCCCGCCCCGCCCCGCCGCCGACGCCGCCGCTATTCCCGGCCGCCTCCTCACCTCGTAGCCCCCAGCCGTCCATACCAAACCACGTGTAGACATGACCGCCACCACGCCCGCGCTTTCGTCGTAGTTTTGGCCGTCGATCGGAGGAGGTTTGGCCGTCGCCGTCTTTGCCGGTGGCAGAGGAGACACGACCGTCGGCGACGTACCACAGCGGCCGCGCTAGCTTTCGACGGCTCCAAAGTGGCCAGTAGCCGGCCGGCAACCACCCCTGTTGCGTCGAGGTGATCATCGCGGCCTCTTCGCCACCACGACCGCAAGGTGCTCGACATTTTGCCCACGAAGGTATGGACAGTGGAGACGAGTTTTTCTTCCACCACTTCCTTTGTTCATCGGACGATTCATCGTCGGATGATGAATATCTTGTGGTGGCCGCACTGGTCGTTCACGACCACATTCAATGGCAGCTTCCTCGGTACAGGGGGTCAGTCCCTGGTCATGCTCCCAACTTGAACCTCAACAGGGAGAGAGGCCACGCCCTGCTCTATGCCGATTACTTTTCCAACAAACCGCTCTTCAAGCTGGATAAATTTCATCGTCGTTTTCGAATGGCAAAGCATGTGTTCAATCGTATCCGAGAGGGAGTGGTTGCTCATGACCCATACTTCGAGTGCAAGACGGATGCCCTTGGCAAGCTTGGGTTCTCCTCTTACCAGAAATGCACCGCGACCGTCTGCATGCTTGCTTATGGAATTCCAGGCGATCTGGTGGATGAGTACGTGCGTATGAGCGAGACAACATGTCTGATGTCAATGTACAAGTTCTGTTAGGCTGTGATCGAGGTGTTTAGCCCAGAGTACTTGAGGCAACCAACTATCGCTGATACGGAGAGATTGTTGGCGACCAACACAGCTAGAGGATTTCCAGGCATGCTTGGCAGCATAGATTGTATGCACTGGGAGTGGAAGAACTATCCATTTGCTTGGCAGGGCCAGTACAAGGGGCATGTCAACGCGTGCACTGTCATATTAGAAGCGGTGGCATCGCAGGATCTTTGGATATGGCATTCTTTCTTCGGCATGGCAGGTTCTCACAATGATATCAACGTGCTGCAGCGTTCTCCAATCTTCGCGAGGCTTGCAGAAGGCCGCTCCCCACCTGTCAACTTTGAGATCAACGGCCACCAGTACAACAAAGGATACTATCTAGCTGATGGTATATATCCTCAGTGGTCAACTTTTGTGAAGACAATCTCGAAGCCTCAAGGTGCGAAGAGAAAGAGATTTGCCCAAATGCAAGAGAGTGCTAGAAAGTATGTGGAACGTGCTTTTGGTGAGCTTCAATACCGATGGGGCATCGTTCGATACCCTGCACTATCATGGGATGAAAGGAAGCTTTGGGAGGTGATGACTGCTTGTGTGATCATGCACAACATGATCGTCGAGGACGAGCGTGATGACAGTATCTTCGACCAAGGATTTGATTTTCAAGGTGACAATGTTGAGCCCCTGCACCAAGAACCGGCCACGTTTGATCAGTTTGTCCAGTTCCATCGTGAGCTGCGTGATTGGGACACTCATGTGGATCTTTAAAATGACTTGGTTGAGCACGTGTGGGAGCATATTGGCAACTGATAGATGTATTGGTTTGCTTTATGTTCATTCAAGACAATTTCGATATGGTTGTAAAACTTTCTTTATTAGAGACAATTTCGATTGGGTTGTAAAACTATTTTAATTTCAAACAATTAATATTTGGACGTGCAAACTTGTTTTCATATGAAAATATGGGCATTTTAGGCCCTGGCGGACAGGATGGGGCAAACGGATACGGCCGCACGCTGGGTGCACGTCCACCGCATCCCAGGATAGGCCCGGACACGACCCCATTGCCCTACCCAAACGGACAGAATCCAAACAAAACGAACGTCCGTTCGGGGTCGCGCGGTGGAGTTGGCCTGAGTCAACTTCCTAGCGAACTCGGGCACGCTGATGTAATGTCCAGGAGATCTGACGCATGATTTTGACTGCACGACCGAAAACAGAAGACTCGGTCATGTGTACGTTCCCGATGCAAAGCTGCGCCCATCGATTACGTGCCCGGTACCTCCTGCCAGAGGATGCTGACCTTGGTTGGCTACTTTGACACATCCATCCATCGGATTCTACAGTGGTGCCCGGTACCTCCTGCCAGAGGGTCCTGACCTGGGTTGGCTACTTTCACACGTCCATCCATCGGATTCTACAGTGGAGAACATGCACAGACGTTTGCCTACGCATCCACATGCAGCTGCGCCTCGCTGCAACATCGTGCGTGCTCGTTAGTTTGTTTTTGTTACAATGAATCTATGATGGACGATTGATACATTCATACATAGTCATAGATGTTGTTAGGCCAACTCCACCGCGTGACCCTATTCTATCATGCCCCATCCATTTGGGGTAAAACGGACAAACGAGGCGGCCCAGCGTGCGATGGCCTGGACCCATCTGGTCCATTTTGTGTCTGGGCCGACCCATTTGGAGAGCAAAGTTGCTCCGGGTTTGGGGCACCGCGGACACCGAACGGACGCGCCGCTCATCCGCATCTGGCCACGTGGCGGGGCGGCCACCTACCTCCCACCCGCCAACATAAATGCGCACGGGCGGCCGGTATCACCTGTCATCGGCCCAGTGGAAGGTCGCTAGTGTGTGCCGCCGTTACTGGGAGACGAGGACGTGATGACCCACAAGTGTATGGGATCAATAGTAGTCCTTTCGATAAGTAAGAGTGTCGAACCCAACAAGGAGCAGAAGGAAATGATAAGCGGTTTTCAGTAAGGTTTTCTCTGCAAGCACTAAAATTGTAGGTGATAGATAGTTTTGTGATAAGATAAATAGTAACAAGTAACAAGTAAATAAAATAAGTAAAGTGCAACAAGGTGGCCCAATCCTTTATGTAGCAAAGGATAAGCCTGGACAATTTCTAATAATGAGAAAGGAGCTCCCGAGGACACATGGGAATTATCATCAAGCTAGTTTTCATCACGTTCATATGATTCGCGTTCGGTACTTTGATAATTTGATATGTGGGTGGACCGGTACTTGGGTACTGCCCTTACTTGGACAAGCATCCCACTTATGATTAATCCCTATTGCAAGCGTCCGCAACTACAAAAGAAGTATTAAGGTAAACCTAACCACAGCATTAAACATATGGATCCAAATCAGCCCCTAACAAAGCAACGCATAAACTAGGGTTTAAGCTTTTGTCACTCTAGCAATCCATCATCTACTTATTACTTCCCTATGCCCTCCTCTAGGCCCAATAATGGTGAAGTGTCATGTAGTCGACGTTCACATGACACCACTAGAGGAGAACACAACATTCATCTCGTCAAAATATCGAACGAATACCAAATTCACATGACTACTAATAGCAAGACTTCACCCATGTCCTCAGGAACAAACGCAACTACTCACAAAGCATATTCATGTTCATAATTAGAGGTGTAATAATATGCATTAACGATCTGAACATATGATCTTCCACCAAGTAAACCAATTAGCATCAACTACAAGGAGTAATCAACACTACTAGCAACCCATAGGTAACAATTTGTGGTTTGATACAAGATTGGATACAAGAGATGAACTAGGGTTTTGAGAGGAGATGGTGCTGGTGAAGATGTTGATGGAGTTTGACCCCCTACCGATGAGAGGATCGTTGGTGAGGATGTTGGTGATGATTTCCCCCTCCCGGAGGGAAGTGTCCCCGGCAGAACAACTCTGCCAGAGCCCTAGATTGGTTCTGCCAAGGTTCCGCCTCGTGGCGGCGGAGTTTCGTCCCGTAAGCTTGCCCACGATTTTTTCCAGGGTAAGAGCGATGATATAGCAGAAGATGGACACCGAAGGCTCAGGAGACAGGGGGCGCGCCCGCGCGCCCCTGTCTCCTGGACAGGGTGTGGGCCCCCCTGGTGTATTTCTTTCGGTCAGAAATTCTTATTAATTCCAAAAGGTTGTTTCGTGGAGTTTCAGGACTTTTGGGGTTGTGCAGAATAGGTTTCCAACTTTTGCTCCTTTTCCAGCCAGAATTCCAGCAGCCGGCATTCTCCCTCTTCATGATAAACCTTGTAAAATAAGAGAGAATAGCCATAAGTATTGAGATATAATGCGTAATAGCAGCCCATAATGCAATAAATATTGACATAAAAGCATGATGCAAAATGGACGTATCAGGACGCCGCTCCCCTGGAGCGACTCCCACCTCCCCAACAACTGGCATCTGTCGGCCGACCGCGTGCCGATCCTGCCAGTCCCAGTGAGCGGCCGTGCGCTCCGCGAGGAGATCGAGCGCCGCCGCTGCCTCCACCCGGACGACCTCTACTACGACGAGAGGTACGCCCCCGACTCGCCATTGTGGGACACTTGGTTCCGCGATGAGCACGACACGCGGCGGGCATCCTTCTTCGCCGGCACGTCAACGGGGCCACGGCGCCCACGCATAGAGTGTCGAGCGGTTGCTTCCCAGGAGCGCGGGCGTAGGCGGGTGCGCTGCCTCACGCCCACGCCGTCGCCTTCGCCATCTCCATCGCCGCCACCACCTCCTCGCATGCCAGCGGAGGAGGAGGCCCATCTCATGGCGCGTGTCATGGAGGACTCCATTCGCACGCATGATGAGCGCCAATGGGAGGGCCTCGAGGAGATGATGGCCTGCTCTGCCGCCGGTGAGGTAGCCATCCCCGAGATGGAAATGGTGGTCGCGGAGCCGGAGATGGAGGAGGAGCCGGTGTCCGCGTTCCACCCGGGTCTGCTGGGCCAGGGGTGGGGCTGGTCCTGCAGTGCTCCGGAGATGGCCGCCGGCGTGGCGTGAACTGGTGTGCCACTCCGCCGCGGTCACTGGAGCGGGAGGCATCGCCACGGGAGGAGGTGGTGCAGGCACCTCCCGCCATCCAGCCCGCCCCCGTCTACCATGCACCATCGGCCCACCTCTGGACGCCGCCGACCTACGTCGACCTCGTCAGCGACGACGACGACACCGGCGGCCACTGAAGACGGCGACGATGACGGCATCGACGGGCACGGGCAGGAGCACGCGGGTAGCGGCCGTTTTTCTTTTCTTTTTTATGTTTATTTATTAATGTCACTCGGACGTGAAACTGGGTCGTTTGTGGCCGTGACCACCCTAACTAAGTTTTATGTTTATTAAACTGCGTTTATTGACTTTTTTAGTCATTTTATTTATGTTTTCTGTTTTTAAAAATCATGTTCTAACACGAACGTGATTTGGGGTGCGGACGCGCGGTGGGAGCACGCACGACCCAACTGACAAGGCCGGACACGGGCGAACCCATCGGTGCCCCAAAGGGACAAAATCCGGCCAATCCGGACGTCCGTTTGGGGTCGTGCGGTGGAGTTGGCCTTACGAACTACTCCCGCCATGAAGAAATATAGAAGTGTATATAGATCACTAAGTAGGGTTATGGAGAGTTGGGATTGGAGAGGGAATTGGGGATGAACTGAGAAAAATGTTTGGCTATGGAGGTATTTTGTTTATGCCTCTCACCCTTTGAGTCACCGGCTATTAGTTTTTTTCTAAGCAAGTCACTGGCTACTAGTACTCCGGCTACTTTTTTTTCGAGACAAACTCGCCAAGATTTATTCAAATCATAATGTTTACAGGTATAAAGATTAAGTCACCCGGTTGCCCAGACCAAACATGATGGCCAAAACCAAGTGATAATGCATGCTTAGCAAGATTGTGAGCCTCAGTGTTCGAGCTCCTAAATTCATGGACTATGTTACAAGCAGTAAAACTAGTAGTGTTCTATTATCTCATGTATGATCGCTCTGTGTGTTGTCGATGAGCTCTGCTTTACTTCGTCCACCACGGTCTTGCAATCCGAGGTCACATGCATCCTCTGCTCATACAAATCATCCGCAATTGCAAGGGCCTCCCTAACTGTCATAGCTTCAATTGTTTCATGGTCTGAAATACCCGAGTCCCTACATACAGCTGCAACCGCGCCATGAGTACCACTCCTCTTCACAGCTGCATCAGTGTTAATTTTAACGTGGCTTGGTGGTGGTGCTAGCCAATGTGATGTTCTCATTGTGTTGATGTTGCTCCCTGTTCAGACCGGCTTTGACAAAATCTGAATGTCAACAAGGAAAGAAATAATAAACAAATGAGTTGACAAGGGGCTCTGAAATAATTCCTCATGTATAGCTTTCCTCCTCGCCTTCCAGATCGCCCACATGGTTACTACCAATGTTGTGAACTCCTCCAGTGTCAGAGTCTCATGCATCATGAACAACCATTCTTTTGCTACTGGCTCTTGGTTGGCACACATGTGTTCAACCATCTGCTCAGCAGGGAGAGACCAGATGCATCTCGCCATCGTGCAGTCCAACAGAGCATGTCTCCAGCTATCCCCTGATCCACACAAAGAGCAAACACGACTTGTTGACATGTTGCGATGATTCAAAATTTTAGCAGTTGGTAACGAGTCATGTCAGTCTCCACAGGAAGTTTTTCAACTTCAAGGGAACCTTAATATTCCACAATGACACCCAGCTCTTCTCCTCCTTCTTTGTATTGGACTGACCCTCACCATTCTCCAACCAACTCTCCCTTTGCAGTTTAGTTTTCACTAGCATCCTGTACACCGAACTCACAGAAAACCTGCCCCGCCAATCGGATCCCCATGCCCAGAAATCTTCAAGTCTCTGTGTGCATAAGGGAATCCTTAGTATTACCTCGGCGTCAAATGGCAAGAAAGTGCTCCGGACCATCTCTTCCCGCCATGATGACGAGGATGCATCAATTAACTTCAAGACCATATTAGGTGGGTGATTCGTAAGAGATGAAAGTGGTCTCATCATACCTTCACGAGGGATCCAATTATGTTCCCAAATTCTTGTGGTTTCTCCATTCCCGATCCTCCGTATTAAGCCTTGAGTTAGGACATTTTTTCTGTCCAAAACAGCCCGCAAAATCTGTGATGGATGTGAGCCTAGGCTAGCTTCAAGAAAAGATTATGTGGGAAAGTACACAACTTTCAAACTCCTTGCACTTAGAGTTGTTGGTTCCTGAATTAACCTCCACGCTTGCCTAGCAAGAAGGGATAGATTAAATAACTCCATGTCCCGGAAACCTAAACCTCCCAAGTACTTTGGTTTGGTGCACACATCCCACGAAACCCAACAAGGCTTTATTCTTCCTCTCTTGCTGCCCCACCAAAATTGTCTGATGATTGAGGTAATATTCTCACAAACTCCTCTGGGCAGCCTAAAGCATGCCATCGAGTACACTAGGATTGCTTGTGCAACTGCCTTGATCAGAACTTCTTTCCCTGCATAAGAAAGGAGCTTCTCCATCTGTCCCTTGACCTTCTCCCACACTCTATCTCGTAAATACTTGAAGGTGCCATTCTTACTATGGCCAACATCTATTGGCATACCCAAATACCTTTTAGTCAATTGCTCATTATGCACATTAAGAGATCCCTTTATAGTATCCCGAACCGACTGAGGGCAACCTTTAATGAAAAAATGGAGGATTTTTCATTGTTAACTCTTTGACCAGAAGCACTACAACAGGTTTCCAACAAGTTTGACACTTCAACTGCCCCTTCATTACTCGCCTTGAACAGCAGCAGGCTATCATCAGCAAAGAGTAGATGGTTAACAACGAGATCTATTGGCGCCAGCTTAACTCCCACAAAGTTGGATGACTGAGAACTAGATTTCAAAAGGCACGAAAGGCCCTCCGCTGCGATCAAGAAAAGATAGGGGAGATTGGATCTCCCTGCCGAATCCCTCTGGATGGTCTGAACTGGTCAAGTTTCTCACCATTAAAAAGAATTGAGAAAGACACCGATCTGATCATACTCATAACATTGTTGATCCACGATGGTGCAAAACCCAACTTACCCATGAATGCTTCCAAATAAGGCCACTCAAGTCTGTCATAGGCTTTCATCATATCTAGTTTCAGAGCACAATAACTATTTGACTTTGACTTGCTTCTCTTCATGAAATGCAGACACTCGTAGGAACTTATGATGTTATCTGTTATAAGTCTACTAGGAACAAAAGCCGACTGCTCCTCAGAAATGATATCAGGAAGTATCTGCTTCAATCTATTCCGAATAACCTTCGAAGCAATTTTATACAAAACATTACACAAACTTATGGATCTGAACTGACTTAGGAGTGTTGGATTCATTACCTTTGGAATCAAAACTAGGAATGTGTCGTTAATACATTCAACACTCTCTTATCCTCTAAAAATCTGGAGGACAACACTTGTTACCTCGTTTCCACAAACATCCCAATGCCTCTGATAAAAATGCGCCAGAAAACCATCTGGTCCCGGTGCCTTTGTAGGAAACATTTGGAAGAGAGTTGTCTTTACCTCCTCCTCTGTATATGCAGCACAAAGAATCTCATTCATGTTTGATTACCTTGCGGGGGGCATGCTGTAGTACTTCCTCCATATTTGTGACACCCTCAGAAGAATACAAATCCTTATAAAAATTTGAAACTAACTCCTTTAATTCAGTCGGATCATCTACCATGAGACCAGGAGAATTTGAAAGTTCTTTAATCATATTTTTCTTTCTTATCATACTTGCCCTGAGATGAAAGAATTTAGTGTTTCTATCACCCGATGTGAGCCAATCGATTCTGGAACGCTGACGCCATAAAAGTTCTTCCCTGTGGTACAGTTCTTCGAGATGCTCATTAATTTTTAGTTCTGCATGGCTAGGTCCAGTCCTGGCAGGGTCATTCTACAGCACTTCTATCTCCTTCTTTAGCCTCGTAATTTCCATCCTCACCGACCCAAACGTGTCTGTGTTCAAACTCCTAAGTCTGCTGGACAAACTCGCAAGCTTCTGTTTTATCTCATCAACTCTAACACAAGGTGCGCCTTCAGCCCAAGAGGAATGTATTGTTTCCTTCAAATTTTCATGAGTCTCCCAAGCAACCTCATACCGGAATACATGTGATGATCTGTTGTTTGTTGCTTCCCCATTTAGCCCAAGATAAATCGGGCAATGGTCCAAAGTTGATGCTCTTAAGTGACTTAGGCTCGCTAGGGGGAATTGGGTTGACCACTCGTCCGAGGCTAGCGCTCTGTCTAGCCTAACCCTTGTGTAAGAGCCACCACTGACTTTTTTCTCAAATGTCCAAAATCTCCCTTTAAAACCAATATCTATCAACAAGCATCTGTCAACCATGTCACGAAACCCTTGTATTTGTGCATTACTCCGCTGCCCAATCCCTTCATGTTCATCTCGATGTAAGACTTCGTTGAAGTCCCCGATGCAAAGCCAAGGGAGATCACTTGACCCGCATATATCTTTAATAACGTCCCACGTTTGGTATTTGAAATGTGTTTGGGCCTCTCCATAGACTATCATCATTCTCCACGGGTCAGTACCAGGATCAATCACCTTATAGTCAACATGATAAATAGAGTAGCCCAAAATCTCTATCTTTATTGATTTATTCCAAAAAATTCCAATGCCTCCGCTCCTACCACTGTTAACGACATCATAAGCTTCATCATAGCCTAATGTACCAGCTAAAAATTCCACCCTTGCCTTGTCTATTTGGGTTTCTAGAATACAAAGATGGTAGGGGCAAGTTTCTTCGCGAATTCGCGAAGCTCTCGAACTGTCGAGGCCTTGCCCACGCCTCGGTAGTTCCAACATATTATACTCATTGCGCCCGGCGGTACTCCCCTTCGGAGCCCGCCAATGTTGCAGGTTTTGATTTCTGAACCTCGTTGGCTTCTTTGTTTTGCTGCTCGTTGGTGTCTTTCAACTTCTTATTTTGCTTTCTCAGTGAGCCATAGACAGGGGGCAAAGGTGGGATCCCCGTCAAGGTTTTACCCACAGCAGCCAGAGTACCATCTGCCTTGTTAATTTCCGAGGTGTGATGTCTACTACACAACCTTCTTCTTGTAGACGTTGTTGGGCCTCCAAGTGCAGAGGTTTGTAGGACAGTAGCAAATTTCCCTCAAGTGGCTGACCTAAGGTTTATCAATCCGTAGGAGGCGTAGGATGAAGATGGTCTCTCTCAAACAACCTTGCAACCAAATAACAAAAAGTCTCTTGTGTCCCCAACACACCCAATACAATGGTAAATTGTATAGGTGCACTAGTTCGGCGAAGCGATGGTGATAAAAGTGCAATATGGATGATAGATATGAGTATTTGTAATCTGAAATTATAAAAACAGCAAGGTAACTAATGATAAAAGTGAGCGTAAACGGTATTGCAATGCTAGGAAACAAGGCCTAAGGTTCATACTTTCACTAGTGCAAGTTCTCTCAACAATAATAACATAACTGGATCATATAACTATCCCTCAACATGCAACAAAGAGTCACTCCAAAGTCACTAATAGCAGAGAACAAACGAAGAGATTATGGTAGGGTACAAAACCACCTCAAAGTTATCCTTTTTGATCTATCTATTCAAGAGTCCGTAGTAAAATAACATGAAGCTATTCTTTCCGTTCGATCTATCATAGAGTTCGTACTAGAATAACACCTTAAGACACAAATCAACCAAAACCCTAATGTCACCTAGATACTCCATTGTCACCTCAAGTATCCGTGGGTATGATTATACGATATGCATCACACAATCTCAGATTCATCTATTCAACCAACACAAAGTACTTCAAAGAGTGCCCCAAAGTTTCTACCGGAGAGTCAAGACAAAAACATGTGCCAACCCCTATGCATAGATTCCCAAGGTCACGGAACCCGCAAGTTGATCACCAAAACATACATCAAGTTAATCACGTGAATATCCCATTGTCACCACAGATAAGCACGGCAAGACATACATCAAGTGTTCTCAAATCCTTAAAGACTCAATCCAATAAGATAACTTCAAAGGGAAAACTCAATCCATCACAAGAGAATAGAGGGGGAGAAGCATCATAAGATCCAACTATAATAGCAAAGCTCGCGATACATCAAGATCGTATCACCTCAAGAACACGAGAGAGAGAGATCAAACACATAGCTACTGGTACATACCCTCAGCCCCGAGGGTGAACTACTCCCTCCTCGTCATGGAGAGCATCGGGATGATGAAGATGGCCACCGGTGAGGGATCCCCTCCCCTCCGCCAGGGTGCCGGAACAGGGTCCCGAGAGGTTTTTGGTGGCTACAGAGGCTTGCAGCGGCGGAACTCCCAATCTATTGTGTTCCCCAAAGGTTTTAGGATATATGGACTTATATAGGCGAAAGAAGTCGGTCAGGGGAGCCACAAGGGGCCCATGAGGGTGGAGGGCGTGCCGAGGGGGGTGGGCGCGCCCAGGGGGCGCCCCCCCTGCGTAGTGGCCTCCTCGAAGCTTCCCTTACTTCAGTTCCACGTCTCCTGGATCACGTTCGTTCCAACAATCACGCTCCCAAAGGTTTCATTCCGTTTGGACTCCGTTTGATATTTATTTTCTTCGAAACACTGAAATAGGCAAGAAAACAGCAATATGGGCTGGGCCTCCGGTTAATAGGTTAGTCCCAAAAATAATATAAAAGTGTATAATAAAGCCCGTAAACATCCAAAACAGATAATATAATAGCATGACTGCTTCATAAATTATAGATACGTTGGAGACGTATCAGCATCCCCAAGCTTAATTCCTACTCGTCCTCGAGTAGGTAAATGATAAAAGAAAGAATTTATGAAGTGTGAATGCTAGCAGGTACACAAGTTTGATCAATGATAATTTCAGTCACCTTTCCTAGCATCATTATATGTCATAGCAGTAGTTCATCTCATAAAACTTCTCAAGATCAAGTAACAAGCTATTCACATGTTAAAGCATAGACCATAAAAAATCTTGAAAACTAGCAAACTTCATTCTCAGTCATCAAACAATTAGAATTCATCTTATTTTCAGGAAGGGTCTATGTCAGAGCTTTGATTTAGCAAACTCCACATACTCAACTATCATATAGTCTTCCATGATTGCTACCACTCAAAGCATATTCTTAGAACAAATAGCATCCATCAAACACGGAGAAAGATAGGGGCTTAGTGTTTCGCCTCCCAACTCACTTATCATATAGATAATTGTCAACAATAATAATTCATGATCAAATATATTTGCATGGCCATATATGCTTAGATCTTTCCCCAACACACTATGCTTGCCAACTAAAGAGTAGGTAGGAATGAGAAGGAATACTATTGACTCTTGCATAAAAGTAAAAGATAGGCCCTTCGCAGAGGGAAGCAAGGATTTGCAGAGGTGCCAGAGCTCGATTTTGAAATAGAGATAAATAATTTTGAGAGGTATGATCTCATTGTCAACATAACAACCAAGAGTTCCCAATATCTTCCATACTACATACATTATAGGCGGTTCCCAAATAGAATGGTAAAGTTTTTACTCCCCCTCCACCAACAATCATCAATCCATGGCTTGCCCGAAACAATGGGTGCCTCCAACTAACATCAATCCTGGGGGAGTTTTTGTTTGCAATTATTTTGATTTGATTTTGATCTTTTGATCTGGGACTGGGCATCCCAGTTACCAGCCATTTTTCTCGTGAATGATGAGCGGAGTCCACTCATCGTGAGAATAACCCACCTAGCATGGAAGATACTGACAGCCCCTAGTCACTACATGAGCGATTCGGGCATACAAAACAGATTATTATTTGAAGGTTTAGAGTTTGGCACATACAAATTTACTTGGAACGGCAGGTAAATACCGCATATAGGTAGGTATGGTGGACACTCATGGAAGAAACTTGGTTCAAGGAATTTGGATCCACAAGCAGTATTCCCGCTTAGTACAGATATTTTGGCTAGCAAAGCATTCTAAATAGCAAGCACCACATGTTGGAGGATCTATAACAATATAACTTCTATACAAATATACTCAAGCATAACTCATTATGTTGTCTTCCTTGTCCAATTTCAACTAATTTTCTTAGGTTTGAAAATAATTAACGGGGCTCACAATCATAGAAGATGTCCAAGATAGTATATTTATATGTGAAATCTCTCTTCCTTCAATATTCTTGCATGAATTGTTCAAGTGACCAATACAATGCTTGCCAACCTTCAATAAATTTACTACCTCTACTTCTTAGATGTGAAGTCATTACTCCAAACGGGGTAAGCATATGAAACATATATAATTCCATATTTATGACATTCAACTCATTCAACCATTTACTCATAGGATATAAGTGAAGCACACAAGTAAATGACAAACTACTCCAAAAAGATATAAGTAAAGATCAATGAGTAGTTAAATAATTATGTAGCCATGTGAAGACTCTCTCTCATTTAAGTATTTTAGATCTTGGTATTTCATTCAAACAGCAAGCAAAACAAAACAAAATGGCATTGCAAGGATAGCACAACTCATGTGAAGAAGCAAAAACTTAGGTCCAACCGATGCTAACCGTTAATTGTTGAAGAAGAAAGGTGTGATGCCTACCGGGGCATCCCCAAGCTTAGATGCTTGAGACTTCTTGGAATATTATCTTGGGGTGCCTTGGGCATCCCCAAGCTTGAGCTTTTGTGTCTCCTTAATTCCTTTTCTATCACAGTTTCCCTAAATCTCAAAAACTTCATCCACACAAAACTCAACAAGAACTCGTGAGATAAGTTAGTATAAAACAATGCAAAAACCTTATCATTTTCTACTGTAACAAATTACTAACATTATTATTCAACATCGCATACTAAATGTCTCTGCATATTTAATACTCCTATCCTCAAATAGGATCATTAAACAAGCAAGCATGTGCAAACAATGCAAAGATAACAGCAATCTGCCAAAACAGTATAGTCTGTAAAGAATGCAAGATTCATCCTACTTCCCTAACTCCAAAAATTAAGACAAAAATACTACACTTTAGAAGATTTATCAGAGCTCAATATTAAAAAAATATTCAACATTATATCACTCTCTGACTTTTCTAGGGAATTTTTGCAACAGCGGTAAACTTTCTGTTTTGAAACAGCAACATGTATACTTGCAAAATAAGCATGGTAAAGGCTATCCTTGACATTTTTATTGAAAATAAAGATGCAAAACATTATTCTAAATAACAGCAAGCAGATACTAACAAAAGAAAATGACGCTCCAAGAAAAACACATATCGTGTGGTGAATAAAAATATAGCTCCAAGTAAAGTTACCGATGAACAAAGACGAAAGAGGGGATGCCATCCGGGGCATCCCCAAGCTTAGGCTCTTGGTTGTCCTTGAATATTATCTTGGGGTGCCTTGGGCATCCTCAAGCTTAGGCTTTTGCCACTCCTTATTCCATAGATCATCGAATCTTTACCCAAAACTTGAAAACTTCACAACACGAAACTCAAAACAAAACTCGTAAGCTCCATTAGTATAAGAAAATAAATCACCACTTAGATACTGTTGTGAACTCATTTTAAATACATATTGGTGTAATATATACTGTATTCCAACTTCTCTATGGTTGATACCCTACGATACTACTCATAGATTCATCAAAATAAGCAAACAACACAACGAAAACAGAATCTGTCAAAAACAGAACAGTCTGTAGTAATCTATATCAAACGTATACTTCTGAAACTCCAAAAATTCTGAAATAAATTGCTGTACCTGAAGAATTTGTCTAATAATCATCTGCAAAAAGAATCAACCTAAAAGTGCTCTTCTGTAAAACATGGAAGCTATTCTCGTGAGTGCTAAAGTTTCTGTTTTTTTACAGCAAGATCATATTGACTTTCACCCAAGTCTTCCCAAAGGTTCTACTTAGCACAAACACTAATTAAAACATAAAACCACATATAAATAGAGGCTATGTAACACCCCAAAAATTTAACCAGGTTTTAGTTATTAAAATTTTGCCAAGAGTTTAAATTTTTTGCCTGCAAGAATATTTCTGTTGATTTCAGAACCTTTCTTTTTAATATTAAGGAGTTTTTCCCAAGTGGATCTTTCCCAAAACATATTGGACTTCTATGTCCTCTCATTAAAAACGCCTCTTAGCCAGTGGATTTATTTATTAATTTATTTCACCCTGAGCTTTATTCATTAAAATGACTTGTTTTAAGTTTTGGAGCTCTTTTTGTACTACAACCAGTTGATAAATCTTTACCTACTAATAAACCACGCATTGCTTCTGGTGGTACGTCGCCGGCATTTTTGTACAAAAGTCCCTGTGCTTTTAATAATTAGACCCGCAGTCCTCGTCATAAGTCAGCCCCGAACCGGTACAGAGGAGAGAAAATAAGAAAGAAAATCCCAGCGCCCCGCACGACCCTGCCTCTTCGATCCCATCTCCACCTCCATCCCGTCGACACCTCCTGCCCCGCGCCACCCGCCCCACACCGCATCGACCGAGACCGCGTCCCTCCCTAAACGGCAGCGATGATGGAGGGCGCCGCCCACCTCCTGATTGACGGATTCGCCGGCTTCCCGCTCCTCAGGGCCAGCCCCTCCCCCGTGCCGGGTCTAGCATCGGCTTGGAGGCCCCAAGGGGCTGCCGCCGGTGCGGAAGTCCCGCGCGGCCGTGGGGCTGGGGCGATGGAGGCTCCGATGAGCCGCCGGCAGGCAGGGAGACGGGCTCCTGTTGAGGCGGCGGGGCTTGGTGCGGGCTGGTGTTCCGGATCGAGCCCTTCCTCATCTTCCTCTCGTTCGCTTGGCTCCTTCCCTCACAATTGGTGCCCAGGCATCGCCATCGCCATGGATGTGCTGCAGAACGCGGACACCTGCTTCTCCCCCGGGAGGGCCATGTTGCCTCAGGTGCACCCGAGGGGAGGGGGAGGCAGGTGGAGCGCCTGCATCAGCGTGTCGTGAAACCCCTGCATGATTTTGAACATCTCAGGCAAAAGAAGATGATTGGGTTTCCGTGGTTAGGGCTGTTGTCGTCGTGCTTCATCAGCATCGTCATTGCAGGATTCATTTTCTACAAGTACTGTCTTGGGAGTAAGGAAGCAGAGATACCTCTTCAATCCCAAAACTTATATTGTTCCAGGAATTACCATGAGAAGCAAGCACTGAATCTTTCTTGGCTATCAATAAAATCTGTTGCGGCAGTACATGGCTTCTGAAGTGACGAGTAATAGTAATCATGCCAGGTTAATCCAAGCTCAGTCCGTTGGTATGCCCCATGGCTGGATTTGCTTGC
The DNA here is from genome assembly GCF_002162155.2 of Triticum dicoccoides. Classification (NCBI taxonomy): domain Eukaryota; kingdom Viridiplantae; phylum Streptophyta; class Magnoliopsida; order Poales; family Poaceae; genus Triticum; species Triticum dicoccoides. Next base: position 128,442,626 of record NC_041389.1, read on the forward strand.
TTTGCTGTGTACTGGAGGTGCTCAATGAAATCCGTCAGTTTGCTCTTGGTCTTGGAGGATTACGGAAGAGGATATGTAGATCCTTCCAATCCCTAGCAATGTACTAGAAGTTATAAATGGTGGTCAGTATCAGGTATCATTTTTTTTTGAATCTAGGCAATCAAATATATCCTCTTGTATATATCCAATAAAATTGACAGAGGAAGGCTTAGCTGCTAACCGTTAGGTGAAGTAAGGTTTGTTTCCTATCTTATGTAGTTTGTCGAAAAGAAAGGGCTTTCACCACCATGAGTGTTCCACAAAAATCAGACTTCATGCTTGGTAATACATGAAGTTGCAGTCTTTATAGATATCCTTTATAGATCAAGGATATACATTATCATCTGCATTCATCTGGTGTTTTTTTATGACAGATGGTTGGGGCTGAAACCAGACATCTTCACTGAGATTTAGATGGACAGGATAAGAGTGTCGAGAAAGCATTGGAATTCATATCATAAGCCTTTTTCTACAATAATGGACTAACAAAAAACAAAGAAAAACATGGACCTGAATGTCTAGACATGAAGTAATCAAATAATTCTATACCATGGCTTACTGATGCAAATATGTTGTCTACTAGGTAGTTATGCAAACATCTGTTCCACCTAGGTTCTTACTTATACACACTTGTACTTTCTGTTGTTGTAGTTAATTAAAAATGTTTGTTATTTAATTTGGTTTCTGAAGATGCTATCATTGCAGTGTTAATTAGTCTCAATCTTTTAATGTAAAATACTCTTAACTAATGGTTTGCCATATAGCCATGGAATATATATAGTTTGGTTCGGGCACCCTGAAATAAAGTAAATGTTTCCTTTGTTTGTTTTTTTCTTCCATAGCAAGGATTGAATCATTAGAACCCAAAAGGGAGTTTCATGGAATGTATATTCTATTTGTTGGGCGGGCGGCCTCACTGAATTGGTTGTCTCTGTTTTTTTGTGCCCTCCTGTGCCATTGGATTGGATGGCGTCATTGTCGCCGCAGCCACTACATGTCGGAGCTGTTGCGGGAGCACCAGAAGCTTGTCCTGTTTCACGCAGGTGCTACCAATCTACATCAAGCTGTTGGGCCACGGTGAGAGCCTCGATTCGCTCCCTCGCCGCCGCCGCCCCGTCTACCATTATTTTCCTAGATGGGAATTTGTCCTTGCTGATTTGCCATGGCCTGATTGCTTATGTTTCTCTCTTGTTGATGCAAACATGCTATGCTTGACTCTATTTTGGCCTCAAGGTGCAGGTTGTGTGTGTGTGTGTGTGTGTGTGTGTACCTTGATTCATATGATTCTTCGGTGACAGAAAGTTTTTCATGGAGCACCTTTTCATGCTAATGTTGGCTTCTAATGTTTGTTGTTGTACTTATGCTACCAGAGATAATGCGGGTGTCCTCCTTGCTTAAGCAACATCATGGTGGGGACCTTCAAAGGTTGCCGTCAATGGCGAGTCCAAACCAGATGCATCATCATCTGCTGCCACCAATGCCTAATTTCTGTGGAAATGGTTTTGGCCCGTGGAACCACGATGCGCATCTAGAGGTAATTACGTTACTTATCTGACATGAGGGCGGCATATTCACTCATCCATCATATCTGATTGCATCCGCTGGTAATTAATCTTTAAAAGAACAGAGAATGATACACAAGATCCTCTCTTGGTGGTTTCAAGGTTGCATTGTACTTTTTGCATAACTTAATGGTAGAATAAATCAGGTAAAATAAATCCTGGTATTGTTTTTCTTCTTGCATAACTTATCTTATCTCCCAACAGATTTGTTGGATTGGTGTGGTTGTTAGTCTTAGTTTTAGCCGTGGCTATGAAATTTTGTTGAGAAGTAGGCAAACATAGAAGTTGTTGTTTGTTGAATGAATTTGCTTATGCATCTCTTTTATTCCTAAAACAGTTAGTCAGAAAGATGTTTCACACTGGTGTGATACTATTATTTCTACCCAAGCTCTAATATTTTTAGTGCCAAGAAAAATTGATGCACCCGAACTATGACACATCTCTCTATACTGAAATTGTGGTTGTATTGTTTGTCATCTGAAAACCACACTCAAGTATACATTATGGGACATAATGCCCAGAAAATAATCACCAGGCATGGATATCACTGTTGACCTACATAGTACAACATTGCATAATTTTCTGGTTTTCTGAAGGTACAACTCAGTATTATTTTTTATCATAAATAGATAGAACAAAGGCCACAAGAGCTGATTTTGTGCACCTTGCTGCATGGGCACCCACTTGATTAAGATATTCTAAGTGTGAGCTTTTAGATTTTGAAATAACAAATTAGATTCTAATTATTAACCTGTGTTCAAATTCTAATGTTATCTAACTCTGACAGATTGTCTTTGAGAATAATTTGATGAACCACCATGTCGCTCTTCAATCTGGTTCCATGGGAAAGTAAATTACATCGCTCGAGCGGGTCAACATAGCCTACAGGTTAAGTGGATGCTATCACTTTATGACATCTTTTATTTATTCCCATTCATTCTACCATTGCTTAACTTTGTTTCATAAACTGTTGTTGCTATGTATGCAAATGCAGGATACATTTCTAGAGCTGAAATTTCAGGGCATCAAGAAGTAGTTAACTATGCTTCAAGCAAGGAAGTTATTTGGTATAACTTTTTTGAGGACTAATTTACTAGCTTAATGTTTGGAAGTTAATGAGCTGCAGATATGGCATGTGCGTACACGAAGACCTGATGCATCAAAGCTCGGTGTGGACACCTCTTCTTACATGACATGTTTGTCTACAACTTATCCGAGCTTCAATTTCCAGAATAAAACACATGTTTTTATTTATTATGGTTTCTTCTCTTAGATAACCAAACATTTTGCAGATGTTGATTTTTCATTTCCTTCCAACGCCATTAAATCCCAGTGTTTTCTAATTTGAAATGGCTCCCCTTAGTATCACTCCCCTCAGTTTTTGGAGGAACATGGTGCTATTTGGTGTTTTTGGTTGTGGAAAAAATGTCATTAGTCAGGCACTTTCTAAGGTGGTCAGCTGACTGCTCTGTTGTCATGGATGTGGGAAAATCTTTGTCTATATTTTTTTCTTGGTACCATCTCTATACCGTCTATTGAGTTTGAAAATGTCCGCGGTACTCCAATTCTGAAGCTCTGGTTTATGTGGGATGTGGGGAAAGAGGAAATGAGATGTCTGATGTTCTCATATATGGATTTTCCCCAATTGACAATGACATTGCCTGACATGATGTGAACAATGGAGCTGCTTAAATTCCATGGCAAGCTCATCATGGTCGCTTTCTTACTCCAGATGGGTGGGAGGGGACAGGGAGGAAGAGGGAGCCGCCCAAGGACATGATGGTGCGGCCACTGGAAGCGCTATTCTTCCTGCCCTCGTCCTCCGAGAACGACGGGGACAACGGAGGTGGCGTCGGCCCTATCCTAACCGGGGGGAGAAGAATGGGAAACGGGAAGAAAGATCGCGTTCATGCGTGTTGTCCATGTGTGTGTCGGTCAAGTTTTTAATGGGCCAAGCCCAAAAAATAGTGCAAAACAAATTACAAATGAAATATTATATTGCAAAAAAATTTCGTCACCATAAAAATGATTCCATTTAAAAAATATTGTTGAAATTAATAAAAAAACACCTTCTCAAAACAAAAAAAATATTCATGTTTTTCCGAACAACAAAAAATAAAATTGATTGAAAGACTATTTCATACCAAAAAGAAATACTTGGTGTAACCTTATTTTGCAATAATTGGGTTAAAAATGTGTTTCACAATTGCATGTGGAGCAAGTTATATTTAATATTTCGTCTGGTGCAACGCACGGACATTTGTACTAGTTTAACTAAAAATCCAACCAAAATTTGGAGATGTCATGTGATGTCTCTAAATCACTTTTGTGCAATAATATATTTATTTCATTGCATATTTTGAGTTTTACACCTGTTTTTCAAATCTGGTCCAGTGGGCATTTTTGCACTATAGCCTAATTAAATATCTCCTCAGAGCCTCCACCAAAACTATGGGATATCAGTGGTAACATGCCATCCAACTTTATGCAAAAACCTAGTGATGTTCTTTGGAGAAATTAAGTGTATCAACCCCTTTTTCATTCTGGACCAGACTTGTGTTTTCTATTGCAACTCTATTCATTCTTGCTCTAGTGACCTTGTACTTCCCCCTGCTTGTAGTCAACCCTGCAAAACCCCTAAGTCCAAGAGCATGCACTTTTTGGAACACTTTTGGTCCATGTAATGATGCCATTTACTCCCTGTCCAGAATTGTAGTTTTGCAAAACTTGCACTAGCAAGTTTCTCCTTTTGGCAAACTAACTTCACCACCCTCTCATACACCCACAGAGACACTGATCTGGAGAATTTGGTCACCCCAAGTACTGCTTGGATGCCTTTGGCATTTTGACAAACACCATGAGTGCATAGCCAGATTTGGCATGATTTCAAGTTTACATTGTGAACTTGAGCCCCTGACCTATCCAGCATGTCCCATGGATTTGCCCTAGCCTATAACCCCACTCTGCTAACCCTCTTGTGGTTTGGAACCCCCTAGCATGCCATAGCATTTCGTCGAGCACGTCCCGTGCATGCTCTGGGCGCGAGCAGAGCACGCGTATTGCACGTGCCGCGCCCGAGCTGACGCGTCGCGCCCCTGGTTTGCCACCGCCCTGCGGAGCCACGCCACTCACTAACCTTCTCCCCGCAACGCGCCAAGCCGCCCTGGCAGCCTACAGCACCGCCGTCAGAGCCCTTGGTGGCACGCCGGCGTCCGCAGCGCGTCTCGGCCAGGTCGGTGCCGCCCAAGCTGCCAATGCTTGCCACCTGCCTCCTGGAGCAGTGCGAGCTCATCCGCAAGTGTGTCCCCTAGCGCTCGTTGCCGCCGCGTCGCCCAAGCTACAGAAAGATGGTCGCCGGCGACCTTATCCGCGGTCGCCGCTGAACCGCCTCGACTCTCCTATTTAAGGAAGCCCCGAGCCCGTCCCCGCACGCAGGCAACCTCAGGCCACCTCAATGGCGCTTCCCTAGCTCGCAATCGACCCGGGGAGGTTTTCTTCCCCGTCTCCGGCAACTCCTGCCGCCGCCACTGCCCCAGCCACTCCGGCACCACCAGGGCCTCCCCCTCTCCACTCTCTCCACCAGAAGCCCTATCTTCCTCCCGTGAACCCTTCCCCCTACTCGATTTTGATCGGGAACCACCGCAGCCCTAAAAGCACTTTGCCCCCCTAGGCCTCCTCCGCCGCGAAGCTCACCGTCGGCGACTCCCTCCACCCCCGCCGACCCAACGACCACCGTGAGGACCTCCCCGGTCTTGCGGATCCATCTCGACTCTCTGGAGCCCGCGGGGAGCAGCCATTCGCCGGTGTTGATCGCCGTCGCCTCGCCTCCGTTCGGGCGAAGGAAGAGGAGGGAGGGATGGACTGGTCAAACCTGACCAGTGGGCCCCCTGGACCCACTGTCGGTGACCCCGCCCCAGTCCACGTGGGTTAAGTGGAAGCGCGTTTCCAAAATACGCCTTCGACGTGTACGTAAATATTCGAAACGTTTTCTTTTCTGTTTTATTTTAAATAACAGATTTTGACTTAAACTTTGACCGGCTATAACTTCTTAAATACAACTCCAAATAGATTAATTCTTTTTCCTACCTCTCTCAAATATTGTCTAGTTTATTTTAAGATTTATTTGAAAAAAATTCAAAACAACTTTTTGTGCTGTTTTGATGTTGTGTGTTAATTCGTATATATATTTTTTTAAATAGGATTTTTGGAGAGAGGAGAAATATTTCAAGAGTTTTGAAATGCACCCTGCCTTCCCATGACCTGAAGGCAAGCATTCTGAACCCCGGCATAATATTTTTTTGTGTTCGTTGACACGTTTATAACACCACCTCATTTCGGAGAAATTGTTATTTCATGTGATATGATCATTTGCATGAATGCATATTAGTGATTTCCATGCTGTTGGAAATGAACACACTTGTGATGATAATCATCCTCATGTGCCTTGCATGCATACCGGAAGGAATCCGGGAAAACCTCTACCTTGTGTAGGCATGAGTTTGTCGCCGGTCTCCTTCGGGACGGTTATGTCCGGTATGGCATAGTAAGGTATAATGAGCGGTGATTCTGTTGGTTGAAATATTTTTGTTATACATGTCATGCAGGGAAAAATTATAAACCTCCTGAGTCGACCGTAGATCAAGTCTTGTTCCAGCAACCCCCACACTTGTTTCGTGCTACCACTTGTCCCTGCCACGGGTAGGGTACGGTTCAGTAATTTGTCAACCCCTTTCTAGCACATACCGTACAGAGGGGCCGGGATGAGGGTACCAAGGCCATGGATTAAAGCCAGTCATCCGGTCAGGGGGCATGGGTGTTTCGGTTGTAGCCGAGGGGGTAGCTTCCCTAGTTTTGCGCGCGGTATAAATTTTGTGATCCCATGCTAATCAAGGTTGTAGCCTCCCCACTTAGAGTTTTGCTTAACAGTGTCGTGGGTGATTCCAGACACCGGTAAGTTAAGCTGGTGTGTGCCAGTCAGGTGCGTTTTCATTTAAAAGACCGTAGACGGAATTAGTCCCGATGGACTAAAGGAATCTGTTACTTGTGGGTAAAGAGTACACCCTCTGCAGAGATTAAAACCTATTCGAATAGCCGTGTCCATGGTTAAGGATTATAGTCTGGGATGGGTCAAGTGTCGGTCTTAGTGTCGTTCTTCGGAGGTGAAACTGTTAAATCAGAACTGGCATTACGACTTGTGACATGTGATAATTATGATTATTATTTTTGTTGTGGACTAACCCGTGATATTATTGGTATTATCGAATATCCCTGGGACGGTTCTACCTCCTGGATATTCACTGTGATTCTTTTAAAGCCCTTTATATGGTATCGCTAAGACGCCCGACTGTGGCATTTCTTTTAAAGCCCTTTATGTGGTGTCGCTAAGACGCCCGACTGCGGCATTTCTTTTAAAGCCCTTTATGTGGTGTCGCTAAGACGCCCGACTGTGGCATTTCTTTTAAAGCCCTTTATGTGGTGTCGCTAAGACGCTCGACTGCGGCATTTCTTTTAAAGCCCTTTTATGTGGTGTCGCTAAGACGCCCGACTGCGGCATTTCTTTTAAATCCCTTTATGTGGTGTCGCTAAGACGCCCGACTGCGGCATTTCTTTTAAAACCCTTTATGCGGTGTCGCTAAGATGCCCGACTGCGGCATTTCTTTTAAAGCCCTTTATGTGGTGTCACTAAGACGCCCAACTGCGGCATGTTTGTTATTTATTTCATAATTTTAATACTACTATGTTATTGCATATTCATAAATAACATGCTTGCGTGCATCAGAATTTTTATTATCTTTCGTGACTGACGTCATGAGCATAAAATATTTTTAGCATATCATGGTTATATTATACTTGTGTTCATAATGTTTGCGAGTACATTCAAAGTACTCACTGGCTTGTCCCTGGCTATTGTCTTGGCCAGATTTCTTGCGCGGAGAGGAGCGACCGTGTTGACAGCCCCGGAACCTAAGCAACGGTGATAGCAGCCTCGCGAAGATAGGAGTTAACCTGGTCAGCTGTTCCTGTGGGAATTGGAGTCCCATAGATATTGATGATCCACAAACCGCTTCCGCCATCAATCATTAGAAACCATCTATTGTACTCACATGCCAGAATGGTCTTGTACTACATATTTTGTATTTTGCTTGGAATTTCTGTATCAAGTTGGTGCCTCATCAGCTAACAGTTATCATGGGGCTGGTGAGCACAAGGGCCATTTTCTGGAAATTAATACCCATAGAATCGGTCCCCACAGGCTAGATGAATTATTTATTACTAAACAGGATCAAAAAGTAAAGAACAAAAATAACATTGGGTTGCCTCCCAACAAGCGCTATCGTTTAACGCCCCTAGCTAGGCATGATGATTTCAGTGATGCTCACATAAAAGATAAGAATTGAAACATAAAGAGAGTATCTGAAGAATATGACTAGCACATTTATGTCTAGCACACTTCCTATGCATAGGGATTTTGTGAGCAAACAACTTATGGAACAATAATCAACTATCATAGGAAGGCAAAACAAGCATAGCTTCAAGATTTTCAGCACATAGAGAGGAAACTTGATATTATTACAATTCCTACAAGCATATGTTCCCTCTTCATAATAATATTCAGTAGCATCATGAACGAATTCAACAATATAACCAGCATATAAAGCATTCTTTTCATGATCTACAAGCATAGAAAATTTACTACTCTCCACATAAGCAAAATTCTTCTTATTCGGAATAGTGGGAGTATCATAAGAGACTCGAATACTAAAAATTGTTTCCACATTAAAAGAGTAAAGTTTAGAAAAAGGTTAATCATAATCATGACAAGTTTTATAAATATAATCATCACTACTTTTTATAGCATAAGTTTCATCACAATAATCATCACAAGTAGCAACTTTGTTCTCATCATAATTGATTGAAACCTCTTCCAAGATAGTGGAATCATCACTAAATAAAGTCATGACCTCTCCAAATCCACTTTCATATTCATCACAATAAGATTCAACATCCTCCAAAATAGTGGGATCATTACTTACTAAAGTTGACACTCTTCCAAACCCGCTTTCATCAATACAATCATCATAAGTAGGAGGCATGCTATCATCATAACAAATTTGTATATCAAAACTTGGGAGGCTAAAAATATCATCTTCATTAAACATAGCATCCCCAAGCTTGGGACAAACATTAATTACAGCAAATATATTCTCAAATATGTCATCCTCATCAGACATAGCTTCCCCAAGCTTGGGCCTTTTCATATCATAAGCATAATCATGCTCATCATTAATAGTATGAATAGCACCAATTGTATAGAAATTATCATCATCACAAGGAGTAATAGGAGCAACATCATTTGAGAGGGATACCTTTTTACCTTTGCTTCTCCGTCTTTTCTTTTTATTCTTCACATCATGTGTGGGTTTATCCCTCTTTTTTGGGCTCCTTATTGATGAGATTGGTTGAATAGAAAGCTCCTCCTCGTTACCTGATTCATCATAAGAAATAATAGGAGGATATTGGGAAGTCTCTTCCCTTTCATTAGTATTCTCATCATCTTCTATTTGCTTTCTTTTCTTTATGTAATTGGCAATATAAGGATTTTCAATGCAATTCACCGCACAATACATATAAATTTCTTCTAGATCAAAACCAAGAGCTCTCCCTAGGGCAAATTCTGGAATATTCTTAGTTGCACGTTTCAATTATTCATAACCCAAAAGTAAACTAAGTTCATTATGATGTGCAAGGGAAATAAAGTCTTCATAATTTTTGGACACGATTCGATCATGAAACAATTTGCATTAGGGATTTAAATGGTCACGTTCATTGCAAAGTTCACAAGTACGACGAAGAAATTTTAAATTTGCAGCAAAAACATCTAGCCTTTCTAGCAACCATTTAGTTTCTAAATGCTTATGCCTCTTGCAATACATATCTTCCCTATTTGGTGTGTACTTGCAAACTCTATGCACTCCACAAAAGTTGACATGCTTATAAGAGACATTTTCATCATGACTAGTGCAATCATCATTAGTACTATGGATATTCAAAGAGTTCATACTAACAACATTGCAATCATGCTCATCATTCAAAGATTTAGTACCAAACATTTTATAGACTTCTTCTTCTAGCACTTGAGCACAATTTTCCTATTCATCATACTTATGAAAGATATTAAAAAGATGAAGCGTATGAGACAAACTCAATTCCATTTTTTTGTAACTTTCTTTTATAGACTAAACTAGTGATAAAACAAGAAACAAAAAGATTCGATTGCAAGATCTAAATATATACCTTCAAGCACTCACCTCCCCGGCAACGGCGCTAGAAAAGAGCTTGATGTCCACTACACAACCTTCTTCTTGTAGACGTTGTTGGGCCTCCAAGTGCAGAGGTTTGTAGGACAGTAGCAAATTTCCCTCAAGTGGATGACCTAAGGTTTATCAATCCATAGGAGGTGTAGGATGAAGATGGTCTCTCTCAAACAACCCTGCAACCAAATAACAAAAAGTCTTTTGTGTCCCCAACACACCCAATACAATGGTAAATTGTATAGGTGCACTAGTTCAGCGAAGAGATGGTGATAAAAGTGCAATATGGATGATAGATATGAGTATTTGTAATCTGAAATTATAAAAACAGCAAGGTAACTAATGATAAAAGTGAGCGTAAACGGTATTGCAATGCTAGGAAACAAGGCCTAAGGTTCATACTTCCACTAGTGCAAGTTCTCTCAACAATAATAACATAACTGGATCATATAACTATCCCTCAACATGCAACAAAGAGTCACTCCAAAGTCACTAATAGCAGAGAACAAATGAAGAAATTATGGTAGGGTACAAAACCACCTCAAAGTTATCCTTTTTGATCTATTTATTCAAGAGTCCGTAGTAAAATAACATGAAGCTATTCTTTCTGTTCGATCTATCATAGAGTTCGTACTAGAATAACACCTTAAGACACAAATCAACCAAAACCCTAATGTCACCTAGATACTCCATTGTCACCTCAAGTATCCCTGGGTATGATTATACGATATGCATCACACAATCTCAGATTCATCTATTCAACCAACACAAAGTACTTCAAAGAGTGCCCCAAAGTTTCTACCGGAGAGTCAAGACGAAAACGTGTGCCAACCCCTATGCATAGATTCCCAAGGTCACGGAACCCGCAAGTTGATCACCAAAACATACATCAAGTTGATCACGTGAATATCCCATTGTCACCACAGATAAGCACGGCAAGACATACATCAAGTGTTCTCAAATCCTTAAAGACTCAATCCGATAAGATAACTTCAAAGGGAAAACTAAATCCATTACAAGAGAATAAAGGGGGAGAAGCATAATAAGATCCAACTATATTAGTAAAGCTCGCGATACATCAAGATCGTATCACCTCAAGAACACGAGAGAGGGAGAGAGAGAGAGAGATCAAACACATAGCTACTGGTACATACCCTCAGCCTCGAGGGTGAACTACTCCCCCCTTGTCATGGAGACCGTCGGGGTGATGAAGATGGCCACCAGTGAGGGATCCCCCCTCCGGCAGGGTGCCGGAACAGGGTCCAAGAGGGTTTTGGTGGCTACAGAGGCTTGTAGTGGCGGAAGTCCCAATCTATTGTGTTCCCCAAGGTTTTAGGATATATGGACTTATATAGGCGAAAGAAGTCGGTGAGGGGAGCCATGAGGGGCCCATGAGGGTGGAGGGCGCGCCCAGGGGGTGGGCGCGCCCGGGGGGGCGCCCCCCTGCCTCGTGGCCTCCTCGAAGCTTCCCTGACTTCAGCTCCACGTCTCCTGGATCACGTTCGTTCCAACAATCATGCTCCCGAAGGTTTCATTCCGTTTGGAGTCCGTTTGATATTCCTTTTCTTCGAAACACTGAAATAGGCAAGAAAACAGCAATATGAGTTGGGCCTCCGGTTAATAGGTTAGTCCCAAAAATAATATAAAAGTGTATAATAAAGCCTGTAAACATCCAAAACAGATAATATAATAGCATGAATGCTTCATAAATTATAGATACGTTGGAGACGTATCAAGGTGTTCTGAACATTGGCGTTTGCTCGGGACAAAAACCTCAGCGAGTTGTCATGTGATGCCTTCCTAGGCTTCACAATTCCCGTTGTGGTAAGCTGAGCATCCACCACACCAAAAGTTCCGCCAGTATCTCCATCACTAGGGCACATGAGTTGCAGCAAGTAAAAAAGTAACACCAATTGTCAGGCCCATGGTGAATGACATTTCCACCCTCCTAGAGAATCTCCAATGACCGCTCTATATTGGGGGTAGAGTAAATTACACTCACCGTCCTGGAATTTCTCGGCCCGCTCCAAAACAGTCCTGGAAGTCATGAATCGCTCCAAAACAGTCCCGTACACGCGATCAGGGTACATGTACGGTCATGTACACGTTTCTCATACGCAGACGCGCTAGGTCATCCTCGCGAGCGGGTCCAGCCGGACCGCTTAAATCAGATCGGGCTTGGGATAGTCAAATTTCCCCTCAAATCCCTAACCCTTAATCCCAAATCCTCTCCTCTCGATGGCGGCGGCAGCAGCGTGAGGGAGAAGTCCTTCTCCGGTGCCCGTCGTCCCTCCCCTTGCTACCAGCAAGGTTGTGCACGGCACTTACGTCTCGATGGCTCGAGGTTGTGCAACACACACACACACGACGTTGGCGGCTCGAGATTGTCCGCCGCACGCACGCACGGCGCTGGCGGCTTGGAGCAGCGGCTCGAGGTTGTGTGCGACAAGCACGCACGGCGCCTGAGGATCGGAGACCGGGTGTGTGATCCTGGCGCACTCCCGGAATGGACCTATTGGAGGGTCTCTACAGCAGGCATGTGCTTTGGCCGGACCGCTTAAATCAGATCGGGCTTGGGATAGTCAAATTTCCCCTCAAATCCCTAACCCTTAATTCCAAATCCTCTCCTCTCAATGGCGGCGGCGGCAGCGTGAGGGAGAAGTCCTTCTCCGGTGCCCGTCGTCCCTCCCCTTGCTACCAGCAAGGTTGTGCACCGCACTTACGTCTCGATGGCTCGAGGTTGTGCAACGCACACACACACACACACACACACACGGCGTTGGCGGCTCGAGGTTGTCTGCCGCACACACACACGGCGCCGGTGGCTTGGAGCAGCAGCTCGAGGTTGTGTGCGGCAAGCACGCACGGCGCCTGAGGATCGGAGACCGGGTGTGTGATCCTGGCGCACTCCCAGAATGGACCTATTGTAGGGTCTCTATAGCAGGCATGTGCTTTGGCCGACAGCGGCTCTGGTGTGCCTTCTGAAGATTAGTAGCTGATCGTTTGTTGTGGCACTAAAGATTAGTAGTTGATGTACACAGAAAATTCAAAAAATTTGTTGTGGCACTGAAGATTAGTACTAGTTGTTCGTATGCCGATGGCAATTGTCTGAATATTTTCAGTGTTCTATTGATGAACTGGGATGTCATGCAACGTGATGTTAGCTCGAGATGGAATGCTATGCAATGTAAGATGAATATTCTAAATGGTATGCAATGTAATTCTATTTGGCATGTCCTGGATGAACATCTTTAGATTACGAGTGATTGAAAGGACATGCGGTGCCCCCATGTGTAGTTTTGGTAATTAATGACACTCTCTATGGACTAATGGTTTCATTGAGTTATATTTGAAGGATTTGTCCATAGGCTCTTCTTGAAGTCCATGTGTTGGTGTCAAGGAGTTTATGAGTTGACCAAGGTGCTATTAAGGAATTATCCAAAGATTGGTTATGTGAGTGTTGAGCTTATTGCAAGCATGTCTTGAATAAGAAGATTGTGTGATTATTCATGTTTACCTTCAAGACATCATCCAAATGAAGAGAGTTGGAAAGATTCAAGGTTGATCAAGACTAAGTCAAGAGTGAATCAAGTTGATCAACTCACAAAGTGTAGAAGATGTACCGAGAGGGATCAAGTGATCCCACGGTATGATAAGCATTATCCATTGTGCTTTGTGTACTAACCCATGGTCTATGTGAGAGTTCTATGTGGGTTTAGGTATGTGTTCATGGGCTTGCGTCAAGAGGAAGATATCACTCAACCCATGGAGGATGACATCAAATCAAGGTTGTGTTCTGCAAGTTCAAGTGGAGCATCACGAAGAAATCATGCTTGTAGCTTGCCGTCCATTATGGTATCAATGGACTTGTGAAGATGTGCCAAAGAGTGGCTCACCCATAATGGAGTATGGGGGAGAAATCAACTAGTCTTCATCGAGCGAACGCAGTCGAGAAAGGTGGTCCAACTTGAGGGAGTCAAGATCGTCATCATCTAGCTCAAGTGGACTTCGTGCAAGGCAAAGGTTTGCCCTTGATAGGTTTTATATTTTACCGGTCTCACGGTGACAGTTTGGAGACCGGGTTATAGGATCGATAGTCGTACTATCAAGGGGAGCTCTCAAGTGAGTAGCTTGATCATATCATTCGTCGAGAGCTCAAACCATTGCATCCTTGCATCATCTTTCTTGATTCTTATTTGTTTTATCTTTTGAGGTTTTAGAGCTTGTGGTTATCTTTGTGACAAGCTCTAGTACTTCGAAAACGGATTTCATATGCCTCTTCTATTGCGTTTTGGGTGTTGTAGTTTTTATCGGTCTTATTTGAGGAAGGGTTCTCACCATTTTCTCTTGGGACTTTTCTAATTTCCTTCTTAATGTTATTTCTATCAATATTGTGTTAGCCCTTGCTGCTAGCTTTCCAACAAACTTGGTATCATCGAATTCGGAGTCCGTTTGCAGAAGTTGTGGTAGTTTTGGTGTTCTAAAAAGGTTGCAGCGGTACTACCGCGGACATGAGTGGATGTAATTTTTTACTACCGCTCCAGAGCGGTACTACCATGGCTAATACAGCGGTAGTACCGCTCCGGACCAAAAACTCGTCACAAGTCCAGCGGTGGTAGGCATAGATGTATTTGTTTAGTACTGCTCGCAAGCAGTAGTACCGCTACCCTTTGAGGTAGTACCGCTACCCCTAGTGGTAGTACCGTGAGGTCGAGCGGTTGTACCACTCTGTGCGGGCTGTGAGTATAATGGTTGGATTTTCCCCACCTATAAAAGGGGGTCTTCTTCCCCAATGAACATTATCCTTTGAGCTCGTGTTCTTCCCCCATTGTTGACCTTCTTCGAGTTTGCTATCTCTCAATAACTCCATGGATTCTTGCTAGTTTTGGGGGGAAAAGAGAGAGGAGATCTAGATCCACATTCCCACCAATCACTTTCTCCTCTATGTGAGGGAACCCCATGGATCTAGATCTTCGAGTTCTTGGTGTTCTCCTTCTTGTTCTTCCTCTCATTTTCCTCCCTAGCATTAGTTGCTTCGGTGGGATTTGAGAGAGAAGGACTTGGGCACTCCATGTGCCCTTGCCATTGCATTTGGTGCATCGGTTTGAGTTCTCCACGGTGAGACATGGAAGTTACAAGTTAAGAAGCTTATTACTATTGGGTGCTTGGTACCCTTGAGCTTGTTCCTCTTGGGTGCTTGGGCGCCCTAGACGGTTGGTGGTGTTCTGAGCTCAATCATTGTGGTGTAAAGCTCCGGGCAAGCGTCGGGGTCTCCAATTAGGTTGTGGAGATCACTCCGAGCAATTTGCCGGGTACAGTTGACGCCCCCAAGGGTTGCCAAAGTGTACGGGTTCAGCGACCGCCCCCAAGGGTTGCCATTTGTATGGGTTCGGTAACGCCCTCAAGGGTCCCTTAGTGGAATCACGACATCTTGCATTGTGCGAGGGCATGAGGAGATTACGGTGGCCCTAGTGGCTTATTGGGGAGCATTGTGCCTCCACACCGCTCCAAACGGAGATTAGCATCCGCAAGGGCGTGAACTTCGGGATACATCATCGTCTCTGCGTGCCTTGGTTATCTCTTACCCAAGCTCTTTACTTATTCATTTCACTTTGTGATGGCCATATTGTTTCTTGTCTTATATCTTTGATATCACTTAGTTGTTTATCTTGCTTAGCATAAGTTGTTGGTGCACATAGATGAGCCTAGTTGTTGTAGGTTTTGTGCTTGACAAATTAACCGCTAGGTTTATTCCACATTTGTTCAAGCTTAAACCGTAATTATTTTAAAGCGCCTATTCACCCCCCCTCTAGGCGACATCCACGATATTTCAGTGATCTTTTTGTAGCTTATGGATGCTGGTAGTTCAAATGTAAAGTAAAAGTGTGAATTGCACTTGGAGACTACAGTGCAACATTCATTTTAACTCGCAATTGACTATTTGAACTATCAAAAAAACATAAACATCAGTGTGGCCAAGTATACACAGACAAAAAAATTGCTTTGAGCAAACCTTCAAATTTGTTTTATTGACTGCCATAAGAAATTGTCATGCCTGACTAGAACAAACAAAGCATTTCAGAAGCCTTGTACCAATGTTGTACCAGTTCAGTTCATGCTTTGTACTGATTTAACATCATTTCAGTACAAAGCTCTGTAATTTTGACCACTAACCTAGCAGAAATGAGACAAATACATAGAGAAAAATAGAACACAACATGTTCTTGAACATATCATACATATTGCATACCTGACACAAAAGACAGCAGTTTACAGTACTAAAGACATCAGTTTGTAAACTTAAGGTTCATCACATGACCATATCATACATGCATGCAAGCAAATAAAAGATAGTGCAACTAGTTAAGAAAAGACACCACACTTCATTTCACATGCTCATCTCTCCTACCTAACTATATCGAACATGCTTGTTCCCCTTGGTTTCTTAAAACCAGCTCTTGGCTGACTGAAATATGGTCTTTTTGGCCAATGTGTCTGCTTCAAATTGCTTCCCCTTCCCTGGTATGTTGATGTGTCATGCATGGCTTGGCAAATTTCCTCCTCAACTTGTCCATTGTTCCCTTCTTCTGCTTGTTGATTTCTCTCTTCCCAGTTTTGTACCATGGATGTGCCTTGCATTTGAACTTGACCCTCATAGGCCTGCTTCCTTGAGTGATCCTCTCTCTCATGAGAACCTCTTATCCTTTCTTGCTCGTCTGCTTGGAATATTAAAAATTCCATTTCTTCTTCTCTTAGAGCAGCTTCAGTCTGTTGTCTCTTCTCATCAGCAATTCTCTTCTTTTCTGCAGCCCTCTTAGTCTGCTTCTTTCTTTGTAGCTTGTAGTCCATTCCTTTTGGCATCTACAAGTGCTTTTTTCTCCTATTGTGCATCTAATTTTGTTCCTTTCCTTTCTTCAATTTGTTTTCTTTTTTCTGCAGCTGCCAACTATTTCTCTCTCAATACAGATTTCTTCTTCTCCTCTAGCTCTAGCTTTTTTGCTGCAACCTCTTCTCTCCTTTTCTCTGCAGCTTGCAAAATCTTTTGTTCTTCTTCTCTTATCTTGGCCATAGTTGCTTCAAACTTTGCTTTGTCTGCAACCTCTCTTTTTTCAGTTGCTGCTTTTAGTTTTGCGAGAGCTAGAACCTCTCTTTTTCTATGAACATTGCCCTCTTTTGTTACAGTTGTTGGCTGGACAGGGGGTGGCTTGGGACATTTTCTTAAATAAATGAAGAAAATGGTAAAGGTTCTACATCAAGTGGATCCATGGTCTTGCTTGCAACACTCTGAAGGAAAAACAAATGCAATGTTTGTTACATGGAAGTGAAAAAAATTGAAATAGCAAGTGCATGCCATGGCAGTAAGGAAAGAATGAAAAATTAAGTGCGTGACATGGCAGTAAGGAAATAATGAAACATTAAGTGCATGACATGGCAGTAAGGAAAGAATGAAAAATTAAGTGCATGACAATGTGAAAGTAATTTTACCTCTTCCAGTAAGGTATTAATGACCTCAGCCTCATAAGTAGGTGCTTCTTGCTGAGAAAAACCCATTGTTTGCATTTTTCTCCTCCTGCTCATGCACATTTGCGTAAATAGGTACATCTTTTGATCATGTATAGAAATTCACATAAATGGATAAATGTTATGCTCATGTAAATTACCTGTGTCATGACCACATATTCTTCATCGGAGGAGGAAATTTTAGGCTCTGCTCTTAATTTCTTCTTTGTTAGTTTCCTCTTTGGTTTCAACCCCAATTTAAAATCTTTGCATCCACGTATGTTATGTCCTACAAGTCCATAATAACTACAATGCATAATAGATCCACCCCTGCCAACTTTCCTCCCTGCCCTGCCCTCTATCTCTTCAGGTTGTTGCCTTCTATTCTTTCTCCTCCTGCTTTCTTTGTTTTAATTTTGGGAGGAAGCACTTCTCTTCCATACATTTTCTGCCACTCACTTGCATCTTTGCATGGAAACACTATCTGCTCATAGGCCTTGCGGTAAGTCTCAATAGAGTGACATTGGTGGACCATTGATTCTGGTGGAATTTTTTCATGTCTCAAAGCTTCCACTCCATGACAACAGGGAATTCTGGTTAAATCCAACCTTCTGCAACTACATTTCCTCAACTTGATGTCCACACTGAATTGCCTATTTTTGTCTTGCACTTCAAATATACCCAGACCAGTAGGATCTGCATGGCAAGTGTTTGCATCATCAATATGCCTTTGCAATCTTTTCCTGATCTTAGGACATATGGTTCTAGGCCACATTTCTGACTCCAGCTTCTTACCATAGATTCGGCCCATCAATTGCCCTTTTACCCTCTAAATCATGCTCAAAGGGGGAGTTCTCTTACTTCTAAAATATACTTATTGAAAACTTCACAATTATTGTTCAATAACACATCACACTTGGGGAAATCACTTTGAAATTCCTGTACCCATGTTTTAGGGTCTAATTCCTCTAACCAATCATGAGCATCTTTATTAAGAACTAGCATTCTATCCATGTTCTCTCGCCATTGACCATGAGTTGTACTTCTAGCACATCTCCATAATTGGTTTTTTAATATTTCTCCTTTAAAAATTCTAGTGAAATTCTGCCAGATATGTCTCACACAATATCTATGCTCAGAATCATTGAAGTGTTCTCCAACAGCCTTAATTAAACCCTATAGGTGAACAACTTATACGCTCAGAAATGAGAACACCTATTTACAAGCATTGTAGTAAAACAAAACTAATAATCCTAACCATTGTCATATAAAATAACAAATGCTCATAGGCATTGTCATGTAAAAGGACAAATGTTCATAGGTCTTGTCATATAAAAGAACAAATGTTCATAATCATTGTCATATATAAAAAATATCCGTAAGCATTAATAACAGTTAGTTACGTTCTGCTTGTCAGACATGACCGTCCAACGTGAGGTGTTGACAATGCCAAGGTCTTCTTTTAGAGCACTCAAGAACCATCTCCAAGATTTTGTGTTCTCAGTTTCCACAACAACGAATGCCACAGGATAGATACAGTGGTTAGGATCCATCCCTATTGCAGTCAACATAATGCCTCCAAATTGAGTTTTCAAGTGACAGCCATCTAAGAAAATAACAGGCCTGCAAGCTGAAAGAAATCCCCTCTTGCATGCATCAAATGAGAAATAACACTTCTGGAACTGGCCATCATCAGCAACTTCCAAAAAGAATGAGCTGCCAGGATTTGATCTCCTTAACTCTGCTGCATAATCCCATAACATTTTGTATTGTTTTATGTCATCTCCATAGATAATGTTGAATGCTATTTTCCTTGCTCTCCAAAGCTTTTGCCTGTGAACCTTCATGTTCCACTCTTGCTGCACCATATATCCTAAACCCTTCAGAGAAATTTTCTCATCTGCTCTTATCTTGTCAACATATTTTCTAGCTATGTACTTGGCAGTGAAAGCTCTAACATGCCACTTCTTAATGTTTTAACTAGTATGCCCTTTGTTCTGTTGTCATAGGAAGCATATAAATACCATGGGCATCCATCATTGCACTTTGCTCCAATCCTTGTCTTGTCATTTTTGGGAAATGTGATTGGCAGTCTCTCCTTGCAAGTATACTCCCTAACTGTCTGCCTGACCAATGCAACCGATGAGAAAACCTGCCCCACATGAAACTTGGGCTCATTCATCCTCTTCAGTGAAATGTTTGAGTTGAACTTCATTTCTTCGTCATCTGAATCTGGCAATTCAAGACTATCATCTTCAGAATTGGGCTCTTCTTCTAGCTTCTTCCCTTTCTTCCTTCCTTTCTTCTCATCATTACCATCAGCGTCTTCAACTTCATCATTGACCAAATCATCATCACCATCCTCCAGGTCATAATCACTATCAACCAGCTCTGGGTCATAATCTGAATCATCTGAATCTGATTCACTGCTTAATTCTCCATCCCCCTCTACTGTTCCTCTTCTTGTGCTCCTGTTTGATCCTTGTACATTGCTCTGACATACATACATCATGTCAGAAGTGTTTTCCTGAATGACAACAATGCTTTGCTCTAAAGTACTGTCAATTGTTTTGGTCTTTGTTGGACTGATCATGGGAGGAGGATGTGCACATGGATTCGATACAACATTATCCAATCCTCCTCCACCATAAGAGCCATCATGATCTAGATAAAACATAAGGTATTTGTGCCCCTCCCTAACAAACTTCCTAATGCAGTTCATATCATCATTCATGGATATTAATTTCAGTACATCCTCATTTATTTGCATTCCAGGCAGCAACAGTAATATGTCTATTATGCCTGTAGCCTCATAACCTGGTACCTCTATTAATTCATACAACATATCCATGTAGGCAACACTAGCATCACAGTAGTCATAGCAGACCTTGCAACCATTCATATAAGACCTATTGTATCCAGTGCTAATGAAAACTCCTCCATGGATGAACTCAATGGTGTAGAAATCGGTGCCTTCTTCTGTAAAACGAAAAGGAAAACACCAATTTTAGCATCCGACAAAGAACCCTAAGAATATGTCTACACCCCAACTAAACTCTGCTGAAAGTACCTAAATTGTACTATAACACATATCCGGCCAAAATCAGACATGACCATAATACAACTAAACTTATGAAGCAAATGCCAGAAAATATGGGGGTGATTAAATCTTACCATACGTAGGCACAGGGCCGTCGTTGTGTTGTTATATAGGCGACATCGATGCCGTTCACAGCGGTAGACAACTATCTAGTCACCGTCTCGCAAAATGCCCTGGGAACGACTGACTCTTGTATCTGCGATCACGTCGATCACCACCCACGGACGCCAGCCATGGTCGTCATCGAGGAATAACAGAGAGAGGCAAAAGGCTGACGGGATGGAACTGGTAACAATACGCAATCAGCGGGCCGGTTGCACAATTACGTAGTGATGCATTCCGGATGGACCCACTCGGAGGATGACGTGGCACCCGTCTCTGCGCCCAGCGTATGTGAAAACGTAGACAGGACCGTATATGTAGTGTAATGGCAAGTATGAGGACTGTTTTGGAGCGATCCACGAGTCCCAGGACTATTTTGGAGCAGGCCGACGAGTTCCAAGACTGTGCGTGTAATTTACTCCTCGGGGCATGACTCGTTTTTAGGGCATGAAGAGCCAAAAAAACAACGTCCAACAACTGCTCAATCCTAATTTTTTGGCAAAAAGAAAATCTAGCCAGCCCTAAAAAGAGGCTTCTCATGCAGCAAATTTGGGGCACTTCGGCAGCTGTCCAAAAATGTGAGGCTGCTTCTAGATGCCTGCATATGGTCGAAAACCCTCAGATCCGCCGCCGGCTGGACAACACGCGTCATGGATCCTCTGACCCCGCCTCCGACCCCGATGTACTCACTGCCGCTGCTGCCCTATTTTAGGGCAACTGTTGGAGCAGTTGTGCCCTATTTTGTGCCCAAAAAAGACACAAAAACACCTTTCTAGTGTTCTTGTTACTCCAACACTTTTCGTGCCCTATTATAGGGCTGCTATTGGAGATGCTCTTGAAAAACGTTGTCGGAGGGTCGCCTTCATTCTCCTAGTGTTGACAAACTTCACAAGCGGCCACAAATTGTTTATCATCCTGCTTCATCTTCGTCCATCCAAACAGCTGTTTATAGCTGGTAGGTGGCATAGACCACTGAATGGCCATCAATTCTGATGTTGTGCAAGGTTTTATGACTTGTCGTTGAGCAATATTGTTAGGGCCAACCCAAATGCGTCCCCTAAATCGCATAGTCCATCCTCACTACTGGTATTTTTGTATACGCCGGGTGTATGGCTCTTCGCCGAGAGCCAAACCACGGGTACTCGGCAAACATGTATATGTCGAGCGCAACTCTTGGCAAAAGTGACAGCACGGAAAACCCCCAAGTATGCTAATACGAAGCGGTAAAGCACAGTTGGCAAAAGACCGACACTCAGCAAACCCCCACATATGTCGAGAGCTAGTCCACGACACTCGGCAAAGGTTGCCACAGGGCAAGATCGACAGTGGTTGAAGTCGCTCTGACGGTCGCCCTGCTTTACCGAGCACCCGTGGAATGGCTCTCGGCAAAGCAATATTTACTGGAATTTTTATTTTCCTCTTTTTCATCGATCTATGTATTAATGGGAGCCGAGTTTAGTCCCACCTCGCTTAACGATGACCATTCTGTTAATTGTTTGTTTGACCTTTTCGTGTGTATGAGAGCTATCGAGAGGGAACATGACCGGTTTGTGAAGGAATTGCTTGGGATCTGGCACGGTGTCATGACACGATGCATGCAGGGTGTGGTAAAAGTTTGGGCGCATTTCGAATAAGCCTCCACTCAGGCTGCTTGTAAACCACACCATCCCTGGGCTAATCTCGCGGTACCGAGAGGGAACGTGTCTAGTTTGTGAATGAAGTGCTGGTGTTGTTACTCCGTTGGCCTCGAAACTTCTCGTGCTCTCACACGAGGCTATCAAATGACACGTGCCAGCCCCCCGCATTTTCCGGACCCGCGTGCAGTATTTGAGACATTTATTGCACCACTAGGGTTTCACCACCGGATATTACAGATCTGCAAGGTGGCACATGACATCATGCCCATAAGCGGCATGGAAAATCCTACGTGATGTCTTTGCTACATGTATTGGCCATTTGCGGAGGGGGCCTATCATTTCCGACAGCGGCTCTTGACACTGGTGAAATATTCCGAGTGCAGCTCTCTGTAAAGTGTTAACATAGATCTAGGGTATTATCCTTTACCGAGAGGAGCTCTTGGAAAAGGTATAAGCCCTAGATCTAGGGTTTATACCGTTACCAACAGTTGCATCGACAGACGCTTAGTAAAGGTCTGTGAGACACTTAAACTCTCCCCGTGGTGTCTTTTCTCTCTCTCTCTCTCTCTCTCTCTCTCTCTCTCTCTTCCCGCACCCACACCCCCACCCATCCCATCTATGCCCCCTCCAACCCCACCCCACCGAGCCCCCCACCCCCTACCTTGGCTGGTGCCTCCCAGCCCGCCAACGCCCCCACCCCATCCATGCCCCCTCCCCCAAGCTACCTCCCCCTCTGTCGGATTCAGGGCTCCGCAGACCTAAGAAAGGTTCGAACTCTGGGGTGTGTGCGAAGAACTCAACCTCTCCAGCCAGCCAACTCGCTGCTCTCACGGCCTAGCTCGATGAACAGGAAATGAGATGGACATGGCAGTTTACCCAGGTTCAGGCCACCTTGCAGTGTAAAACCCTACTCCTGCTTTGTGGTGGATTAGCCTCGCGGGGGCTGAGGATGAACTAGTACAAGGAAGAACAGCCTCACAGGGTTTGCTCTGGGGGTGGATGTGAGCTCAAGGGATTCGACCTCTAGGGGTCCGATCCCTTCTATGGTGGTGGCTAGGCTATACTTATAGTGGCCTCGGTCCTCTTCCCCCAAAACTTAGGCAGGAAGGGATCCCATAGTTGCCAATTTTGAAGGGGGACAAGTAGTACATCTTATCCTGACAAAAGGTGGTCTTTTCCTGCAAAGCTTCTGGTCGTGACGTCGTGGTGGGCTCAGCGATGACATTCGTCCTGGCGGTCTTGGTCTTGCTGCATGCAAACGTCAACCTTTGGTTGATTCCTTGGGACCCTGCGCCGGCATGCGCTTGCCTTCTTAGCACCAAAGAGGAAACCTGTCGCTCTGCACCCGCTGGCGCGCGCCTGGCCTTGGTGTCATGGCTGGCTTCACCTCAGCCTCATGAGGTGAGTGCTTGCATAGAAATCTCCGCTCCTCAGGAGGCTGTCTAGGGAGGCCGCTCCTTCCGGAGGTCTTGGTGTCGTCCGCCTCGCGAGGCTTGGCCCCTCCCAAGGGTCTTGTCTTGTCGATGCTGAAGATGGGCCGTACCAGGCCGCTGATGGAGCCACGTCATGGGTTGCATGCAGACAAGTCTGGGTACCCTGGTTCCCAGAACGCGGACACCCTCGGTGAGCTTCGTCTCCCCTCCCCCGAGCTTGTATGGATGCATGGTTTTTTGTATGGATGCATGGATGTATGTATTAATGCATGGATTTTTTTCTAGTAGTTTTTTCTGTAGTTTTTTGTATGAGTCAATAGATGGATGTATGAATGCATGGATGGATGCATAGAAGGATGGATGAATGCATAGATTGATGCATGGATGCATGGATTTTTTTAGTAGTTTTTTGTTGGAGTTTCTTGTAGTAATTTTTCTTGTATTAGTTTCTTATAGTTTTTTGTGTAGATGAGAGATGTTTTCAGGAGGAAGAGAAATTGACTTCTGACGATGACGGTCAATCTGGGCAAGTTTGTCCTGTGATATACCTTTGTCACACACGATGGACTCGCCCAGCTTGACCATCACCGAAAGTGGAAATACCCGTGAAAGAGTGTCCACCATATATACAACCTACATAGAGTGTCCATCATATTTGATATATAAGAGATGTTACCGACCGTTGTCATGGGGGGTCGCTCTTCCTCTGCTCCTCCTCTGTGATAATTTTAAAGCGGAAGGAGCAGAGGAAGAGCGACCATCACCGACAATCGATAAGATTTGTTCATGGAGGAAGAGAAATCAACGTCTGACGATGGCGATCGATCTGTGCGAGTTTGTCCTGTTATACCTTGATAACGCGCGATGGGCTTGCCCAGCTCGACCATCACCAAAAGTCGAAATACCCGTGAGAGAGTTTCCACCATATATACGACTACCAGATAGAGTGTTCATCATATTTGACAGATGAGAGTTGTTCTTGGAGGAAATAAATCGATTCTTATGTTATTTTATCATTGTATGATGAAAGGTGTTAGCGTCGATCGATTTTGCAATTATGGCTTCCTCCAATGACACATCTTCCTTTAGGGTCGACTCCGCGGTCGAGGAGAAGAGTGCCGATGACCTCTTGGCGGCGCTCATTGAGAAGAACCCACAACTGATCATAATTAAGTATTTTGAGGATCTAAAAAAGAAGAATCCGTCAACTAAGGAGAGCAAGGCCCCACCACGTAAGGAGAGAGACGGCCCGGTGCCATTGAGTCCAGCAACCATCATTCCAGACAACGCTTGGTCCTCCACTATGGGGGATGCCCCCACGTGCTCTGACTCCACGATCACTGGTTTCACCAACTACACATCAGGTGAGCTCAAATCTGAGCTAGAACAATGGGAAAAGAACGAGAGAGAGAGAGAGAGAGAGAGAGAGAGAGGGACGGTACAAGGGCAGCGTGTAGGGCTTATCGACGTCTCGAAAATGTGGCAAGGCTGTGGGAGATGGCATGGAAGCGGCAGTGCCCGGCATCCACCCGCTCTGCCCTTCTGGAGCAAGGAAGCAGATGAGTTGCAGCTGGGCCTTGGTCGGTTGCACAGTGTTGGGCCCAAGGTAAGCTCACTCCCTCACTTTTTCTTTTTTTGTCCCCAGGGTAGTTTGGTCCAAAGTAACGGTCAAAGGCCTTTGACAACACGACATGGTGATGGAAGGGCATTTGATACACCAAAGGGGAAAAGTAAGGGCAAAACAGAGCAAGCTCAAAAAGTAAGGGCAAAACCCGTGGGTAGGAACCAACTAGGGACAAAAATGCAATTGTCCCAATTATATATTTTGGAAATATGCCCTAGAGGCAATAATAAATTGGTTATTATCATATTTCCTTGTTCATGATAAAGGTTTATTGTTCATGCTAGAATTGTATTGACCGGGAACTTAAATACATGTGTGAATACATAAACAAATACTATGTCCCTAGTGAGCCTCTACTAGACTAGCTCGTTGATCAAAGATGGTTAAGGTTTCCTAACCATAGACATGAGTTGTCATTTGATAACAGGATCACGTCATTAGGAGAATGATGTGATGGACAAGACCCAACCGTAAGCTTAGCATTTGATCATATCACTTGATTTTATTGCTATAGATTTCTTCATGTCGAGTATCTATTCCTAAGACCATGAGATCATGCAACTCCCGGATACCGTAGGAATACCTTGTGTGCTATCAAATGTCACTTCATAACTGAGTGATCATAAAGATGCTCTACAGGTATCTCCAAAGGTGTCTGTTGGGTTGGCATGGATCGAGACTGGGATTTGTCACCCCGTGTGATGGGGAGATATCACTGGGGCCTCTCGGTAAAACAACATCATAAAGAGCTTGCAAGCAATGTGCCTAATGAGTTAGTCATGAGATCTTGTATTACAGAACGAGTAAAGAGGCTTGCCAGTAATGAGATTGAACTAGGTATGGAGATACCGACGATCGAACCTCGGGCAAGTAACATATCGCCGGACAAAGGGAATTGCATATGGGATTAACCGAATCCTTGACATCATGGTTCAACCGATAAAAGATCTAGGTGGAATATGTAGGAACCAATATGGGCATCCATGTCCTGCTATTGGTTATTGACTGGAGAGAGGTCTTGGTCATGACTGCATGATTTCCGAACCCGTAGGGTCACATGCTTAACGTTCGATGACGCTAAAGTAGTATTGGGATATTTTATGATTGGTAACTGAATGTTGTTCGAGATCCCGAACGTCGCGAGGAGTCTCGGAATGGTTGAGAGGTAAAGATTTATATATGGAAAGTCATATTTTGGGTACCAGAAAAAAGTGCAGTTTTTTTGGTATTGTATCGGGAAGCTCCCAGAAGGTTCCAGTGGATTCTGGAGGGGTCCGAAAGTCCAAAAGTGGGTCCACCATGCCCTAAGGGTTGGCATGGGCTAAGGTCAGGCGCCCTGGCCTTATTGGGCCAGGCGCACCATGTCCTCAAAAGCCCATGTGGCTAGGAAAGGGAAAAAAGGGGAGTCCTAGTAGGAATAGGATTGGACTAGGAGTCCAAGTCCTCTCCCCCTTGGCGCCAACTCCTATTAGGAGTAGGGCTGGACTCTCAGCCCTCCCACACATATAAATATAGGGGAGGGGTGCAACAAGGCACCCCAACACATTGGCCTTGGCTGCTGCCCCGTTTCTCCCTCTCGGCATACTTCTTGTCCACGGTTTTTTGTTTAGCGAAGCGCTACCGTTGCTCCACTACCACCATCACCACCATGCCATCGTGCTAGTTTTGATCCCATCTACTTATCCGCCTTCTCTTGCTAGATCATGAAGGAGGAGACATCATCGAGCCGCACGTGTGCTAAACTCGAAGGTGTCGTCCGTTCGGCACTAGATCGGTTGGATCGTGATCGGATCGCGAAGAGTACGACTACATCAACCGCGCGATATACGCTTTCGCTTAATGGTCTACGAGGGTACATAGACACACTCTTCCCTCCCGTTGCTATGCTAATCCTAGATAGATCTTGAGTGTTCATAGGAATTATTTTGATTTTCATGCTTCATTCCCCATCAATATACACACCCTGTAAAACCATTTTTATGGGAACTAAAACTTACACTACAAATCAATCAGCTACGGTCTGAAATGCATGCTCCAAGAGCATCTCCAATAGATAATATAGATATATAAATAACCATCTTTTACATCATTAGGCCCCAAAACACCCCTCCAATAGATGATTCAGATGTATAAAAATTTACTACAAGTTTACACTATAATGTAAATGCATCATCAAGTGATGCAAAGATACATCACTTGGCCACGCGTGATGTAAACGACCAGCCACCGCGCAAACGCCCAATTGCCACTGTGACACTTCACGTTGCCCGCTGCTCGCCCACCTGCCTCCCGTCGCCGGTGATTTTGCCCGAGAAACGCCACCGCCGCCGTTCGTCCGTCCATCCCGAGACCTCGTCGCCCATCCCTGCCGCCAGAGCCCCCAACGACCCAGCGATTTGGATCTACCCCTTCGAGGATTTTTTGGCCGATTTGGATGTTCGCCGGAGCGATAGTGGACGTGATGGCTCCAGGATCTCATGGCCACCTTCCGGAGTAGCACTGCTCGCTGCCAAAGCTAGCAGGGGCAGCCGCGCGACCACCGTCACCTCGCTGAGCGGCCATTGCTTCGGTCGGATGTGCCGGTGTTGCATCACCGTAAGTGGACTCCTTCGCTATCCGCCAGCCATCCAAGGGCGTAGTAGACCTAGCCGCCCACCCTCGATGGCCGGCATGAGCACCATCAGGGCTTCAACCAGCTGTCGGCCGGTTTTTCCACCCTGCACCCAACGTGTTGGACAAAATTCCCCAAAGGTAAAAATTCGCACAAACTTTGAGTTTTTTATAGGACGTGAAGTTGTAGTTTGACGGTGATTCCCCTATTGTTGATGAGCTCGTGCGACTCCTCTTTTGTGGATGATTTTTCATTGGATGACGAATTTGATTTGACCGAAGGAGAGGACATTGATATGCTAGTAGCGATACACCAAAGGAAGAAGCCAAAGCATGGTGGTTGTGTGTTTGGTCGTGAGTACACCCGAAGAGAATGGGTTGAGACGCACAATAGATTGATGTGCAACTATTTTGGTACTCCATCCGTTTTTTCTAGAGAGGTACTTTCGTCGGTGATTTAGGATGTCCAAGGATTTGTTTGTTTGTATTTGCAATTCCGTGAAGCGACATGGCAGAGCCTTCGAGCAGAGGAGGAGAGCGGCCGTGCGACTGATGCCCCTTTTTACATCACCTGATGGAGCAGCGGCCGCGCGACTGATGTATTTTACATCATCCATTGAAGTTGGGTGTTTTTGTGTAAATTTTGCATCTAGCAGTTTTTGTTACGCACTCCTCCATCCAATAATATAAAAGCATTTTTGGAGATGCTCTAAGAGCATGGTTCATAATATAGCCAACGATCGGCTATAAGAAGTTGCCATGTTATCTAAAGCCAACGTGTGGGCGGGACGCGCACGTATGTCCTCCCCTGGCCCGCCTGTCAGTTGCACAAGCAAAACCCCCCGCGCCCCCATTTGGCGCCATTTCCCCCAAACCCTCCCACATCCCGCCCCCACCCTCCCCCGTCCATGGCCGATGCCCCGTCGAATTCCGGTGGCTTGGCCGTCGACCCGCCCGCAAAGGTGAAGAAGAAGGCAGCCAAGGGTGCAAGGAAGCCATGGTCGGCGTGCACGACGGAGGAGCTCGCCAAGTTGGACGCATAATCGGCAAAGAGGAGGAACCGGAGGGCGGCCGTCAAGGGCAAGACCGCCGTGGCCAAGTTCGCCACCCAGCGCAATGCGGTGGAGGCCGCGCGGCGCAAGGCCGAGGTCGATGAGAAGGATGCCATCGTCAACAAAGCGCACGCGCTCCTAATGCTTGGCATTTGCCGTCCAGCGGGGTTCTCTGGTGCGGCCGCCAGCCCGACAACCACAGGCTCGTCGGTCGCCAGGCCTCAACATTGCTCGTCGTCGATGTCGCGGACCATGCCTATGTCGCCCGGCTTTCCCCCGCCAAGGGACGATGGTCACACCCGTTTTTCAGGCTCGCCGGACATTAGCGTGATCGTGTCGTCCATCTCGCGCCCCTCGGTCGTCATCGACCTCAATGTCACGCCAGGTTCCAATAGCGTCGGCTGGCCGGCCGTGGAGATGCAAAGAAAATAAGCACGGACACCGTTTACGGGCACAATGCTGTCGCCCCGCGTCCTGTTCGAAGAAATGGCAACACCAACACCAACGGTCGACGACCCATTCTACAACCAGTACATGGAGCAAGTGATCTACGAGTGTGGGCATGGCGTTGCCTACGAACCCGACGAGACCCAAAGTCAGGATGGTCGCGCCCAATACGTTGCGGATGAAGAAGCCCGCGACCATGCGGACTACGACCATGGTGACTCATGGCATGAAGACGATGCCATCTATTGCGAAGGCGGTGGTGATGAAGAAGATGGCTTTGATATTGACATTACGGGCGAGCCATTGTTCATCGACGAGTTCACCCAAAGAGCGGAAGCACAAAAGAGGAAGAAGAGCATGCGCACGGGTTCGTATTCACGATACGAGGACAAGTTGATTTGCCAATGTTGGATGGAGATTAATCAAGATCCGAGGACCGGCGCGCAACAAAAGGGCCTTGTTTTTTGGACGAGAGTCCACAAAACATTCCATGAAAGAAAGATGTTTGAGCCCTACCAAATTACGAGCAACCGTGGTATCACCTCGATTCAAAAGAGGTGGTTGTTCATCCAACAAGAGTGCAACAAGTATTGTGCCGCACTGAGAGCGTTGAAGCACGACCCGTGAGTGGTCTCGGCATTGGGGACTTGGTATGCTCTCCTCATCCTAGTTCTTTTTTTGCTACGACCATGAGACTTCGGCCTTGTATATGCTTGCATGTTCATTTGTTGTTGATCATGTGGTGTAGGCATTTCAATCTTTGGAAGCATTCAAGGCCCGGCACAATGACAAGCCATTCACTCTTACGCATTGTTGGACGCTCATCAACAATTGTCCAAAGTTCAAAGATCAATACCGTGAACTTCAAAGAAAGAGAGGCAAGAAGGCGGCCGCGTTTGTCGGAGGTGGAGATGGCGAGGCATTGAAGAGGCCGAGGGGCAAGACCAACTCCAAGGTGGATGACGTACGTGATGCGTCATCTATGGCCTTGCATGAGACTTTACACGACATGATGTCTCAAGAGGATGTGAGGGACAAGAAGAAGCGACAAAGCAAGGACGAGCAAATGAAGCAATACCTAGAGTTTCAAAGGAAGAAGCTTGAGATGGAGGAGGCGACCAAGAAGAGGAAGATCGACATGGAGGAGGCGGCCCGACAAAAGCAGCTCGACATCGATGCTGCCAATGTCACGGCCAGGCAGAGGCAACTCGAAATCGGGACCACCAATGCCGCAACCAAAGCAAAGGAGGTGGCCCTTGCGATCATGAGCGTGGACTTGACCAAGATGAGCGAGAAGACGAGGAGCTGGTTCGAGGCCTGGCAGAAGGAGATGTTCGATGCCGACGACCTGAACTAGGTCGTCTGATCGGCCGTGACCGTTCTTTTTTGGAGGTTGGCATGGGTGCCAGCCGCTCACTGTGTGCCGGCGAGAAACATATTCATTTTGGAGGCTGGCTGTGTTGCTAGCCGCTGGCTGTGTTGCCGGCGACAAACTATTCTTTCTGTAGGCTGGCTCTGTTACCGGCGAGGACATGTAGACCGTTGGCTGTGTTGTCGGCGAGGACATGTAGGCCGCTGACTCTATTGCCTGCGTGAACTAGGGCTGCTAGGCTGATGAACTAGGGCTTGGTATTTCGAACGTTGTTGTTTGAAAATGGAGGCAGACATGATGGGGCCAAAGGATGCGGCCGCACGGCCACGGCATCTCAGGACAGGTCCGGACACGACCCCATTGTCCTACACAAACAGACATAATCCGCGCAAAACGGACCTCCGTTTGGGGTCGTACGGTGGAGTTGGCCTAATAAGCACAACAACACCAGCTCAGCTGATCCGGACCTAGTCAGCCCCACATGTCACTCGCACAGACCTCCACCCTCTGCCGTTGCAGCTGGGCCACCTCGAATGGCAACCCCACAGGTCATGGACTTTACACCACCAACAAAACCGGTGACGCTTTCCAGTCGAGAAATCTTCCGGAAATAATTCTCTCTTCCTTGCTTGCTCCGGCGTCTTATCTCTTCCCTCCCCCACCCCCGCGCAGCCTGGTGCGATCTTCCTTTCCCAGCCATCCAATCCCCAATTCCGCCTAATCCAATCTTATCACCAAATCATTCGCCACTACTAGCATGCTGCCAGCGCGCGGCGACGCAGTAATCGCCGTCGCCGCACGCGGGAGCGATCTTGTTGTTCCGGCCATATAAATATCCCGACTTCCTCCGAGTTGCCCCTGGTCGCTGTCTCCCGGGATTTGCTTCCGGTCCAGCCTGATTGCGGGGCGAGAGATTGGAGAAGCTGTTGGTTGCGTGGAAGGATTTGGAGGAGTTTGGGAGAGTCTCCGAGGCGGGTTACGTACGGTGCCGGGAGTCCGTGGAGGAAGGAAGGTGATTGCGTTCGGTGGCCGTGATGGCGCCAACGACGCACTTCACGCCGTCGCAGGCGCACGCGGCGGCCGCCTCCCACCACCCCGCGGCGGCGGCGGCGGCGGCCACCGCCACAGCCACTGCCCGGCTGCATGCGTCGGCGTCCGCGTCGGCGCCTGCCGCGGCGGCGGCGCTTTGCCCGCCCTTCCTCGCGGCGGGCTCCCACTCCGTGGCGTGCCCGCCCGTCCAGAACCCGATATTTAGTGGCCCGGCCACGCCGTGGGCGGTGCAGCCCCAGCGCGCCGCTGCTGGGGCCCTTGGCCCGGAGTTCCGGCGTGCGCGCTCCACCAAGAACATCTCCAAGCGCAACAACCGTGGTGCAGGTGGCCAGGAACGCGGGGCGCGCGCGTCCTCAGCTGCTGCTGGGCGCTGTGTCGACAAGCTGCTCCGCGTTGCCCCTGAAGACCGGCGCGCGCTCGGCGCATCGCTTTCGTCTTTCCGGGGAGAGCTGGTTGGTCCTGATGATTACTGCCATGTCCTTCGGGAGCTCGGCGACAGGGACAAGTCTGCGCTCCGTGCGCTTGAGGTGTTCCACGCTGCACTGCCCCTTGTTGGCAATGGCTCCGTCGATAAGGGCAAGCTTTTGACCGCCGCAATTGGTGCACTCGGCAAGATGGGGCGACCAGACCTCGCAAGAAGAGGTTTTGATGCTGGCATTGCAGGGGGTTATGGCAAAACGGTGTTTGCATACTCAGCGCTCATATCAGCATATGCGAGGAGTGGTCTTGCGACCGAGGCCATGGGGGTGCTTGAGTCGATGAAGGGTGCAGGCTTGCGGCCTACCACAGTTACGTACAATGCGGTGATTGATGCATGCGGGAAAGGGGGTGTTGACCTCAGGTTCACGCTCGGATATTTTCGTCAGATGCTACGGGATGGGCTCTGTCCCGACCGGAAGACTTTCAATTCACTTCTTTCTGCATGTAGCCGCGCAGGGCACTTGGAGGATGCCCGTGCTGTCTTTGATGAAATGATCCATCTTGGCATTGGGCGTGACATTTATACATACAACACATTTATCGATGCAATTTGCAAGTGTGGCAACATCGAGCTTGCTATGCAGGTTCTGCTGGATATGGAAGCGAAAAAGCTGAAGCCAAATGTTGTTACATACAGTACACTGATTGATGGATACTCCAAGCTGGAGAAGTATGAGGAGGCACTCAAGTTGTACGAAAAGATGAAGTCTTTGGGAATTCGATTGGACCGAGTTTGCTACAACACAGTGCTGGCTATTTATGTGAAGACCGGAAAGTATGCCGAAATTGCCATTGTGTGTGACGAGATGGAGGACTCTGGGATTGAGAAGGATACTGTCACTTACAATTCTTTGATTAATGGATATGGAAAGCAGGGACGCTTGGACATCGTCTCTTTCCTCGTCCAAGATATGAGGAGACGCGGGGTAGCTCCTAGTGTACTCACATACTCAACTTTGATTGATATCTATTCAAAGGCAGGAATGCATGGAGATGCATTTAATGTCTATTTAGATTTTAAGGAATCTGGCCTAAAGGCCGATGTTGTTCTGTTCAGCTCTTTCATTGACACATTGGCCAAGAATGGATTGGTAGAGTGGGCATTATCTTTGCTAAATGATATGACCGAGATGGGTATCAAGCCCAATGTGGTTACATATAACACAATAATCGATGCATTTGGCAAGTCTAAGGTACATGCTGAGGAGGATCCTGAAGTTGGGGACATGGGCATTGTTGGGGTTTATAATGGCCAGATCATAAGGGCTGCTAATCCAGTGACAAGAGGACACTCTGCCATTGATGTCCGGATGAGGAGGTCTCAGGAATTATATTTCATTCTGGAATTGTTTCAGAAGATGGTCCAACAGGGTGTAAGGCCAAATGTTGTTACATTTTCTGCGATCCTGAATGCTTGCAGGTACATCTTGATTTCTGTCACTTAAGCCTTTTAATGCCAAATTTCTCTAATTCTTAGTATTCTACCACTGGATGCTTGTCTAGCCATTTTGTTATTAATTTTGTTGTACTAGTTGAAAGTAAAAAAATTAGTGCTGTATTATACTGGAAATTGTTCTCGGTATTCTGCCACTAGATGCTGTCTAGCTATTTAGTTCTAAACTTGTCATGCCAGTTGAAAATTTCAAAATTTTGTGCTGCATTGTACTGGAAGTTAATTACCTTTTTCCTGCCAGTTTATTTTTTTCTAAGTCCAATATGGATGTATGCTTGCACTGGTTAAATGTTAGCCTTCAGGATATATGATCTGCGTATGGAAAATACTCCCTCCGTTCCTAAATATTTGTCTTTCTAGAGATTTGAACAAGTGACTACATACGGAGCAAAATGAGTGAATCTACACTCTAAAATATGTCTATATACATCCGTTAATCCGTATGTGGTAGTCCATTTGAAATCTCTAAAAAGACAAATATTTAGTAACGGAGGGAGTACTATTTATTTTACATCCTGTCATTATTTGCTGGTTCTAGAAAAGAGTGTAAGCCGAAGATATCCTTATGTCTCCATATTTATTTTGGCCAAAACAGAAGTGTAATACATATGAGTTGAGTTAGGAAATCATGTTATTAGTACATAAATCTGAATTAGCAATCACATTGTGCTCCTCTCCAACCTGCAAATCTGGTATACGGTAACTAACTCTACGCTTTAATTCCGTTCTTGCAGTCGCTGTAATAACTTTGAAGATGCAGCCCTATTACTGGAACAACTTCGCTTGTTTGATAACTTTGTCTATGGCGTTGCGTATGGGCTCCTTATGGGTTACCAAGAAATTTGGTCGCAAGCGCAGTCCCTTTTTAATCAGCTGGGACGCATGGATTCTCCAACATCCTCTGCCTTTTATAATGCTCTTACTGATATGCTATGGCATTTTGGCCAGGTAGGATCTGCTCGAAGTGTACATCTTTGAATTAAGTATTGTGTTGATTTGCAAAAGCAGAGATTTTGTGTTGTTAAAAAGGTTAAATCCTTGAGTAATCCTTAACAATTTATCAATGCTTAGGGGTAATTTTTATTCTCAACTGACTGGTTATATTTGAATAGATGAAATAGTATCATAGTAATACTTGTTCTTTTATATTAACTTTTAAGTGACTTGAATAGTTTGTACTCTTTCTTATTCCCTTAGTGTTATGGATTTTGTCATTGTCCTTAACCTTAGTATACATGGATTTTGATCTTACCTCTTGAATGAAGATACTCATGCTATGTGATAGCCATTCTAATATTTCAATTAAACATTTTTTACGTAGTCTATTGACATTTATGATTACTTTGGAAGTTGTTTTCAGATTAGTAGTAGTTAAATTGTCCTGAATTGGTATTTATTGGACAGCTTGATATTTAATTGTACTGAACCATCTTCATATGTAGGGTAGCAAGTGTTGCATGCTATGTAAAATGTTCCCTGTTAAACTGCATACACGGGGCTAATCCGTTCGATGAACTGCATGACAAATGTGTGTTCCTTCTTATTTTCAGAGGCAAGGAGCTCAGTTAATTGTGCTCGAAGGGGTAAATCGCCGTGTGTGGGAGAACACATGGAGTGAGTTTTGCTTGGACCTGCACCTTATGTCATGTGGTGCAGCTCAAGCAATGGTTCATGCATGGCTCCTGAATGTGCGCTCTATTGTCTTCGAAGGACGAGCTATGCCTGAGTTTCTAAGGTACTCGATGCTACAACTTATTTTTCTTGTGTTTGTTACATTTATGGTAGTTTTGTGTCTGCAAATGCAAAGGCTGTAAACTTTTCCTCCCATCTGTATCTGTACTGAAACCATGCTCTGTATATCTGTACAGCATTCTGACAGGGTGGGGAAAGCATAGCAAGATTGCGGGCGCAAGCACTCTTCGCCATGTCATCGAAGCACTTCTCAACTCAATCGGAGCACCGTTTCAGGTTGAGCGATTCAACATTGGAAGGTTTGTATCGCCCAGCGTCGTGGTGGCTGCCTGGTTGAGAGAATCCGGCACCATCAACACGATACTCGTCAGCGACGAGCGTGCGCAGCGTGCAAGCCCATCCAATCTGGTGCCGAGGCTGGAGGCGCTGCAGTTGTAGCCCGTAAAGCACCGCATACCCTGTAGCAGCCTTGTCTGTAAGCTCTCCCCCGCCTCTCCTTAGTTTGTCTTCTGCCTTTCAGAAGACTGTGTAGTGTATTATAGGCTCGCCGAATAGGAGCTTGTTTTGTTGTTGAATCCTGTTGTTAATTGGCAGTGTGCCTTTCAAGTTCCAACTCCTCTCATCAAGGGTGGAAAAAGAAGTTTAATCAGAATCCACCAGATTGGATCCCCTGTCGTCTATTGATTGTCGCTTCGTCGACAGCAAGGACTGGGAATCACTGCTCCCAGAGGGTCATCTGCAGCGGGTTAAGATGCCTTGAGTTCTTG
This sequence comes from Triticum dicoccoides, assembly GCF_002162155.2. NCBI lineage: Eukaryota > Viridiplantae > Streptophyta > Magnoliopsida > Poales > Poaceae > Triticum > Triticum dicoccoides. The sequence goes on from NC_041389.1 coordinate 128,478,858, forward strand.
TTTTGGTACTCGTCCGGTGAAGGCAGATACCTGGAGCTCTTGTTTCGGCAAGTGCCATGGATGGATGACGCTGACACCCCCACTGGCTGGTTTCCCCCTTTGGATCGTGATGCTGCTTTACAAGATGCCATCAGCTTTGCTGAAGATGCAAATGGCATCTCCCGATCCATGAATGATGAGCAAGCAGCCTGTGGCTGTGTGGGCAGCTCAAGTGGTTGGCTGACGAGGCGCCATGGAAAGGGCAAGCAAAAAGGCGTGGAGGAGATGAGCGCAATGTGTAGGCTGTTAGATTCATTCATTCAGTTGCCATGGCTCCTTTCTGAACAATTGGGCCTGGAGATGGGGCATTGTCAACCGTTCGAAATGGTCAAAAAATTGTCTGGAAACTGTATATCTCCGACCCGTGGCCCATTTTTTTACTTTGGTTTTCATTTTACATTTAATTGTTGGTTCGCTTCTCGCTCTCATCGGTATTTGACTTCTTCCTCGCATACCCCCTTGCATATCTGCCTTTTTCTCCTCCTAATTTAGATACTTTTGAGTCGTTGAAGCGACGTCTTACACGAGGGCGGAGTCAAAGGAAGAGAGGCGAGAGCGACATTCATACCAAGGAGAAAGGATGAACCGATGGTTTTGGTTTTGGTCACGGGATCGGTAAATGATCGGTTAGCGTTGTTCGATTGATTTTTTCTTTGTGGCAAGAAATCAATGATCCGTCGTTTTCTCTCTTTTTTTCTCGGAAAAGAAATGGCCGAGAAGTTTGAAGATCAAAATAAATTCAGAGGGGTGGCTGCAAGTTGCAAAAGCCAGCAAAGAAAAAGGGAGGAAGGGTTGCGTGTGGGAGCACAGCAACACCACCAGCAAGATGGATGGGTTGCTTGAGGCCCATGCAAACTAATGATTATCCAGCAATTTGGGAGGGGATATGCTCTGCTCCCCAAGCGAGAGAAGGGAGGCCATGGCAAACAAACTTGAATGACAGCTGAAAGAGATTGGTCCAACAGCAGATTCGCAAACAAACTTGAATAACTGTTACTACTAGTACTAGTACTGTTTGTGGTTTATTATCTGGATTCTGGATGGAGAAAAGTGCTCCGGGAACTGTTGGGTGTACGTGTAGATGATGCCTCACTATTTTGCTTAACTCTAACATGCTCTAGTAAATACATATATGGTATGTATTTTGCAACATATGCGGTAAAATTGTCACTATTGCAGCTAACAATTATACTCTTTTTCTCGGAAAAAACAATTATAGACTTTAATAGGAGGACAACAAAAAGTGCTGACCGTGATGAAGCCCTTTTCATATATCCCAATTACGCCGAAAATTGAAATAACGTAAGGTCCTTTGCACTATTCATGAAATATAAAATATATGAAACTATATCTCAAAAGAGAAAAATTCCAATTTAAGACAAACCACAAGTTAATCAACTTATCTTCTTTCCAACTTTTTTAAATATACAAATAGTTGACTTCAATTTTTTTATAGCTGTTATGCATCCAACAATATAATTATTTGTGCATATTCTGCAGTGTTTTTAGTATTGCTAGACCTTTTTAAAAAGGTTAGACTAAACCTCGGCTTGCTTTGAAGAAAAGAACACTAGAACACTTGCAGGTGACAAGAAAAGAGAAATTTGTATGCCAATGTAGATTTTCGTTCTTATAGAAAAAGATCCATATGTACCTACAAACATTGACCTTGTTAGCAAATCAACCACAAAAAAGGGGAGCACCCTCATTATATACCTCACTTACGCTCAAATAAAAACAATGTTAAGAGGTAGTAATATATATCTGCAAAGTCAAGGGATGTTACAATTTTCTCGCCAAGACAATCAAAATTAGAGTTCAAAAGTAAACTTGACAACATACTTAAGAAAATCTTGACTAAGAGCATTATGGGAGATGTCTAAGTATCGAGCAACTTGACAAAGTCTTCTTTACTCTAATCACAAAATATAAAATGCATACTAATCAAAGGCTTGACTGATGGTAATGGAGTGCTCCATACTAATCAACAAGAAATGGAAGCTATGGCGATGAGTTACTTTGAAAATTTATTTGAAGTTGGTATGAGCTTGAATGCAGATCATTCTTGTTCGAGTGGCGCCTGATCTCAGAGGAGATGAATGTGAAATTATGTGCTCCCTTTTCAGATAAGGAGATCAATGATGCTATGTTCGAGATCAGGCCCTTGAAGGCGTAAGGGCCTGATGGGTTTCCTGCTCGGGCTTTTCAAAAACATTGGGGCATCCTAAAGGATGACATTATTGCAGCGGTGAAGCTTTGAAAGCACACTTTCTTCCTTGGTGGTTTTGGTAATTCATGTCAACATACATACTATTGGACTAATGCTTTTATCTAGTGTATTTCAAAAAAGTTCAACATTGACATGGCGAGGACATGAGGATGTGGATCCCTTCAAAACACTAAGGACATGGATTGGCAATGTTTCAAGACTCTACATTTTTGGTTAAGTGATCCAAGATCACATTGAGTCCATAGGAAAGTAAATATTATTAAAAGGGGATGAGGTTTTGATCATGACTCAATTGCTCAAGTGCTTGATGATATTGCTCCAAAAACCCTCTACCAATTTCTCCAATCCATACATGTCCAAAACCTAAATAGCCAACTCGGTCCCACCGAAAACATCTACTCCGGACCCACCGAGTTGATCATATACACTGCCAGAGCCAAACCCTAGAATTTCGGCCTCACCGAGTTGCAGTGACCAAGTTTCTGTAAGCCAATTCGTTCACTTTGGAATCACCGATTTGAACTGATCGAAACTACCCAAACGAAGTCTTGCTCAGGTCATCACATTTCGATCTGTCCGAGATTTCCATTTCGGTCCCACCGAAAAGCCCAATGTTCATATCTTTTACACATGTTGGTATTTTCATATCTTTTACACAGGTTGGTCTCATCGAGTTTTTGCTTCGGTATCACCGAGTTGAGTCAAAAGTGTGTAACGGTTGGATTTTGGATGAAGGCTATAAATACCCCTCCACCCCCATCTACTCTCTAAGAGAGCTATCAGAACAAATCTACACTTCGACCATTCATTTTCTGAGAGAACCACCTACTCATGTGTTGAGATGAAGAGATTCTAATCCAACCATTTGAACCTTAATTTCCAGCCTCCTCAAGTTGCTTTCCACTCCAATCCTTCTCTCACCCAAGACAAATCTATGAGAGAGTGATTGAGTGTTGGAGAGACTATCATTTGAAGCACAAGAGCAAGGAGTTCATCATCAACAACACCAGCTATTACCTTTTGGAGAGTGGTGTCTCGTATATTGGTTATGTGTCACTTGGGAGCCTCCAAGATCTTGTGGAGTTGAACCAAGGAGTTTGTAAGGGCAAAGAGATCACCTAATTTGTGAAGATCTACCCCGAGTGAGGCCAGTACTTCATGGACGTAAGCCATGGTGTAATAGACAAGGTTGCTTATTTGTGGCCCCTTTGTGGGTGGATCCCTCCGTGGACTCGCGTAGCCATTACCCTCCATGGGTTGAAGTCTCCATCAACGTGGACGTACGATAACCTATCGGAACCACGCCAAAACCACCGTATCTTCATTGCGTTTGATCTTCCATCTCTACCCCTTTACTTTCCTCACTATTGCATGTTGTATTCTTCGCTGCTCTATCTCTAGATATGCATGTTGGGGAACGTTGCATGGGAAACAAAAAAATTTCTACACTCACCAAGATCAATCTATGGATGAACATCTACGAGAGGAGAGATTGGATCTACATACCCTTGTAGATCGCCAAGCGGAAGCGTTAAGAAACGTGGTTGATGTAGTCGAACGTCTTCGCGATCCAATCATGATCCGTCTCGCGAACTCCCGATCTAGCGCCGAACCGACGACACCTCCGCGTTCAACACACGTATGGCTTGATGACGCCTTTACCTCCTCGATCCAGCGAGCGATGGTGAAGTAGTATCTCGAGTCCTCCGGCAGCACGATGGCTGGTGGCAGTGGTGGAATCTCGACAGGGCTTCGCCAAGCACTACAGAGAGGAAGAGGGCTACGAGGGAGAGGGAGGGCAGCACCGTGGCGTGAATAGATCTATATGGGTGCGGCTGCCCTCTCTCCACCTCTCTATATATAGCGGGAAGGGAGGAGGAGGGGGCGCTGATACGTCTTCGTCGTATCTACTTTTCCTAACGCTTCCCCTCTTGTTTTGGACTCTAATTTGCATGATTTGAATGAAACTAACCCCAGACTGATGTTGTTTTCAGCAGAACTACCATGGTGTTGTTTTTGTGCAGAAATAAAAGTTCTCGGAATGGAACGAAACTTTGCGAGGATTTTTTATATCAATAAAGAGAATTTCCGGAGCCAAGAGCCACCTGAGGTGGGCACCTGGGTTGGCACAACCCACCAGGGCACGCTTGCCCCCCCAGGCGTGCCCAGGTGGGTTGTCCCCACCTGGTGGCCCTGATGACCCTGAAACCAACGCTATAAAATCACATATTTTCAGAAAAAAATCAGGGAGAAAGAATTATCGTGTTTCACAAGACGGAGCCGCCGCCATCTCGTGTTCTTCATCGGGAGGCCAGATCTGGAGTCCATTTGGGGCTCCGGAGAAGGGATCTTCGATCTTCGTCATCACCAACACATCTCCATCGCCAATTCCATGATGCTCCCCACCAGGAGTGAGTAATTCCTTCGTAGGCTCGCTGGTCGGTGAGGAGTTGGTTGAGATTCATCATGTAATCGAGTTAGTTTTGTTAGGGCCTGATCCCTAGTATCCACTATGTTCTGAGATTGATGTTGCTATGACTTTGCCATGCTTAATGCTTCTCACTTTGGGCCCGGGTGCCATGATTTCCGATCTGAACCGTTTATGTTATCACCATTATATCCATGTTTTAGATCCGATCTTGTAAGTTATAGTCACCTACTACGCGTTATAATCGGGCAACCCTGGAGTGACAATAGTCGGGACCACTCCTGATGATGACCATAGTTTGAGGAGTTCATGTATTCACCATGTGCTAATGCTTTGTTCCCGTTCTCTATTAAAAGGATGCCTTAATATCCCTTAGTTTCCAATAGGACCCCACTGCCATGGGAGGGTAGGACAAATGATGTCATGCAAGTTCTATCCATAAGCACATATGACTATTTACAGAATATATGCCTACATTATATTTATGAACTGGAGCTAGTGCCGTATCGCCCTAGGTTATGACTGTCTCATGATGAATATCATCCAATGAGTCACCGATCCAATGCCTACGAATTTACCTTATATTGTTCTTGCTAAGTTACTACTGTCGCTACTGCTATTGGTACTGCTACAAAGTCACTGCTACCACTGTTGCCGTTACTATTGCTGCTGCTACTATCATCAAAACTATCATATTACTGTGCTACTAATCACTTTGCTGCAGATAATTAATCTCAAGGTGTGGTTGAATTGACAACTCCAGCTGCTAATACCTCCAAATATTCTTTGGCTCCCCTTGTGTCGAATCTATAAATTTGGGTTGAATACTCTACCCTCAAAAACTGTTGCGATCCCCTATACTTGTGGGTTATCAAGACCTTTTTCTCGCGCCGTTGCCGGGGAGCATAGCAATATTTGTTGAGTCACTTGGGATTATTATCATATTATCACTATGAAGAATCTGAAGGATGCTAAGACTAAGATTTTTCCCTCTAAGGTGAGGGGAGGTAAGGAACTGACATCCAGCTCTGCTTTAGATTCATCTTCTGTTATAAGTAAACTTGCAACACCACCACATGCTATTAATTTTGATATGTCGCAAGTTGTTGATGATGCTACTTCTGCTATGAATGTTACTCATGATGATGCTAGCACCTTGCTTGATGATGATGTGCCATTAGGTGAGTTTCTTAATGAACAAATTGCCAGAGTAAGACAAGATGATATTGTTGAAACTGATGATGAACTTGAAACTGAAATCTAGAAACACCTACTAGAACTAGTCCTCCTTGATATGAATTGCCAAAGGCACCGGAAGGTTATACTATGAGTGAGGAGGAAACTAGAGATATTCTTGCTTGCAAGGATAAAGATGGTCTATAAAAATTATTATGCAAGTATAAAGAAAGATCTCTGAATGCTAAGATGAAATGTGATCCTGAGTTTGCTACTTCACCTATCTTTATTGATGATAAGGATTATGAATTCTCTATCGACCCAGAGTTGATTACTTTGGTTGAATCTGATCATTTCCATGTTTACGAAACTGAAACTGTTGTGGCACATCTTACTAAGTTGAATGACATAGCCACCCTTTTTGCTCATCATGAGAAGATTCGTGATACGTCTCCAACGTATCTATAATTTATGAAGTATTCATGTCATGTTTACAATAGTTTTATATGATTTTGGTATGATTTGATTAGAACTAACCCGGACTGACGCTGTTTTTAGCAAAACTACCGTGGTGTTGTTTTTGTGCAGAAATAAAAGTTCTCGGAACGCGCTGAAAATCAACGGAGATTCTTTCTGGAAAATATGAAAAATACTAGAACAAAATTCTACCGGAGGGGAGTCCCATGGGCCCCACGAGGGTGGGGGCGCACCCACCCCCTGGGGCGCGCCCCCTGCCTCGTGGACTCCCCAAGGGCCCCCCTGACATGAAATCAACGCCAACTCCTATAAATATAGAAACCTTCGAGAAGTAACCTAGATCGGAAGTTCCGCCGCCGCAAGCCTCTATAGCCATGAGAAATCAATCTAGGCCTTCTCTGGCACCCTGCCGGAGGGGCCATCATCACCGGAGGCCATGGAGGAGGATCCCGGAGGGGCCATCATCACCATGAAGGCCAAGGACCAGAGGAAGAACCTCTCCCCATCTAGGGGGAGGCCATGGAGGAGGAAGCACAAGGGGGAGGACCTCTCCTCCTCACTCTCGGTGGCGCCGGAGTGCCATCGGGAGGGGAATCATCGCCGCGGTGATCGTCTTCATCAACATCAGCATCATCATCACCATCCTCATCTCTTTTACGCGGTCCATTCTCCCACACCCCGCTGTAATCCCTACTTGAACATGGTGCTTTATGCCACATATTATGATCCAATGATGTGTTGCCATCCTATGCTGTTTTGAATAGATATCTTTTGTCTTTGGGTTGATTGATGATCTAGATTGGTACGAGTTGTATGTTTTATTTTGGTGCTGTCCTATTGTGCCCTCCGTGTTGCGCAAGCATGAGGGATTCATGCTGTAGGGTGTTGCAATACATTCATGATTCGCTTATAGTGGGTTGCTTGAGTGACAGAAGCATAAACCCAAGTAAGGGGGTTGTGGCGTATGGGATAAAGGGGACTTGGTGCTTTAATGCTATGGTTGGGTTTTACCTTAATGATCTTTAGTAGTTGCAGATGCTTGCTAGAGTTCCAATCATAAGTGCATATGATCCAAGAAGAGAAAGTATGTTAGCTTATGCCTCTCCCTCATATGAAATTGCAAGGACGACTACCGGTCTTGTTAACAATTGCCTAGGATAATTCTGCACACCGATCCATCATTATTCCACACTCGCTATTTATAATATTTAGTAATATATTCTAACTTTATGATAACATCACCTACTTTTATATTTTAGCTCTCCGATATCATGCAAAGTTGTCATCTTCATACCCACAACGTGTTTTATTTCTCGTATCTAGTTGGAAGCAAACATTCGGTGTACGTAGAGTCGTATCAGTGGCAGATAGGACTTGAGAGAATATTGATCTTAACTTTAGCTCCTTTTGGGTTCAAAACTCCATACTTATCACTTCCACCTTTGGAAATTGCTATGACGATTCCCTGCACTTGGGGATTATCAAGTTCTTTTCTGGCGCCATTGCCGGGGAGCAATAGCGTGAGGTTGATATTCTCATGTGTGCTTGTTTGCTTTCTTCACTAAGTAGATTTTGTTTTTCCTTTTTGTTTCTATTTAGTTGTGAGTGAAACATACAAAAAAATATTAAAGAATGAAAATACCAAAAAAAATTACTTGCCTCTCATGCCTAAAAAGTTTTTCAAAAAGAGAAGTGATTGGAAAGTTATGCATTGAAGAAGTGAGGGTCGACCTTGAGCACTTGTGTTCATGCTCACGGAAACAATGTAGAATTTTTCATGGAAGTTTCTCTGTAAATAATTATCCCCTTGTGTATATCCATTGTATTATTAAAATAATTTGCCAAGCTTTGATTTTAGGATGATTAGATTGCTTGTTTACTATGTGCAGAACAAAACCAGAAACTTTGGCTGTAGCGCGTGATTTTACATTTTTTACTGGAAGGTCAAATGGGTCTGAAACTTTTTGCACATTACTTCTGTACAAATTTTCCAAAGTTTCATATTTATCTCATAATTATTTGAGTTACAGAAGTTTACTAAACTTCCAGATTACTACAGACTGTCCTGTTTTTGACAGATTCTGTTTTTCGCGTCTTGTTTGCTTATTTTGATGAATCTATGGCTAGTATCGGGGGGTATGAACCATAGAGAAGTTGGAATACAGTAGGTTTAACACCAATACATGAATTCATTACAGTACCTTAAAGTGGTAGTTTGCTTTATTACACTAACGGATCTCACAAAGTTTTTGTTAAGTTTTTGTGGATGAAGTGTTCGAAGAACGAAGGGTTACTAATGTGAGAAGAATAAAGAGAGGCAAGAGTTAAAGCTCGGGGATGCCCAAGGCACCCCAAGTAAATATTTCAAAGTATACTCAAGCATCTGAGCTTGGGGATGCCCCGGTTGGCATCCCATCTTTCTTCTTCAACAAATATCGGTATACCCCGGGTTTTGTTTTGTTCACATGATTTGTGTCCTTTGTGTTTTTATTTTTCTTTAAGAACCATCTAGTATGAGATATCCCTTCATTGATTTATAGAATACTTCATGTGCTTCACTTAAATCTTTTAAGTATGATCTTATAGAATTGCTCTTTGTGCTTCACTTATATCATTTGAGTATGGTTTTATAGAATGCTTCGTGTGCTTCACTTATATATTTTGAGCTTAGATATTGGTTAGTCTATATTAATTGTAGAATTATCCATGAAGTTAACTTATATATTTTGGATTATGAATAATACTATCATCTAAAGCAGGTTTGGAAGAGTGTCAACTTTAGGAATTAGTGATCCCACTATTCCGAATAAGAAGAGTTTTGCTTATGTGGAGAGTAGTAAAATTTCTATGCTTATAGATCATGAAAATAATGCTTTATGTGATGGTTATATTGTTGAATTCTTTCATGATGCTACTGAAAATTATTATGAGGGAGGAATATATGCTTGTAGGAGTTGCGATAATATCAAGTTTCCTCTCTATGTGCTTAAAGTTTTGAAGTTATACTTGTTTTGCCTTCCTATGCTAGTTGATTCTAGTTCCTATAAATTATGTGTTCACAAAATCCCTAGGCATAGGAAGTGGGTTAGATTCAATTGTGCTAGTCATATTCTTCATGATGCTCTCTTTATGTTTCAATTCTTTTCTTTTATGTGAGCATCATTGAAATCATCATGCCTAGCTAAAAGGCATTAAAGAAAAGCGCTTGGTGGGAGACAACCCAATATTTACCCTTACTGTTTTTGTGTGTTTACATGAATAATATAATGTAGTAATCATGTTTTATAGCTTTTTGTTTCAATAAAGTGCCAAGTAAGACCTTTGGGAAGACATGGGTGAAGTCTTTGCAATCTTGCTGTAAAAAACAGAAACTTTGCGCTCACAAGAATAGATGCCATTTTTTTACTAGAGAGTGATTTAGGTTGATTATTTTTGAAGATGATTAATAGACAAATTACTCACGTCCACCAATTTATTTCATAATTTTTGGAGTAGCAGAAGTATGGTTGCTGTTCATATCATTACAGACTATTCTGTTTCTGACAGATTCTGTTTTCATTGGATAGTTTGCTTGTTTTCTAGTTTCTATGACTTATATTTCTCAATATAAATTGTAGAAATGATATGGTACAGTAGGCATTGTGTGAGAACAATTATGAAACTTATCTTCTACAGTACCAAAGTGAATGGTTTACTCTTTATCATACTATACTATCTCACGAAGTTTCGTTAAGTTTTATGTGATTGAAGTTTTCAAGCTTTGGGTGAGATATCGATATGAGGAGAATAAGGAGTGGAAAGACCCTAAGCTTAGGGATGCCCAAGGCACCCCAAGGTAATATTCAAGGAAGACTCAAGCGCCTAAGCTTGGGGATGCCCCGGAAGGCATCCCCTCTTTCGTCTTCAAAACTATCGGTATACCTACTCGGAGCTATATTTTTATTCGTCACATGATATGTGTTTTGCTTGGAGCGTATTTTCAATTTTACTTGCTGTTTGAATAAAATCATTGGATCTGAAATCTTGAATAAAAAAGAATCCTTCCATGGCTAGTTAATTATTTGACTACTTAGTGTTCTTCACTTATATCTTTTGGAGTAGTTTGTCATTTGCTCACGTGCTTCACGTATATCCTATGAGTAAATGGTTGAATGAATTGAATATCATAAATCTGAATTTATATACATTTCATATGATTATAACATGGGGAGTAATGACTTCACACATAATAAGTATATGTAGTAAACTCATTGAAAGTTAGCAAACGCGGAATTGGTCACTTGAACAATTCATGAAAGAATATTGAAGGAAGAGAGATTTCACATATAAATATACTATCTTGGACATATTTTTTAATTGTGAGCACTCATTAAAATATGACATGCTAAAAAGTTGATGTTGGACAAGGAAGACAACTTAATGGGTTATGTCTTCCTATATCCGAAACGTTATATTGTCTTGGATCATCCAACATGTTGGGCTTGCCTTTCCCTCTCATGCTAGCCAAATTCTTTGCACCAAGTAGAAATACTACTTGTGCTTCCAAACATCCCTTAAACCAGTTTTGCCATGATAGTCCACCATACCTACCTAAGGATTGAGTAAGATCCTTCAAGTAAGTTGTCATCGGTGCATGCAATAAAAATTGCTCTCTAAATATGTATGATCTATTAGTGCGAAGAAAATAAGCTTTATACGAACTTGTGATAGGGAAGAAATAAAAGCAACATACTGCATAATAAATGTCTTTATCACAAGCGGCAATATAAAGTGACATTCTTTTGCATTAAGATTTTGTGCATCCAACAATAAAAGCACATGACAATCTCTGCTTCCCTCTGCGAAGGGCCTATCTTTTACTTTTATCTTCTACCCTTATACAAGAGTCATGGTGATCACCACCTTTCCTTTTTACACTTTTTCCTTTGGCAAGCACTTTGTGTTGGAGCGATCCGAATATATATATCCACTTGGATGTAGGTTTTCATAAATTATTATTGTTGACATTACCCTTGAGGTAAAAGGTTGGGAGGCGAAACTATAAGCCCCTATCTTTCTCTATGTCCGATTAAAACTTTGAACCCATAAATATCACGTGAGTGTTAGCAATTGTGAAAGACTAAATGATAGTTGAGTATGTGGAGTTTGCTAAATCAAAGCTCTTACATAGACCCTTCCTGAAAATAAGATGAATTGCAATTGTTTGATGACTAAGAATATAGTTTGTTAGTTTCAAGAAAGTTTATGATCTGTACTTTAACATGTGAATAGCTTGTTACTTGATCATGAAAAGTTTTATGAGATGAGCTACTGTTATGACATATAATGATGATAGAAAAGGTGATTGAAATTATCATTGATCAAACTTATCCATTTGCTAGCATTCACACTTCATAAATTATTTCTTTTATCATTTACCTACTCGAGGACGAGGAGGAATTAACCTTGGGGATGTTGATACATCTCCAATGTATCTATAATTTATGAAGTATTCATGCCATCTTTACAATAGTTTTATATGATTTTGGTATGATTTGATTAGAACTAACCCGGACTGACACTGTTTTTAGCAGAACTACCGTGGTGTTGTTTTTGTGCAGAAATAAAAGTTCTCGAGAACACACTGAAAATCAACGGAGTTTTTTTTCTAGAAAATATGAAAAATACTGGAACAAAAATCTACCGGAGGGGAGTCCTATGGGCCCCACAAGGATGGGGGGCATGCCCCATGCCTCGTGGACTCCCCAAGGCCCCCCCGACGTGAAATCAACGCTAACTCCTCTTATAAATACAGAAACCTTCGGGAAATAACCTAGATCAGAAGTTCCGCCGCCGCAAGCCTCTGTAGCCATGAGAAATCAATCTAGGCCCTCTCTGGCACCCTGCCGGAGGGGGCCATCATCACCGGATGCCATGGAGGAGGATCCCGGAGGGGCCATCATCGCCATGAAGGCCAATGACCAGAGGGAGAACCTCTCCCCATCCAGGGGGAGGCCATGGAGGAGGAAGCACAAGGGGGAGGACCTCTCCTCCTCTCTCTCGGTGGCGCCGGAGTGCCATCGGGAGGGGAATCATCGCCGTGGTGATCGTCTTCATCAACATCACCATCATTATCACCATCCTCATATCTTTTACGCGATCCACTCTCCCACACCCCGCTGTAATCCCTACCTGAACATGGTGCTTTATACCACATATTATGATCCAATGATGTGTTGCCATCCTATGATGTTTTGAGTAGATATCTTTTGTCTTTGGGTTGATTGATGATCTAGATTGGTATGAGTTGTATGTTTTATTTTGGTGCTGCCCTATTGTGCCCTCCGTGTCGCGCAAGCGTGAGGGATTCCCGCTATAGGGTTTGCAATACACTCATGATTCGCTTATAGTGGGTTGCTTGAGTGACAGAAGCATAAACCCGAGTAAGGGGGTTGTGGTGTATGGGATAAAGGGGACTTGATGCTTTAATGCTATGGTTGGGTTTTACCTTAATGATCTTTAGTAGTTGCGGATGCTTGCTAGAGTTCCAATCATAAGTGCATATGACCCAAGAAGAGAAAGTATGCTAGCTTATGCCTCTCCCTCATATGAAATTGCAATGACAACTACGGGTCTTGTTAACAATTGCCTAGGATAATTCTGCACAACGATCCATCATTATTCCACACTCGCTATTTATAATATTTAGTAATATATTCTAACTTTATGATAGCAGCACCTACTTTTATATTTTAGCTCTCCGATATCATGCAAAGTTATCCTCTTCATACCCACAACATAGTTTTATTTCTCGTATCTAGTTGGAAGCAAACGTTTGGTGTATGTAGAGTCGTATCAGTGACAGATAGGACTTGAGAGAATATTGATCTTACCTTTATCTCCTTGTGGGTTCGACACTCCGTACTTATCACTTCCACCTTTGGAAATGGCTATGATGATTCCCTGCACTTGGGGATTATCAATTCACTATTAATATATTCTCAAGTTATTTCAGTTCTCATTAAAGGGTGATGCTAAAGCTTGGTACAATACTCTTGCTCCTGGTTGTGTGCGTAGTCCCCAGGATATGATTTATTACTTCTATGAATAATATTTCCCTGCTCATAAGAAACAAGCTGCCTTGCAGGAAATATTTAACTTTGCGCAAATTAAAGAAAAGAGTTGTCGGGGAACGTAGTAATTTCAAAAATTTCCCACGCACACGCAAGATCATGGTGATGCATAGCAACGAGAGGGGAGAGTGTTGTCCACGTACCCTCGTAGACCGAAAGCGGAAGCGTTATGACAACGCGGTTGATGTAGTCGTATGTCTTCACAATCTGACCGATCCAAGCACCGAACGTACGACACCTCCGAGTTCAGCACACGTTCAGCTCGATGACGATCCCCGGACTCCGATCCAGCAGGGTGTCGGTAATGAGTTCCGTCAGCACGATGGCGTGGTGACGATGATGATGTTCTACCGACACAGGGCTTCGCCTAAGCACCGCAACGATATGACCGAGGTGGAATATGGTGGAGGGGGGCACCGCACACAGCTAAGGAACGATCACGAAGATCAACTTGTGTGTTATGGGGTGCCCCTCTGCCCCTGTATATAAAGGAGCCAAGGGGGAGGGGGCGGCCGGCCAAGGAGGGCGCGCCAAGGAGGAGTCCTACTCCCACCGGGAGTAGGATTCCCCTCCTTCCAAGTAGTAGGAGTAGGAGTCAAGGAAAGGGGGAAGAGAAGAGAAGGAAGGAGGGGGCGCAGCCCCTCCCCCTAGTCCAATTCGGAATAGGCCTTGGGGGGCGCCCAACCTCTCCTCTCTCTTTCCCCTAAAGCCCAATAAGGCCCATATACTCCCCGGCGAATTCCCGTAACTCTCCGGTACTCCGAAAAATACCCGAATCACTCGGAACCTTTCCGAACTCCGAATATAGTCGTCCAATATATCGATCTTTACGTCTCGGCCATTTCGAGACTCCTCATCATGTCCCCGATCTCACCCGGGACTCCGAACTCCTTCGGTATATCAAAACTCATAAACTCATAATATAACTGTCATCGTAACGTTAAGCGTGCGGACCCTACGGGTTCGAGAACTATGTAGACATGACCTAGAACTATTCTCGGTCAATAACCAATAGCGGAACCTAGATGCTCATATTGGCTCCCACATATTCTACGAAGATCTTTATCGGTCAAACCGCATAACAACATACGTTGTTCCCTTTGTCATCGGCATGTTACTTGCCTGAGATTCGATCGTCGGTATCCAATACCTAGTTCAATCTCGTTACCGGCAAGTCTCTTTACTCGTTACGTAATACATCATCTCGCAACTAACTCATTAGTCACATTGCTTGCAAGGCTTATAGTGATGTGCATTACCGAGAGGGCCCAGAGATACCTCTCCGACAATCAGAGTGACAAATCCTAATCTCGAAATACGCCAACCCAGCATGTACCTTCGGAGACACCTGTAGAGCTCCTTTATAATCACCCAATTACGTTGTGACATTTGGTAGCACACAAAGTGTTCCTCCGGTAAACGGGAGTTGCATAATCTCATAGTCATAGGAACATGTATAAGTCATGAAGAAAGCAATAGCAACATACTAAACGATCAAGTGCTAAGCTAACGGAATGGGTCAAGTCAATCACATCATTCTCCCAATGATGTGATCCCGTTAATCAAATGACAACTCTTTTGTCCATGGCTAGGAAACATAACCATCTTTGATAAACGAGCTAGTCAAGTAGAGGCATACTAGTGACACTATGTTTGTCTATGTATTCACACATGTATTATGTTTCCGGTTAATACAATTCTAGCATGAATAATAAACATTTATCATGATATAAGGAAATAAATAATAACTTTATTATTGCCTCTAGGGCATATTTCCTTCAGTCTCCCACTTGCACTAGAGTCAATAATCTAGTTCACATCATCATGTGATTTAACACCAATATTCATATCTGTATATGATTAACACCCATAGTTCACATCGTCATGTGATCAACACCCAAAGGGTTTACTAGAGTCAATAATCTAGTTCACATCGCTATGTGATTAACACCCAAAGAGTACTAAGGTATGATCATGTTCTGCTCGTGAGAGAAGTTTAGTCTACGGGTCTGTCACATTCAGAGCCGTATGTATTTTGCAAATATTCTATGTCTACAATGCTCTGCATGGAGCTACTCTATCTAATTGCTCCCACTTTCAATATGTATCCAGATTGAGACTTAGAGTCATCTGGATCGGTGTAAAAGCTTGCACTGATGTAACTTTTTACGACGGGCTCTTTTATCACCTCCATAATCGAGAAGTATTTCCTTGGTCGTCACTAAGGATATTCTTGACCGCTGTCCAGTGATCTACTATTAGATCAAAATTGTATTCCTTTGCCAAACACAGAGCAAGGTATACAATAGGTTTTGTTCACAGCATATCATACTTTATAGAACCTATGACTGAGGCATAGGGAATGACTTTTCATTCTCTTTCTATTTTCTGCCATAGTCGGATTTTGAGTCTTACTCAACTTCACACCTTGCAACACAGGCAAGAACTCTTTCTTTGACTGTTCCATTTTGAACTACTTCAAAAAATTTATCAAGGTATGTACTCATTGAAAAACTTATCAAGCGTCTTGATCTATCTATATAGATCTTGATGCTCAATGTGTAAGCAGCTTCACCGAGGTCTTTCTTTGAAAAACTTCTTTCAAACACTCCTTTATGCTTTCCAGAAAATTCTACATCATTTCCAATTAATAATATGCCATTCACATATACTTATCAGAAATGCTGTAGTGCTCCCACTCACTTTCTTGTAAATACAGGTCTTTCCAAAAGTCCGTATAAAACCATATGCTTTGATCAACTCATCAAAGCGTATATTCCAACTCCGAGATGCTTGCACCAGTCCATTGATGGATTGCTGGAGCTTGCACACTTTGTTAGCATCTTTAGGATTGACAAAAACTTTCTGGTTGCATCATATACAACTCTTCTTTAATAAATCCATTAAGGAATGCAGTTTTGACATCCATTTGCCAGATTTCATAAAATGTGGCAATTGCTAACATGATTCAGACAGACTTAAGCTTCGATACGAGTGAGAAAATCTCATCGTATTCAATACTTTGAACTTGTTGAAAACCTTTCGCAACAAGTCGAGCTTAGTAGATAGTAACACTACTATCAGCGTCCGTCTTCCTCTTGAAGATCCATTTATTTTCTATGGCTTGCCGATCATCGGGCAAGTCCACCAAAGTCCACACTTTATTCTCATACATGGATCCAATCTCAGATTTTATGGCCTCAAGCCATTTCGTGGAATCTGGGCTCATCATCGCTTCCTCATAGTTCGTAGGTTCATCATGGTCTAGTAACATGACTTCCAGAACATGATTACCGTACCACTCTAGTGTAGATCTTACTCTGGAAGGCCTACGAGGTTTGGTAGCAACTTGATCTGAAGTTTCATGATCATCATCATTAACTTCCTCACTAATTGGTGTAGGAATCACTGGAACTGATTTCTGTGATGAACTACTTTCCAATAAGGGAGAAGGTACAATTACCTCATCAAGTTCTACTTTCCTCCCACTCACTTCTTTCGAGAGAAACTTCTTCTCTAGAAAGGATCCATCTTAGCAATGAATAACTTGCCTTCGGATCTGTGATAGAAGGTGTACCCAATAGTTACCTTTGGGCATTCTATGAAGATGCACTTCTCCGATTTGGGTTCGAGCTTATCAGGTTGAAACTTTTTCACATAAGCATCGCAGCCCCAAAATTTAAGAAACGACAACTTTGGTTTCTTGCCAAACCATAGTTAATAAGGCGTCGTCTCAACGGATTTTTTATGGTGCCCTATTTAAAGTGAATGCAGCTGTCTCTAATGCATAACTCCAAAACGATAGTGGTAAACTGATAAGAGACATCATAGATTGGACCATATCTAGTAAAGTACGATTACGACGTTCGGACACACCATTACATTGTGGTGTTCCAGGTGGCGTGAGTTTGTGAAACTATTCCACATTGTTTTAATTGAAGACCAAACTCGTAACTCAAATATTTGTCTCCGCGATCAAATCACAAAAACTTTATTTTCTTGTTACGATGATTCTCCACTCCACTCTGAAATTCTTTGAACTTTTCAAATGTTTCAGACTTGTGCTTCATTAAGTAGATATACTCATATCTGCTCAAATCATCTTTGTGAAGGTCAGAAAATAACGATACCTGCCACGAGCATCAATACTCATTGGATTGCAGACATCGGTATGTATTATTTTCAACAAGTCAGTAGCTCGTTCCATTGTTCTGAAGAACGGAGTTTTAGTCATCTTGCCCAAAAGGCACGATTCGCAAGCATCAAATGATTCATAACCAAGTGATTCCGAAAATCCATCTTTTGGAGTTTCTTCATGCGCTTTACACCGATATGACCCAAACGACAGTGCCACAAATAAGTTGCACTATCATTATCAACTTTGCATCTTTTGGCATCAATATTATGAATATGTGTATCACTACGATCGAGATCCAACAAACTATTTTAATTGGGTGTATAACCATTGAAGGTTTTATTCATGTAAACAGAACAACAATTATTCTTTGACTTTAAATGAATAACCGTTTTGCAATAAACATGATCAAATCATATTCATGCTCAACGCAAACGCCAAATAACATTTATTTAGGTTTAACACTAATCCCGAAAGTATAGGGAGTGTGTGTGATGATGATCATATCAATCTTGGAACTACTTCCAACACTCATCGTCACTTCCCCTCAACTAGTCTCTGTTTATTATGTAACTCCTATTTCGAGTTACTAATATTTAGCAACCGAACAAGTATCAAATACTCAGGGGCTACTATAAACACTAGTAAAGTACACGTCAATAACATGTATATCAAATATACCCTTGTTCACTTTGCCATCCTTCTTATCCACCAAATATTCAGGGTATTTCTGTTTCCAGTGACCATTTCCTTTGCAGTGTAAGCACTCAGTTTCAGGCTTTGGTTCAGCTTTGGGCTTCTTTGTGGGAGTGACAACTTGCTTGTCATTCTAGTTGAAGTTCCCTTTCTTTCCCTTTGCCCTTTTCTTGAAACTAGTGATCTTATCAACCATCAACACTTGATGCTCTTTCTTGATTTCTACCTTCGTTGATTTCAGCATCACGAAGAGCTCGGGAATCATTTTCGTCATCCCTTGCATTATAGTTTATCACGAAGTTCCAGTAACTTGGTGATGATGACTAGAGAACTCTGCCAATCACTATCTTATCTGGAAGATTAACTCCCACTTGATTCAAGCGATTGTAGTACTCAGACAATCTAAGCACTTGCTCACTAGTTGAGCGATTCTCCTCCATCTTTTAGCTATAGAACTTGTTGGAGACTTCATATCTCTCAACTCGGGTATTTGCTTGAAATATTAACTTCAACTCCTGGAATATCTCATATGGTCCATGACATTCAAAACGTCTTTGAAGTCCCGATTCTAAGCCGTTAAGCATGGTGCACTAAACTATCAAGTAGTCATCATATTGAGCTAGCCAAACGTTCATAACGTCTGCATTTGCTCCTGCTATAGGTCTGTCACCTAGCGGTGCATTAAGGACATAATTCTTTTGTGCAGCAATGAGGATAAACCTCAGATTATGGATCCAACCCGCATCATTGCTACTAACATCTTTCAACACAACTTTCTCTAGGAACATATCAAAATAAACATATGAAAGCAACAACGCGAGCTATTGATCTACAACATAATTTGCAAAATACTACCAGGACTAAGTTCATGATAAATTTAAGTTCAGTGCATCATATTACTTAAGAACTCCCACTTAGATAGACATCCCTCTAATCCTCTAAATAATTACGTGATCCATATCAACTACACCATGTACGATCATCACGTGAGATGGAGTAGTTTCAACGGTGAACATCAATATGTTGATCATATCTACTATATGATTCACGCTCGACCTTTCGGTCTCCGTGTTCCGAGGCCATATCTGTTATATGCTAGGCTCGTCAAGTTTAACCTGAGTATTCCGCATGTGCAACTGTTTTGCACCCGTTGTATTTGAACGTAGAGCCTATCACACCCGATCATCACGTGGTGTCTCAGCACAAAGAACTTTTGCAATGGTGCATACTCAGGGAGAACACTTCTTGATAATTAGTGAGAGATCATCTTAAAATGCTACCGCCGAACTAAGCAAAATAAGATGTATAACAGATAAACATCATATGCAACAAAGAGACAACCATAGGGCTTCTGCCAGTTGCCGACAACTTCAGTAAAACATGATCATCTCATACAACAACTTATATCTCATCACATCTTGACCATATCACATCACAACATGCCCTGCAAAAACAAGTTAGACGTCCTCTACTTTGTTGTTGCAAGTTTTACGTGGCTGCTACGGGCTGAGCAAGAACCGTTCTTACCTACGCATCAAAACCACAATGATAGTTCGTCAAGTTAGTGCTGTTTTAACCTTTGCAAGGACCGGGCGTAGCCACACTCGGTTCAACTAAAGTTGGAGAAACTGACACCCGCCAGCCACCGGTGTGCAAAGCACGTTGGTAGAACCAGTCTCGCGTAAGCGTACGCGTAATGCCGGTCCGGGCCGCTTTATCCAACAATACCGCCGAACCAAAGTATGACATGTTGGTAAGCAGTATGAATTGTATCGCCCACAACTCACTTGTGTTCTACTCGTGCATATAACATCAACGCATAAAACCTAGCTCGGATGCCACTGTCGGGGAACGTAGTAATTTCAAAAATTTCCTACGCACACGCAAGATCATGGTGATGCATAGCAACGAGAGGGGAGAGTGTTGTCCACGTACCCTCATAGACCGAAAGTGGAAGCGTTATGACAACGCGGTTGATGTAGTCGTACGTCTTCACGATCTAACCGATCCAAGCACCGAACGTATGGCACCTCCGAGTTCAGCACACGTTCAGCTCGATGATGATCCCCGGACTTCGATCCAGCAGGGTGTCGGGGATGAGTTCCGTCAGCACGACGGCGTGGTGACGATGATGATGTTCTACCGACGCAGGGCTTCGCCTAAGCACCGCAACGATATGACCGAGGTGGAATATGGTGGAGGGGGGCACCGCACATGGCTAAGGAACGATCACGAAGATCAACTCGTGTGTTATGGGGTGCCCCCTGCCCCCGTATATAAAGGAGCCAAGGGGGAGGGGGCGGCCGGCCAAGGAGGGCGCGCCAAGGAGGAGTCCTACTCCCACCGGAAGTAGGATTCCCCCCTTCCAAGTAGTAGTAGGAGTCAAGGAAAGGGGGAAGAGAAGAGAAGGAAGGAGGGGGCGCAGCCCCTCCCCCTAGTCCAATTCGGACTAGGCCTTGGGGGGGCGCCCAACCTCTCCTCTCTCTTTCTCCTAAAGCCCAATAAGGCCCATATACTCCCCGGCGAATTCCCGTAACTCTCCGGCACTCCGAAAAATACCCGAATCACTCGGAACCTTTCCGAACTCCGAATATAGTCGTCCAATATATCGATCTTTATGTCTCGACCATTTCGAGACTCCTCGTCATGTCCCCGATCTCATCCGGGACTCCGAACTCCTTCGGTATATCAAAACTCATAAACTCATAATATAACTGTCATCGTAACGTCAAGCGTGCGGACCCTACGGGTTCGAGAACTATGTAGACATGACCTAGAACTATTCTCGGTTAATAACCAATAGCGGAACCTGGATGCTCATATTGGCTCCCACATATTCTACGAAGATCTTTATCGGTCAAACCGCATAACAACATACGTTGTTCCCTTTGTCATCGGCATGTTACTTGCCCGAGATTCGATCGTCGGTATCCAATACCTAGTTCAATCTCGTTACCGGCAAGTCTCTTTACTCGTTACGTAATACATCATCTCGCAACTAACTCATTAGTCACATTGCTTGCAAGGCTTATAGTGATGTGCATTACCGAGAGGGCCCAGAGATACCTCTCCGACAATCGGAGTGACAAATCCTAATCTCGAAATACGCCAACCCAACATGTACCTTCGGAGACACCTGTAGAGCTCCTTTATAATCACCCAATTACGTTGTGACGTTTGGTAGCACACAAAATGTTCCTCCGGTAAACGGGAGTTGCATAATCTCATAGTCATAGGAACATGTATAAGTCATGAAGAAAGCAATAGCAACATACTAAACAATCAAGTGCTAAGCTAACGGAATGGGTCAAGTCAATCACATCATTCTCCCAATGATGTGATCCCGTTAATCAAATGACAACTCTTTTGTCCATGGCTAGGAAACATAACCATCTTTGATAAACGAGCTAGTCAAGTAGAGGCATACTAGTGACACTATGTTTGTCTATGTATTCACACATGTATTATGTTTCCGGTTAATACAATTCTAGCATGAATAATAAAAATTTATCATGATATAAGGAAATAAATAATAACTTTATTATTGCCTCTAGGGCATATTTCCTTCAAGAGTCTCCCACAAGCTTGGGGGAGGCTTCTCCAATTGCTTAATGCTTTGCCTTATCACCCTCTTAAGAAAAATGAAATACTTGATATCTTCTATAATGGACTAACCGATGCTTCAAGGGATTTCCTAGATAGTTGTGCTGGTTGTGTTTTCAGGGAATGAACTATTGGGAAAGCTGAAGAATTACTGAATAACATATTGAAAAACTATGATGATTGGACTCCTCCTGAAACACCTATTAAACCCACTCTGAAGAAGGGGGTATCTTATATCTCAGTCCTGAAGATATACAAGAGGCAAATAAATCTATGAAGGAAAAAGGTATTAAAGCAGAGGATGTTAAAAACATACCACCTATCGAAGAAATACATGGGCTTGAAGTACCACCACCACCTAAGGTGGTAGAGGTAAAATCTTTAATGAAATTCAATGATAGTGATGATGCTCGTAATAAACATCCTAGTCAATGCCTTTTTGAGTTTGATAATTACATTAGAAAGCAAGATCACTTCAACGCAAATGTTATGAAACAACTAAAATACAACTCTGATATGATTGCTCGCTTAAGTGACTTGTTATTTAGAATCTCAAATGATGTTAGAGGTGTAGGAAAGCATGCCTCTATGGTTAAAACTCAAATAGAACAAGTTGCTAAATCTCAAAGGGAGTTACTTGGTGAAATGAACAATAATATAAGTGACTTTGCTGTTGGAGTAGCAACCAGAGGAGGTAAAATGACTCAGGAACCACTTTATCCTAAGGGTCACCCAAAGAGAATTGAACAAGAATCTCAATGAATCAACACTGATGCACCTAGTCCTTCTAAAAAGAAAAGGAAGAAGAAAAATAATAGGAGTTTGCCTGCCTCTAGTGAACCTGAAGTAGAGAAACCTCCTGATAATGATATGAAATTTCTATCTCTGATGCTCAAACTCAATCTGGTAATGAACACTCACCTTCTGATAATGAATAGGATAATGATGAGGTTCATGAATACACTCAAACAAATAACAAAGAACCAGACAATGATGTTGAGATAGAACTCGCTGTTGATCTTGATAACCCACAACCCAAGAATAAAAGATATGATAAAAGAGACTTTGTTGCTAGAAAACATGGTAAGGAAAGAGAACCATGGGTTCAAAAACCTATGCCCTTTCCACCTAAGTCAACTAAAAATAAAGATGATGAACAATTTAAACGCTTTGCTGAAATGCTGAGGCCAGTCTTTTTGCGAACTCGCTTGACTGATATCTTAAAAATGCCTCCTTATGCAAAGTACATGAAAGACATCATCACCAATAAGAGAAAAATACCGGAAGCTGAAATCTCCACTATGCTTGCTAATTATACTTTTAAATATGGAGTACCTAAACAACTTGGAGATCTGGGAATACCAACTATACCTTGCTCCATCAAAAGAAACTATGTGAAAATTGCTTTATGTGATTTGGGAGCTGGTGTTAGTGTTATGCTTTCTCTTTATATAGAAGACTTGATTTGAATAAACTAACACCTACTGAGATATCTTTGCAAATGGCTGACAAATCAGTTGCCATACCTATCGGTATTTGTGAGGATGTGCCCGTTGTTGTTGCTAATGTTACTATTTTGACTGACTTTGTTATACTTGAGATGCCCGAGGACGACAACATGTCGATTATCCTTGGTAGACTCTTCTTGAATACTTCAAGGGATGTTATTGATTGCAATAAAAGCAAGGTCACTTTTCATATCAATGGTAATGAGCATACGGTGCACTTTCTGAAGAAATAGTTCCAAGTGAATGGTATTAATGTTATTGAAAAATTTCTGACAATCACTATTGGAAGTTTTTAGCTACCTCTACCTACTGTTGACAAGAAATATGATATGCTTATTGTTGGGGACATTCATATCCCCATTGAGGTAACTTAGTGATTTATGAAAGTTCTTTGGTTTCATGCTAATCGAAAGTGGTTGTTAATAAGACTTGGTCAACCTTATTAATGGGTCATTTTTGAGAGGTATAAAGTTGATGAATTTAGTAAGCACTACCTTCTGTCCCGACATTTTGTTTTCTGTATTTCTTAGTTAAATAAAATGCAATGCCATGCTTTATCTGTTTTCTGATTTTTCCATACAATAAAAATGACCAAAAAATAAAAGTTCTCGGAATGCCCTGAAAATTTAACACGATTTTTTTCTGAATATTTCTGAATTTCTGGTGCAAATAATATCAGAGGGAGGTGCACCAGGTGGGCACAACCCACCTGCGCGCTAGGACCCCCAGGCGCGCCCGGGTGGGTTGTGGTCCTCACGTTCCCCCCTCACTTACTTCTTCTTCCTACATCACTCCATTCACCCAGAAAAAAAATCACCATTGCTATCTCTCTCGTGTTCTTGCTCCCGAAACCGCGGATTTTGATCTCTTTGCTTGAAGCTCCATTTCCGAAAATATTTCGGGGATTTGTTGCTTGGTATGTGACTCCTCGATGTGTCCAATTAGTTTTTGTTTTTGTGGTTATGTTTTGAATAATTAGCTACTCTTGGTGCTGCTGTAGATGAGCTTGCATGTTGAATTCTTAGAGTTCTAAGTAGTTTGAATGCTTGCTATGGCCTCTATACATCCCTATGAGTAGTTGCTACCATTCTTATGAAGTTTTGTTAATAAATTTCTATGACCAATTTTTTTTCCAGAAAATTGTACGCAAACATTATGAACTTCTTTGGAAGGGGTTCTTCGAGGAGGAGATCCTCAGAGGCATCTTCTAGCAGCAGCTCCACTCGTCGGTCTTATCTTGAACCAAGTGAAAGTTCCATTCAAAGTGCCACCACCAAAACATGCTTATGGCCATGCAACGATTATATGGTGAGCATGGGCATTAAGGAGGAATTTGAGCAATAGGTTCACAATGCCGATCTCGGTCCCTACATTTCAGATAAGTGCGACCAACACCTCATTCTCACTGAATCATTTGTCAAAGGATTTAAATTTCTTCCCCGTGAGTCTAGGGTGTCATTTAAACTGTATGAAAATCCATTTACCATATCTCTAGAAAGGTTTGCTCACCTCTGCAAAATACCATTCTGGGGTTCGCTCGATGAACCACGGTGGTCTGAGTTTGAAATATTCTTGACTAGTCTTTGCTATGGTGAAACTAGGGGAGTGACGCAAGGTAGAATAAAGAGCATTCATTTTCCTGCAATTCTGTACTTTGCATTATTTAATGGAAAATGTATAATAGGCAAACAAGATTGCAGTACACTTTGTGCTCCTGATCTAAGCCTCATACACACAGCTCTCCATGGTGATAGAAGTTATAATCTTGGAGCGATTGTTGCACGTAGGTTACAACACAACGCTGGTAGTGGATATTTTTATGGTGGAATTTATGCCACATGCTTAACAAGAGGGCTGGGTGTTTCACGTTTGCCCTATGATCCTATTTTACCCACTCAGTACCTAGACTTTGATGCTATGAAATGTCATAAGATTCTGAGGGGTGATCCCCATAATTTCACTTATAATTTGATGTTTAACAAGGACTCCGTGGTAGACACATATTTTCCTGCACCTGCTCTCTTTAATGTCCATAACAGGGGAAGATATGATGTTCTTGAGAGCGAGGCCCGAGCTCATAACACAGCGGTTGTGGCTGCACGGCGGGCTGATGCATCCGCACCGAGAGCCTCCGTGAGCTACCACTTCGACCATTACACATGCTACTGATTGATTACCAAGTTAGGCCAAAAGCCTAATCTTGGGGGAGTACATATTCCCACTGACATTACATTCATGTTCACACATTTCATTCCAGTTGTCGATGTTCACACTTTTTCATTGTATCATCCATGTTAAATTTCTTTTCTTGCTTTCTTCTTGTGTGTTTGAAAAACTTTGAGAAAATCCAAAAATATTTTTCTTGCTCCTTTTTTATTTTTCGTCCTATTTTAAATTGTGGTAGCACTAAAAAGAGAACCCAAAAAGATTTCCTTGTTCTTCTTTTACTTGTTGGGAGCTTTACCATGTAAATAGTTTTTCTCATTTTTGCTTTTCTCTTTTCAGTTGATCGTTTATGAAAAACCAAAAACTCCAAAAATATTTCACTTTGTTTCTCTGAATTTCTTTTCTTTTTATTGAGTCATACCGAGTAGAACCATGATGAAAATGTTGAGTGGCTCTCATTTGCTTTATTGTTGATCTAACGAAGGGCCCGTATTACCTTGTCTTCTCCTTCTGAATAAAATGTTTCCAGATTCCAGCTTAGTCCACAACACTCTTGCACTATTATTATTTTCAAATCGTTCGGTCGTGCAAGTGAAAGGCAATAATGACGATATCAGATGAACTGGCCGTGGTAGAGAGAAACGGGTATGAACTCGACTTGTTCTGTTTTTGTAAATATGTTTAAACTAGTATCCATGATTCAGCCTATTATGATTAAACATGTTTGCAATGACAATTAGAGATTATAGTTTCTCATGCCATGCATAAGTAGCTAGGAGTGAATAATGACTTATCTTGGATATCAACATTGCGTTAAAATGATTGTGATGTAGTATGATGATATGGTATCCTCCTCTGAATGTTCGAGTGGCTTGACTTGGCACATGTTCATGCATGCAGTTGAATCAAAACCAACATAGCCTCTATGATATTTATGTTCATGGTGTTCATATCCTACTCATGCTAGTATCCAATGTTACTTATGCATAATGCATGTTCATGACCGTTGTTGCTCTCTAGCTGGCTGCTTCTCAACCTATTTGCTAGCCTTCGCCTGTACTAAGTGGGAACTCTGCTTGTACATCAAAAACCTGAAACCCAAGTTATTTCAGATGAGTCCACTATACCTACCTATATGCGATATTACCCTGCCGTCCTAAGTAAATTTGCATGTGCCATCTCTAAAAACTTCAAATAAATATCCTTTTTGTGTGCCTAGATTGTTCATGGACGACATGAGGTAGTCGGTATCTTCCATGCTAAGCAGGTTATTCTCAGGTCGAGTGTTTATTCACTCTCCATCGCACGAGAAAAGGGCGGTAATAGGGATGCCCAGTCCCAAACTACAAAAATAATTGATCTCTCAAATAATCAAACAAAAACTCCCAATGGAGTCATAACCTTTACCTTTCCGCTTGGGAACCACCACTAGCGTGTTTAGCATGGGGGATATTGATAACTGATAGTCGTGAAGTAAATGAGAATGGTGCATGTCTCAAAATTCCATTTACCTCTGTTTTAAAAACTTTAGCTCTGGCACCTCTGCAAATCACTGCATCCCTCTACGAAGGGACTATCTATTTATTTTATGTTGTGTCATCACCTTCTCAAATAAGCGCCAGAACCTAAGAGCACTGCTCTCATGCTGATGCATTATGTATAGCTAATGTTGGGTGCATCATGACTGGATCTTTTCTACCATGAATTACAATGTTACTCGCTGCTTGAGCTTTGGGGTGCTTTGCATTTATGTTTTGCGGTATCAGAAAGGGCTAGCAAGATACCACTGTTGTCATATTATATCATGGTTGTTTTGACAACGTGTTGCTATTTTAGATATCTTATTATTGCTCTCTAGTTGATTATGTCATTGATATGAGTTAATATAATTTTTAAGAGTTATTGTTGACATGGTTAGTTATAATCTTTGCTGATAACTTGGGTGTTGTTTAAGCTTATTCATGAAACAAGAGCAAAAGAGTTCGTAAAAGTTCTTCTTTTTCACTTTTAGTTTATCAACTGAATTGTTTGAGGACAAGCAAAGGTTTAAGCTTGTGGGAGTTGATACGTCTTCGTCGTATCTACTTTTCCTAATGCTTTTCCTCTTGTTTTGAACTCTAATTTACATGATTTGAATGAAACTAACCCCAGACTGACGTTGTTTTCAGCAGAACTACCATGGTGTTGTTTTTGTGCAGAAATAAAAGTTCTCAGAATGGAACGAAACTTTGCGAGGATTTTTTATATCAATAAAGAGAATTTTTGGAGCCAAGAGACACCTGAGGGGGGCACCTGGGTGGGCACAACCCACCAGGGCGTGCCTAGGTGGGTTGTCCCCACCTGGTGGCCCCGATGACCCTGAAACCAATGCTATAAAATCACATATTTCCAGAAAAAAATCAGGGAGAAAGAATTATCATGTTTCACGAGACAGAGCTGCCGTCGTCTCATGTTCTCTTCGGGAGGCCAGATCTGGAGTCCGTTTGGGGCTCCAGAGAGGGGGATCTTCAATCTTCATCATCACCAACACATCTCGATCGCCAATTACATGATGCACCCCACCGGGAGTGAGTAATTTCTTTGTAGGCTCACTGGTCGGTGAGGAGTTGGATGAGATTCATCATGTAGTTGATACATCCATTTTGCATCATGTTTTCCAACTATTATTTATGATGTTTTATTGTATAATAATGCTTTTTTGAGCAATTCTAATGCCTTTTCTCTTATAATATGCAAGGTACATACAAAGGGGGAGAATTCTGGCAGCTGGAAATCTCAACCTGAAAAGCTACGTCAAGCTACCTATTCTGCACAACTCCAAATGATCTGAAACTTCCCAAGGATTTTTATGGATTATTTAAGAATTATTGGAGCAAATATGTACCAGAGTGGGGCCACCAGGTGGGCACAACTCACCGGGGCATGCCAGGAGGCGCAAGCGTGCCCAGGTGGGTGCTGCCCTCCTTGGCCCACCTCCGGTGCCCCTCTTCTGGTATATAAGTCATTTTGACCTCAAATAATTGAAGAGAGGACTTTTGGGATGAAGCACCGCCGCCTTGAGGCGGAAC
The DNA here is from genome assembly GCF_002162155.2 of Triticum dicoccoides. Classification (NCBI taxonomy): domain Eukaryota; kingdom Viridiplantae; phylum Streptophyta; class Magnoliopsida; order Poales; family Poaceae; genus Triticum; species Triticum dicoccoides. Next base: position 128,507,496 of record NC_041389.1, read on the forward strand.
TTGGGCGGGAGCACTTTTGCCCTCCGGCGGAGCGATTCCACCGGGGGAACTTCCCTCCCGGAGGGGGAAATCATCGTCATCATCATCCCCAACAAGTCTCCCATCCCGGGGAGGGTTATCTTCATCAACATCTTCAACAACACCAACTACTCTCAAACCCTAGTACATCTCTTGTGTTCAATCTTTGAATCGGAAATATAGATCCGTGCTTGTGGGTGACTAGTAGTGTTGATTACATCTTGTAGTTGATTACTATATGGTTTATTTGGTGGAAGATTATATGTTCAGATCCATTATGCTATTTAATACCCCTATGATCTTGAGCATGATTATCATTTGTGAGTAGTTACTTTTGTTCTTGAGGTCACGCGAGAAATCATGTTGCAAGTAATCATGTGAACTTGATATGTGTTGGATATTTTGATGATATGCATGTTGTCATTCTCTTAGTGGTGTCATGTGAACGTCGACTACATGACACTTCACCATATTTGGGCCTAAGGGAATGCTTTGTGGAGTATTTATTAGATGATGGGTTGCGACAGTGACAGAAGCTTAAACCCCGGTTTATGCGCTATTCCGTAAGGGACCGATTGGATCCAAAAGTTTAATGTTATGGTTACAATTTATTATTATTACTTTTTTCATAGTTGCGGATTCTTGTGAGAGGGTTAATCATAAGTAGGAGGTTTGTTCAAGTAAGAACAACACCTAAGCATCGGTCCACCCACATACCAAATTATCAAAGTAGCGAACACAAATTAAGCCAACATGAGGAAAGTGACTAGATGAAATTCCTGTGTACCCTCAAGAACACTTTGCTTATCATAAGAGACCGTCTTGGCATGTCCTTTGCTTCAAAGTTATTGGCCTACCTTGCTTCACTTTTTTACTACTATTGTTACTTGCTCGTTACAAATTATCTTGCTATCAAACTACTCCGCTCCTTACAATTTCAGCACTTGCAGACATTACCTTGCTGAAAACCACTTGTCATGTCCTTCTGCTCCTCGTTGGGTTTGACACTCTTACTTATCAGAAAGGCTACAATTGACCCCATATACTTGTGGGTCATCAAGGCCACTTTCTGACGCCATTGCCGGGGAGTGAAGTGCTCTTGGTAAGTGGAAATTAGTAAGGAAACATTATTACTACATGTTGAAATTTGTTGTCACTTGATACTATGGAAAACAATCCTTTGAGGGGTTTGTTTGGGGTATCTTCACCTCGACTGGAACCACAATTAGTTGCCCCTCAATCTATTGCACCTACTGAAACTATTGAATATGAAATTCCTTTGGGTATGTTAGAACAACTGCTAGCTAATCCTTATGCAGGAGATGGAACTGAACATCTTGATATGCACTTGATATATGTGGATGAAATTTGTTGATTGTTGAAGCTTACAGGTTTGCCCGGGGATGAAGCTAAGAAGAAGGTTTTCCCTTTATTTTTGAAGGTAAAAGCATTGACATGGTAAAGGGTATGCGATGATACTTGATCTTGGAACTAGAATTGGTTGAAATTGGAATTTCATCAAAAAAAATTATCCTATGCATCTAGTTCATCATGATCGGAATTATATATATAATTTTTGGCCTCGTGAAGGAGAAAGTATCGTTCTAGCTTGGGGAAGGCTTAAGTCAATGTTATATTCATGCCCCAATCATGAGCTCTCAAGAGAAATTATTATTCAGAATTTTTATGCTCAGCTTTCTCGTAATGATCAATCCATGCTCGATACTTCTTGTACTGGTTCTTTTATGAAGAAGACTATTGAATTCCGGTGGGATCTTTTAGAAAGAACTAACTGCAACTCTGAAGATTGGGAACTCGACAAAGGTAAAGAGTCAGGTATTGAAGCTAAGTTTGATTGTGCTAAATCTTTTATGAATACCAATTCTTTTCAAAAGTTTAGCACTAAATATGGACTTGACTTTGAGATATAGCTTACTTTTGTGAATCTTTTGCTACTCATGTTGATCTCCCTAAGGAGAAGTGGTTTAAATATCACCCACCAGTTAAAGAATAATTTAAAGAACCAGTAAAAGCTAAAGAAGAAACTATCATTTACAATGTCGATCCAGTTTTTCCCACTGCTTATATTGAAAAACCACCTTTCCCTGTTAGGATGAAGGAACATGCTAAAGCTTCAAATGTGGTTAACAAAAGTTATGTTAGAACACCCAAACCATCTGAACAAATCAGAGTTGAACCTAGTATTGCTATGGTTAAAGATCTCTTAGTCGATAATATTGATGAGCATGTTATTTACTTCTGTGATGAAGCTTCTAGAATTGCCAAACCTGAAGAAAAAGATAAACATAGACCAATTGTTGGCATGCCTGTTGTCTAAGTTAAGATAGGAGATCACTATTATCATGGGTTATGTGACATAGGTGCTAGTGTGAGTGTTATTCCTTTTTCCTTATATAAAGAAATTAAGAATGAAATAGCACCTGCTGAAATAGAAGGCATAGAGTCACTATTAAACTTGCCAATAGAGATACTATATCACCAATTGGGATTCTTAGAGATGTTGAAGTCTTGTGTGGGAAAATAAAATACCCTACCGATTTTCTTGTTCCTAGCTCCCCACAAGATGACTTTTGTCCCATTATTTTTGGTAGACCATTCTTGAACATCGTTAATGCCAAAATAGATTGCAAGAAACAAACTATCCGTGTTAGCTTTGGTGATGAATCTCATGAATTTAATTTTTCCAAGTTTAGTAGACAACCTCATAAGAAAGATTTGCCTAGTAAGGATGAAATTATTGGTCTTGCTTCTATTGCTATACCTCCTACTAATCCTTTGGAACAATACTTGCTAGACCATGAAAATGATTTGCATATGCATGAAAGAAATGAAATAGATAGAATCTTTTTCGAACAACAACCTCTGCTTAAACACAATTTTCCTATTGAAACTCTAGGAGGTCCTCCTCCACCTAAAGGTGATCCTGTGTTTGAATTAAAACAATTGCCAGACACTTTGAAATATGCTTATCTTGATGAGAAAAAGATATGTCATGTTATTATTAGTGCTAACCTTTCAGAACATGAAGAAGAAAGATTACTGAAAGTTCTAAGGAATCACAGGGCTGCTATTGGATATACTCTTGATGATCTTAAGGGCATTAGTCCCACTCTATGTCGGCACAAGATTAACGTGGAACCTGATGCTAAACCCGTTGTTGATCACCAACTTCGGTTAAAGCTGAAGATGAAAGAAGTGGTAAGAACGGAAATATTGAAACTTCTGGAAGCAGGTATAATATATCCTATAGCTGATAGTAGATGGGTAAGTCCTGTTCATTGTGTCCCTAAGAAGGGAGGTATTACTGTTGTTCCTAATGATAAGAATGAGCTTATTCCACAAAGAATTGTCACAGGCTATAGAATGGTAATTAATTATAGAAAATTAAACAAACCAACTAGAAAAGATCATTACCCTCTGCCTTTTATCGATCAAATGTTAGAAATATTATCTAAGCACATACATTTTTGCTTTCTTGATGGATATTCTGGTTTTTCACAAATACCTGTTTCACAACCTGATCAAGAAAAGACCACTTTTACTTGACCTTTTGGAACTTATGCTTATAGACTTATGTCTTTCGGTTTATGTAATGCACCTGCTACCTTTCAAAGATGTATGACTGCTATATCTCTGATTTTTGTGAAAAGATTGTTGAGGTTTTGATGGATGGATTTTCTGTTTATGGGAAGTCTTTGATGATTGTTTAAGCAATCTTGATCCAGTTTTGCAGAGATGTGAACAAACAAATCTTGTCTTGAATTGGGAGAAGTGCCACTTTATGGTTAAGGAAAGTATTGTTTTGGGCCCTAAAATTTCTGAAAGAGGCATTAAGGTGGATCAAGCCAAGGTTGATGCAATTGAGAAAATGCCATGCCCTAAAGATATCAAAGGTATTCGTAATTTCCTCGGTCATGCTGGTTTCTATAGGAGGTTTATCAAAGACTTTTCCAAAATTTCTAGGCCTCTTAAGAATCTTTTGCAAAAGGATATTCCCTTTGTGTTTGATGATGATTGTTTAGAAGCCTTTGAAACACTAAAGAAAGCCTTAATTACTGCACCTATTTTTCAACCACCTGATTGGAACTTGCCTTTTGAGATTATGTGTGATGCTAGTGATTATGTTGTTGGTGTTGTTCTAGGATGAAGATTTGATAATAAACTAAATGTTATTCATTATGCTAGTAAAAATCTAGACAGTGCTCAACGAAATTATGCTACTACTGAAAAAGAATTCTTAGCAATGGGGTTTGCTTGTGATAAATTTAGATCTTACATTGCTGATTCTAAAGTGACTATACACCAATCATGCTGCTATAAAATATCTTATGGAAAAGAAAGATGCTAAACCTAGACTCATTAGGTGGGTTCTTCTGCTACAAGAATTTGATTTGCATATCACTGATAGGAAAGGAGCAGAGAACCCCGTAGCTGATAACTTGTCTAGGCTTGAAAATACTCTTGATTACCCACAACCCATTAATGATATCTTTCCTAATGAATAATTAGCTGCAATAAATGTTTCTAATATTACACCTTGGTATTCTGACTATGCTAATTATATTGGTGATAAATACATACCACCTAGCTTCACATACCAACAAAAGAAAAAATTCTTCTATGATTTAAGACATTACTTTTGGGATGACCCACATCTTTATAAAGAAGGAGTAGATGGCATTATTAGACGTTGTGTACCTGAGCATGAACATGAAAAAATCCTACGGAAATGTCACTCTGAAGCTTATGGAGGACATCACGCGGGAGACAAAACCGCTCATAAGGTATTGCAATCTGGTTTTTATTGGCCTACTCTCTTTAAAGATGCCCGTAAGTTTGTCTCGTCTTGTGATGAATGTCAAAGAATAGGTAATATCAGTAAGCATCAAGAAATGCCTATGAATTATTCACTTGCTGTTGAACCATTTGATGTTTGGGGATTTGATTTCATGGGACCTTTTCCTTCCTCTAATGGGTATACACATATTTTGGTTGCTGTTGATTATGTTACTAAGTGGGTAGAAGCTATTCCAACAAGTACTACTGATCACAACACCTCTATTAAAATGCTTAAGGAAGTTATTTGGTCGAGGTTTGGAGTCCCTAGATATTTAATGACTGATGGTGGTTCACACTTTATTCATGGTGCTTTCCGCAAAATGCTTGCTAAGTATGATGTTAACCATAGAATTGCATCACCTTATCATCCTCAGTCTAGTGGTCAAGTTGAACTTAGCAATAGAGAAATAAAACTAATCTTACAAAAGACTGTCAATAGGTCCCGGAAGAATTGGTCTAAGAAATTAGATGATGCACTTTGGGCTTATAGAATAGCTTATAAAAATCCTATGGGTATGTCTCCATATAAAATGGTTTATGGAAAAGCTTGTCATTTGCCTCTTGAGTTAGAACATAATTAAAGAACTCAATTATGATTTCAAACTTGCTGGTGAAAAGAGGTTATTTGATATTAGCTCATTAGATGAATGGAGAACCCATGCTTATGAAAATGCAAAGTTATTTAAGAAAATGTTAAAGATGGCATGACAAAAGAATACAAAAGCGTGAGTTGAAAGTTGGAGAATATGGTCTTCTGTACAAATCTGGTTTCAGATTCTTTGCAGGAAAACTCCTCTCAAATGGGAAGGACCCAATGTCATCAAGGAGGTCGATCGATCCAGAGCTATCAAAATAAATAATGCCGTAGGTACTAACCCTAAGGTTGTCAATGGGCAACGAATAAAGCAATCTCAGGTACACCCATTAATGTTGAAAGAAATATTATCCAAACTTTGACAGCGGAAGAACACATAAAGGAAACCTTTCGGAACACTTTAGAATCATGAAAAAAGGGAGGTACATGATATGGCAAGTAAACATACTCCAAAAAATCCGCAAAAATATTTTTTGTCAGTTTTGGAATATTTAAAAAATTAGGGAAATAAGAAACTTCCAGGAAAGTGACCCTGGTGGGCACGATACATCAGGGCACCCCTGGCATGCCAGGCGCGCCCATGTGGGTTGTGCCCACCTCGGGTACTTTCTGGACTCCGCTTTTCTTCCGTTCTGCTTGTTCTCCAAGATAAAAAATCTTTATATACCTCCTGAACCTATTGACCTCCGTATCACGGAGAAATCAGCTATTTTCTTTTCTCGCTGTTTTTTGTCAGATCTTCTGAGCCAGGCATCATGTCTTCTTCTTCCTCTAACCATATGGAAGAGGATGCTTGGTTGATGAAGATCAAGCTGAAGAGGGAAGACCCCGTTGGAGCAGCTAAGGAGAACAAGAGCAAGGAGGCCATCGGAGATCAAGTGTCGATGGTCGAGCAAGCCTTGCCCTCCAATGAGGAAGAGGAAGATATCCTTAAACCCTACTATGCTCATCTTACCCCCACTGAGATTGCAACCTTCAGGATCATTGAAACGGTTCGTATACAAAATAAGTATCTCACTCGTGAAAATATTCTACATCTGGAGCACATCGCGTCCCTCCGGAGCGTCATATGAAGATTGGAGAGTCTCTTGGTCCTTAAGGACCAGACTGCTTCTACTTTATCACCACCACCTTCTTCATCACCACCAAAAGAAAACTGAGTATCGGGTATGGACACTCCCCTTGGCTTTCGCCAAGCTTGGGGGAGGTGCCCCGATATCATATCATCTCCACTATCTTTTTCCTTTACTTTCTTAGTCCGATGCATGGTTATCTTTTGCTTTTAGATGTATAAAAGTTTAGTTCGATCCTTTCTTTTGGGAGTTTGCTTAATGATCAATCCTTGTAATCGTGTGCGAGATATATAATAAAGTTTAGTTTGAGTTTTGCCTTCTTTACTTTCTTGTTTTAATAAAAAGAAAGGAAATAAATAAATGAAAAAGATCATATGCTAAACTTATGGTAGGTGATGACATTACACAAGGAAAAGTATAAGTAGAAAATTTTATTGTAGATTGACAAACATAGCATTGGTCAATGATGCAACTCATAAAAAAATTAATAAGGGGAGAGAAGATTCACATACAAATACACTATCCTGGAAATCTTTTGTGATTGTGAGCACCCATCAAAATATTATATGCCAAAATTGTTGATGTTGGACAAGGAAGGCAACTTAATGATTTATGTTTGTTCATATTCACATAGAAGTTATATTATCATAGATCCTTCAACATGTGGTGCTTGCCTCTATCTTTGCTAGCCAAAAACTCCGCACTAAGTAGAGATACCACTTGTGCATCCAAAACCCTTCAACCCAAATCTTGTTTGAGAGTCCACCATACCTACCTATGGATTGAGTAAGATCCTTCAAGTAAGTTGTCATAGGTGCAAAAAGGGCAATAAAAATTGCTTCTCAAAGTGTGAGATCATTTAGTGTAAGGGAAAATTGAGTGTTGTACGAACTTGTGATGGTGAAGAATAAAAGTGACGGACTGCATAATAAAGGTTGCCATCACAAGGGGCAACATAACATGACGCTCTCTTGCACTAAGGGGTTGAGCATACAAACAAAATGTGCATGGCAACCTCTCCTTCCCTCTGCGAAGGGCCTATCTTTTATTTTTCACGTATTTACTTTCATGCAAGAGTCAAAGTTTTCTCTATATTCCCTTTATTTTTCTCCTTTGGCAAGCATCATGTGGTGAGGAAAGATCTAGGCACATATATCCAATTGAATATCGGTAGCATGAGTTATTATTGTTGACATCACCCTTGAGGTGAATGCGTTGGGAGGCGAAACTATAAACCCATATCTTTCTATGTGTCCGGTTGAAACGTTTTGCTCATGTGTACGCGGTGAGTGTTAGCAATCATAGAAGACTAAATGATGGTTGAGTATGTGGACTTGCCTGGAGGCTCCGATACATGACCCTTCCTAAAAAGATGATGAATTGTAGTTGCAAAATTGACTGAGAACATAGTTTGTTGGTTTCCAATAAAGTTTATGCTTTATACTTCGATATGTGATGAATTGTCACTTGTTCATGAGAAGTCTATGATAAAAGTTTTATGTTAAAGTTTCTTGCTGTTGTAATAAGTTACATGATACTGCTATGTCCGTATTTTTGTTTTTATTGACACCTCTCTCTCTAAGCATGTGGACATGTTTTTCAATTTCGGTTTTCGCTTGAGCACAAGTGAGGTCTAAGCTTGGGGGAGTTGATACGTCCATTTTGCATCATGTTTTCCTACTGTTATTTATGATGTTTTATTGCATAATAATGCTTTTTGGAGTAATTCTAATGCCTTTTCTCTCATAATATGCAAGGTATACACAAAGGGGGAGAATTCTGGCAGCTGGAAATCTGGACCTAAAAAAGCTACTTCAAGCTACCTATTCTGCACAACTCTAAATGAGTTGAAACTTCTCGAGGATTTTTTATGGAATATTTCAGAATTATTGGAGCAAATAAGTACCAGAGGGGGGCCACCAGGTGGGGACAACCCACCTGGGCGCGCCAGGAGGCCCAGGCGCGCCCTAGTGGGTGCTGCCCTCCTCGGCCCACCTCCGATGCCCTCTTCTGGTATATAAGTCATTTTGACCTAAAATTAAGGAGAGGACTTTCGGGACGAAGCGCCGCCGCCTCGAGCCGGAACTTGGGTAGGAGCAATTTTGCCCTCCGGCGGAGCGATTCCGCCGGGGGAACTTCCCTCCCAGAGGGGGAAATCATCGTCATCATCATCATCACAAACAACTCTCTCATCTTGGGGAGGGCTATCTTCATCAACATCTTCAACAACACCAACTCCTCTCAAACCCTAGTTCATCTCTTGTGTTCAATCTTTGTACCAGAAATATAGATTGGTGCTTGTGGGTGACTAGTAGTGTTGATTACACCTTGTAGTTGATTATTATATGGTTTATTTGGTGGAAGATTATATGTTCAGATCCATTATGCTATTTAATACCCCTCTGATCTTGAGCATGATTATCATTTGTGATTAGTTACTTTCGTTCTTGAGGTCACGGGAGAAATCATGGTTCAAGTAATCATGTGAACTTGATATGTGTTTGATATTTTGATGATATGTATGTTGTCATTCTCTTAGTGGTGTCATTTGAACGTCGACTACATGACACTTCACCATATTTGGGACTAAGGGAATGCATTGTGGAGTAGTTATTAGATGATGGGTTGCGAGAGTGACAGAAGCTTAAACCCCAGTTTATGCGCTATTCCATAAGGGACCGATTGGATCCAAAAGTTTAATGTTATGGTTACAATTTATTCTTAATACTTTTCTCGTAGTTGCGGATGCTTGCGAGAGGGTTAATCATAAGTAGGAAGTTTGCTCAAGTAAGAGCAACACCTAAGCACCGGTCCACCCACATACCAAATTATCAAAGTAGCGAACACGTATTAAGCCAACATTATGAAAGTGACTAGATGAAATTCCCGTGTACCCTCAAGAACACTTTGCTTATCATAAGAGATCGTTTTGGCCTGTCCTTTGCCTCGAAGGGATTGGGCTACCTTGCTGCGCTTTTGTTACAACTATCGTTACTTGCTCGTTAATAATTATCTTGCTATCACATTACTCCGCTACTTACAATTTTAGCACTTGCAAACATTACCTTGTTGACAACCACTTGCCATTTTCTTATGCTCCTTGTTGGGTTCGACACTCTTACTTATTGAAAAGGCTACGATTGACCCCATATACTTGTGGGTCATCAGTAATCGAGTTAGTTTTGTTTGGGTTTGATCCCTAGTATCCACTATGTTCTGAGATTGATGTTGCTATGACTTTGCCATGCTTAATGCTTGTCACTTTGCGCCCGGGTGCCGTGATTTAAGATCTGAACCGTTTATGCTATCACAATTATATCCATGTTTTAGATCCGATCTTCCAAGTTATAGTCACCTACTATGCATTATGATCCGGCACCCCCGGAGTGACAATAGTCGGGACCACTCCCGGTGATGACTGTAGTTTGAGGAGTTCATGTATTCACCGTGTGCTAATGCTTTGTTATGGTTCTCTATTAAAAGGAGGCCTTAATATCCCTTAGTTTCCAATAGGACTCCGCTGCCACGGGAGTGTAGGTCAAAAGATGGCATGCAAGTTCCTTCCATAAGCACGTATGACTATTTGCGGAATACATGCCTACATTATATTTATGAACTAGAGCTAGTGTCGTATCGCCCTAGGTTATGAGTGTCTCATGATGAATATCATCCAATGAGTCATCGATCCAATGCCTACGAAATCACCTTATATTGTTCTTGCTAAGTTACTATTGTCGCTACTACTATCATTACTGCTACAAAATCACTGCTACCACTGTTACCGTTACTATTGCTGCTACTACTATCATCAAAACTATCATATTACTGTGCTACTAATCACTTTGCTACAGATAATTAATCTCCAGGTGTGGTTGAATTGACAACTCAGCTGCTAATACCTTCAAATATTCTTTGGCTCCCCTTGTGTCGAATCTATAAATTTGGGTTGAATACTCTACCCTCAAAAACTGTTGTGATCCCCTATTGTCGGTGTCAAAACCGGCGGATCTCGGGTAGGGGGTCCCGAACTGTGTGTCTAGGCGGATGGTAACAGGAGACGAGGGACACGATGTTTTACCCAGGTTCGGGCCCTCTTGATGGAGGTAAAACCCTACGTCCTGCTTGATTAATATTGATGATGTGTGTTACAAGAGTAGATCTACCACGAGATCAAGGAGGCTAAACCCTAGAAGCTAGCCTATGGTATGATTGTTGTTCGTCCTACGGACTAAAGCCATCTGGTTTATATAGACACCGGAGAGGGCTAGGGTTACACAGAGTCGGTTACAATGGTAGGAGATCTACATATCCGTATCGCCAAGCTTGCCTTCCACGCCAAGGAAAGTCCCATCCGGACACGGGACGAAGTCTTCAATCTTGTATCTTCATAGTCTTGGAGTCCGGCCGATGATGATAGTTCGGCTATCCGGACACCCCCTAGTCCGGGACTCCCTCAGTAGCCCCCGAACCAGGCTTCAATGACGACGAGTCCGGCGCATATGTGGTCTTCGGTGTTGCAAGGCGGGTTCTCCTTCAAACTTCATGTTCCTATCAAATAGTGTCCGGCTTCCTCATAAATGTTGCGCTCCTTGGCTTCTACGCCCAATAATGGCCTTCTTCCACGTGGCGTATGAATGCGAAAAGCTAGGGTATTTTTACATTTCTCCCCCATCCATGCGAACGAGCCGCCTATAAGAGAGGTGAGGATCTAGATCCAACTCACATCATCCTCCTTCCGCAAGTACTCATCGAAGCGCCTCTGACAAAAAATCCATTCTACCATGGACAGTCGATGCGGCTCCTCCTCTCGCGCTCCCAGCCCTAAGCCAGGAGATTGGGGGAGATGCTCAGTTCCACACAGCGAGCTAGTGGCGCTCCAAACCAAGGGATATCTTCCCCCAGCCTTCATGGTTCCGGTTTGGGCCGGACTGGCCACCTTTCGGGGTGGAAAGTAGGCGGAGAGCGTTCCCAATCCCTCCAAAGGGGAGCGGGTATGCTTTGTCCCTTATTTAGTAAGGGGACTTGGATTTCCCATACATCCGTTTCTCCGGGGGCTCCTAGAGTTCTACGGACTCCAGCTTCACCACCTTACACCTGCCTCCATTTTGCACATCGCGGGTTTCGTAGCCCTTTGCGAGTTGTTCCTGGGCATCGAGCCCCATTTTGCACTGTGGAAGAGATTGTTTTTCCTTGTACCCCGTTCTCACAAGGGGTCGATATATCAAGTGGGCGGAGCCGAAATATGGCGCATCGCCGGGACCATATATCCATCCGGCACTCCGAAGAAGGCGTCCGAAGATTGGCCTTCGGAATGGTTCTATATGGAGGACGCTCCTCTGCCGGATCCAGTTTGGATTGGCCTCCCGGAGTTCAGCAATGCCCCCTTGAAGAAACACCTGAGTTGGCGCCCACGGAGCCCTCAACGGGAGGATGATGGGAGCGTCCATTATCTGATGGGCCGGATTAGGCTACTAGCCGACTCCGGATTGACCATGATTGGAATCATGGCCACGTGCATTATGCGAGGGGTGCAACCACTCCAATATAGGGGCCACCCCATGTGGGACTTCAACGGGGAGAACGACGCCACCCGTCATGGCCGCAAGGGGCCAGGATCGGCCGCGGATCTGGTGAAGATCCTGTCCGGCTTGTACAAGGGGGAGAAGGAAGACTTTCTCCAGATGAGCCCATTGAATGGGTTCTCCATGAATAACCCTCGGAGCTGGGTAAGCGAACGTTTATTCATTCGACCCGTGCTTTTGAAGTTAGATGCCTTACTCTATGATTTTGACGCAGGAACTACGTCGGGATGTGGAGGGCATACATAGTCCGGCTCCACAACCCGAGGATCCGGGAAGATCCCTTGATCCGGCTTCCGAAGAGGATCCGTACATAAAGGTGGATTTGATTGACGGGGTGTTCCACCAGCTCAGCATAGATAATGTTTTGGTCGCCATTACGGCTGACTACCCTGGTTTGTGTCCGGCTTCCCAGGTGAGTACGACCGAAGTTCCCACACCGTTGCTTTATTAATGCTTATTTCTGACCACCGCGCACCAATGGTGCTCGGTAGGCGGTGCCTTCACGGCAGGAAGCCGAGCCCGCGGCGACTGACCAAACGAGGTCAGTTCGGCCCAGCAGGCGGAAGAGGAGTGCGACGCGAATCGAAACGTCGCTGCAAAGGTATGGTGCACCATTGTCCTTTAAGGGAAAAACTCCTGGGAGGCATATTAATGCTCATGATTCTTCCAGGAGAAAAAGCGCTCGCCGGACTGAGTCCGGAGAGGGTGCCCACCAAGCCTCCGCCATCCAGGCTCCAACGCCTGGTCCGGAAGGGGAGGCGAGCGCAAGGCGCGAGCCGGACGCTCCTCCAACGGAGGATGCCGACAGGTTGTCCGCCACCAGGTCTGAGGTGGAGAGCGCCATGAATCATAGGCGCCGTCGGACAGTTCTTCGTGACGCGTGTTTCTCCCCTGAGGCGTTAAATGCCTTTAATGCGGGAGACGCGCACCTCCGTGCTGCTCAAGATGGTTTAACCAAAGCCACGGAGCAGTATGTAAAGGACATACGGGTAAGGAATTTTAATGGCTATATATGCCAGTAGCCCCTGAGACTTAAAATAGTTAAACTAACTGATTTAAGGATCATTTGTTATGCAGGATCTTACTGAGAAGAATACCCACCTGTCTCAGGAGCTTCAAGAGTGCAAGGCCCAACTTGAGGCCGCACTAGCCACTGCTGGGGGAGCCACGGAGACCCCCTCTGGTAATTCATATTTTGAAAAGAGAAGTAGTTAACAAAATGCGGCAGGTGCGTATATCTCACAATAATATTGCAGAGGGCGCCGGACTAGATCCGGACAAGCAACAGCTACTGCGCCAGTTGAAGGCCGGCGAGAGGGTGCTTACGAAGGTGCAGCGGGAGAGGAACAAACTCCAAGATGCCCATACCCAGCTTGGAGAAGAGCTAAAAGGTGTTCGGGCCCAGCTGTCTGGCTCCTTGAAGGAGAATCAGCGGCTTCGTCGCGGCATCTATAGTAAGTGCTTGAGCAAACTCTTTTGAAAAGAAGAGTTCGGCGAGGAGGTCGATTGACAGAAATATGTCTGTAGGTGCGCTCACATGTCGCCCTATGGAGGAGATGCCCGGTTCAACGGGTGACCAACTTCCCGAGCTGGTGCAACTGCTTGAACGTGTTCGGCAGGCGATGAGTGGCGTCGTTCAGGCCTTGTGGCCTTCCGTCTCCCTACCTGAGGGCCTTGGAGGGCTTGCTGAGAAGCTTCAGGGAGTACGGCGACGTCTCCGTCTGTGGAAGATATTGGCCTGCCGTCAAGGTGCCAGGGAGGCTTGGGCCATGGTGAAGACGCGGTACCTGAAGGCTGACCCAAACCACATGGCCGAGGTCGGACCTGCGGGGCCTGATGGGAAGGAGATCCCTGTGAGCTTGATGTACGGCCAAGTAGAGTTGGCCGCAAAATATTCCCAATAGGACTGTAAATTAGACAGCCTGTTAGATGGGATTGAAGAGGAGTACAATCAGTCAGTTTGACGATGTAATTTAAAAATGATATGTAAAATGCCTTCTAGCCGGATTGTAGATCGTTTGCCTTTGCGGACCGTTTCGCTTCAACCTCGGGACCCTACAGTCCGGAGTGTGTCCGAATACCCTGACGGTTATAAAAGAACCGGGGCATGCATGGAGACAAGGCGTAGGGGTCATAATTTCTTTATCAGACAAGTGCCCAACTAGCTATGTTATATTACATGGTTAGTAAGAAACATCTTCCAGGGAGAATAGTTCCATTAAGGGTTCCTTTCCCTGGGAGGCATGCCCTAAAGTGCATGTCCGGACTGCGAAAAAAGCAGAGAAAGCATCTGGGGGCAGATAAATAGGTAAGTAATAAATCATCTTTCAAGTCACCGACCGAATATTCCCTTAAGAACGCTAGCCTTCGGCTTCACCCAGTCTGAGGTACACATCCGGCTGACCCGACAGTAACAATCGCAGAGGTGCTCCCTTTACCTCCTAGCCAAACAATCGGGAACGTAGGGGTAAGCACAGGAGCCAGGCAACCCGGCTTGGCCAAAACTTAAGTCATATCGATGCATATAATGGTGATCAAAAGGTACATGCGGAAGTGTGACACATGTGGTGGGCATGAAGCCCATATAAATAAGCTTCTGTGAAAGAAGCCCCCAGGTATAACGAGTGCGAGTAGCACATCGAGTAAATGCGAACAAAGCGCAGATCAGCCCTCAAGAGGTTTGTGCTGAAGAAAAGGGGAGGAGAAAGGAGGGAAAACAAGGACAGCGAAAAAATATGAAAGGTGGACAGAGGAAGGAGACAAACCCTGAGTCCGGCGCTAGGCGTAAAATCTTCGGAGACGGGTTGCGTTCCATGGGTTTGGCTCGAGTCGGTTGTCAGATGCGTTGCGTAGACGGTATGCACCGCCGGTAAGGACTTGGTCGATGATGAAGGGACCTTCCCATTTGGGCTTAAGTTTGTCCTTTTTCTTGTCCGGCAGGCGTAGAACTAGCTCGCCAACGTTGTAAGTTTTGGCCCGTACTTCTCTGCTTTGATATCTTCGAGCCTGCTGTTGATAGAATGCGGAATGGGATTTTGCCATGTCGCGCTCCTGCTCTAAAGCATCCAGACTGTCCTGCCGATCTAACTTGGCTTCTCTTTCCTCGTACATGCGCACGCGAGGTGAGTCATGAATTATGTCGCAAGGCAAAACTGCCTCAGCGCCGTATACCATGAAGAATGGTGTGAATCCAGTTGTGCGGTTTGGCGTGGTCCGCAGCCCCCAGAGTACGGAGTCTAGCTCCTCTACCCAATGCGTGTTAGATTCCGTGAGGGACCGCACTAATCTGGGTTTGATGCCGCTCATGATTAGACCGTTTGCTCGTTCCACTTGACCGTTAGTTTGAGGGTGATAGACCGAAGCGTAGTCGAGCTTGATGCCCATGTTTTTGCACCAGAGTTTAACCTCATCGGCTGTGAAATTCGTGCCATTATCAGTGATGATGCTGTGGGGGACGCCAAAACGGTGTACTACCCCGGATATGAAGTCTACCACAGGTCCGGATTCTGCCGTTTTAACCGGCTTGGCCTCTATCCATTTGGTGAATTTGTCCACCATGACCAATAAGTATTTGTGCTTGTGGGTTCCCCCTTTAAGGGGTCCAACCATGTCAAGCCCCCAGACCGCGAACGGCCAAGCGATGGGTATAGTTTTGAGGGCGGTGGGTGGCATGTGGATCTAATTGGCAAAGAGCTGGCAACCAACGCATCGTTGGACTAAGTCCTAAGCATCTGCCCGGGCTGTCGGCCAATAAAATCCTGTACGGAAGGCCTTGCCTACAAGTGCCCGGGCTGCCGCGTGGTGCCCGCCGAGTCCGGCATGAATTTCAGCCAGGAGATTTCGCCCTTCCTCTTCGGAGATACACCTTTGAAGGACCCCGGTTGTGCTTTTCTTATAAAGTTCTCCCTCATGGACCTTGTAGGCTTTAGATCGCTGAACTATGCAGCGGGCCTCATTTTGGTCTTCGGGAAGTTCCTGCCGGATTAGGTAGGCTTGGAATGGTTTCGTCCACGGGGCAATTACTGCCAATATTTCGTGGGCCGAATCTGTTATTTCGTTGGTCGAGCCACCGATTGTGTCGGAATGTTCTGCGTTAGGTGATGCAGTTTGTTCCGGATTGTTATTTCCGGACTCCCCTTCCCATAACACGGATGGCTTAAAGAGCCGTTCTAGGAAGATGTTTGGAGGGACGGCATCGCGTTTTGCGCCGATGCGTGCTAACACGTCTGCTGCCTGGTTATTATCCCGGGCTATGTGGTGGAATTCGAGTCCCTCAAACCGGGCTGCCATTTTTAGCACAGCGTTACGGTAGGCTGCCATTTTCGGGTCCTTGGCATCAAAGTCTCCATTTATTTGGGATATTGCGAGGTTCGAATCCCTGCGCACCTCTAGGTGTTGAATACCCATGGAGATTTCCATCCGGAGGCCATGTAGAGGGGCCTCGTATTCGGCTGCATTGTTAGAGTCCATGTACATTATTTGAAGTACGTATTGTACTATGTCTCCGGTTGGGGACATCAGGACAACGCCAGCCCCCAAGCCCGCCAACATTTTGGAGCCGTCGAAATGCATGATCCAATTGGAGTATGCACCGTACTCTTTAGGGAGTTCGGCTTCGGTCCATTCGGCGACGAAGTCGGCCAGGACTTGCGACTTTATAGCTCGCCGTGGTTTGTAGGTTATGTCAAATGGTAAGACCTCGATGGCCCACTTTGCAATCCTGCCCGTCGCGTCGCGATTGTTTATAATATCGTTGAGAGGTACTTCGGAGGCCACCGTTATGGAACACTCTTGAAAGTAGTGTCGCAGCTTCCGGGATGCCATGAACACCGCATACGCTATCTTTTGATAATGTGGGTACCGGGACTTGCATGGAGTCAAGACAGTGGATACATAGTACACTGGTTTTTGAAGAGGGAATTTGTGCCCTTCTGTTTCTCGTTCGATGACGAGTACTATGCTGACAACTTGATGTGTTGCTGCGATATATAATAGCATTGGTTTGCCCAGGTTGGGCGCGGCCAGGACCGGATTTTTGCCAATACGGCTTTAATTTCCTCGAGTCCGGCCGTGGCAGCATCCGTCCATTCGAAATGTTCGGTGCGCCGGAGGAGGCGATAGAGGGGCAGTGCCTTTTCTCCCAAACGGGAGATGAAGCGGCTTAGAGCCGCCACGCACCCGGTTAGCTTTTGAATTTGCTTGAGGTCTTTTGGGATATCCAATTGTGACAGGGCTCGGATTTTGGCCGGGTTTGCTTCAATTCCTCTACCGGATACAATGAAGCCCAAGAGCTTTCTGGCTGGTACGCCGAAAACACATTTTTCCGGGTTGAGCTTAATGTCATATGCTCGGAGGTTGTCAAATGTCACCCTCAAGTCGTCTACTAGAGTTTCGACGTGATTGGTCTTGACGACCACATCGTCTACGTATGCCTCGACTGTTTTGCCTATCTGGGTGGCCAAACATGTCTGAATCATGCGCTGATATGTTGCGCCGGTGTTTTTGAGTCCGAAGGGCATTGTGTTGAAGCAGAATGGTCCATATGGAGTAATAAATGCTGTTGCAGCCTGGTCTTTTTCCTCCATCTTGATTTGATGGTATCCGGAGTATGCGTCGAGGAAGCACAATGAATCGTGCCCTGCGGTAGCGTCGATGATTTGGTCGATGCGGGGGAGAGGGAAGGGGTCCTTTGTGCAGGCCTTGTTAAGGTCTTTAAAATCGACACAAAGGCGCTAGGATTTGTCCTTTTTTGGTACCATTACCAGATTGGCTAGCCAGTCCGGATGTTTGATGTCTCTGATGAATCCGACTTCTAAGAGTTTGGCTAGATCCTCTCCCATTGCCTGTCTTTTTGGTTCGGAAAATTGCCGAAGAGCCTGTTTGACTGGCTTGAATCCTTTTAGGATATTTAGGCTGTGCTCTGCCAGCCTGCGTGGGATTCCTGGCATGTCTGAAGGGTGCCAGGCGAAAATGTCCCAATTTTCCTGAAGGAATTCTTGTAGTGCGGCTTCTACATCAGGATTTAATTGTGCCCCAATGGAGGCCGTCTTTGTGGGGTCCATTGGATGGACCTGGAATTTGACTATTTCGTCTGCTGGTTTAAAGGAGGTGGATTTGGACCTCTTATCGAGTATCACATTGTCCCTATCCACCGTGGAGCGCAGTGCAGTTAGTTCCTCTGCTGCTAAGGCTTCGGATAATGCCTCTAGGGCTAGTGCGGCTGTCTTATTTTCGGCGCGGAGTGCCGTATCTGGATCACTGGCAAGAGTGATTATTCCATTGGGTCCAGGCATCTTGAGCTTCATGTACCCGTAATGGGGTATAGCTTGGAAGATTGTGAATGCCTCTCACCCTAACAAGGCATGATATCCGCTGCTGAATGGGGCCACTTGGAATGTGACCTCTTTGGACCTGTAGTTGTCCGGCGAGCCAAACACTATATCTAGCGTAATTTTTCCTGTGCAGCGTACTTCTCGACTGGGGATTATTCCCCTGAAGGTTGTGCTGCTTCGCTCAATGCGACTCCAGTCAATTTCTATTTTTTGAAGGGTTTCTTCGTAGATGAGGTTTAATCCGCTGCCGCCATCCATGAGTACCTTGGTAAGATGAAAGCCGTCCACTATTGGACTGAGGACCAATGCGGCTGGTGCTCTGGCTGTTCGGAATTTAGGTTCGTCGCTGGCATTGAAGGTGATAGCCGTGTCGCTCCATGGATTTGCTATTGCTAGTTGGTAGACTTCGGCGAGGCTGCGGATTGTTCGTTTTCGCATGTTATTTGATGCGAAAGTCTCGAAGACTATTAATACCATACTGGTACTGCTGGGCTGGTTGTCCGGGGCTAAAAAGCCTTCGCCACTTTTGGCCACCTGCCGTAGTATCCAACATGCTCGAAGGCTATGTGTTGGAGTGGCGCCCTCCGTACTGTGGATTTTGCAGGGTCCGTTGAGCCATCCCTCCAGTACGGTTCCATACCCTTTAGGGGTTTTTTGCTTTTTGGTTTTTAACCCAGGTGCTTGAGTATGACGCACTCTTTTATTTCGGACTGGGGTTGTATTCAGGGCCGGATTGTCCTAGAACCTAGTTTCGGTTTTCTAGGCACTCTCCATCGCACAGTATTTTTGTACAA
Source organism: Triticum dicoccoides (assembly GCF_002162155.2). Taxonomy (NCBI): domain Eukaryota; kingdom Viridiplantae; phylum Streptophyta; class Magnoliopsida; order Poales; family Poaceae; genus Triticum; species Triticum dicoccoides. The sequence continues at coordinate 128,526,750 of NC_041389.1, forward strand.
TGGTCACAAGGTCGGTGAAGCGTGTAACTTCGCGACGACTGATGGCGTTTATGATTCCCTTGTCCGTGCAATTGTTGCAGAAAATTGAAATCACGCTTTCTTCACGGCAGTCCTTTATCATGTTCATAACCAGGAGGAATCTGGCCCAGTAACGATGTACTGTTTCGTCGGGCTCTTGCCGTACTTGAGATAGATCGCTTATGTTTGGGTGGGCGGGTGGAATTAAGTTTGGAACCCCGCCCGATCTGAGGCTCGAAGGCCAAGAGGTTTCCGAATTTGGAAACTTGGTTTGTTGGATACTTTCGAACGAACCTAGTCCGATGCCTGACTCTAGGTTCAGTATTTGATTGGCGTCCGTCCCTCCGCGGGAATCCGGCATGGAGGGATCGGGAATCCGGACATAGTTGGTTTTCAACATAGAAGAAGAGTTGCCGCATTGTTCCTCTACCACAACCACGCGGTGGGTAGCCTGGGGAGAGTTAATTTCTCTCAGATCGGTTTTAAGCCCAATCTGATCATCGTCTGTAGCGACTCCCAGGGCGGCGATACGATCCAAGAGCTCGTTTACAGAGGAGAGCTCAATCGGATCTAACTGCTCAGCGAATTCCGAGCTGACGCGGAGATCGCTTTTGATGACCTGAGAGGTCATTGTTGGAGCGGTGGCCGAACAGGCGGTCATAAGGAAACCACCTAGCCGGTAGTTTGGCCGGCGGCCAAAGCCCCCTTGACGATGGTGCCGTCTTTAAAGACGGGAAAAGGCATCCTTCCTGATCGCGACGGCACAGAGGAACTCTCAATGAAAGCACCAATGTCGGTGTCAAAACCGGCGGATCTCGGGTAGGGGGTCCCGAACTGTGCGTCTAGGCGGATGGTAACAGGAGATGAGGGACACGATGTTTTACCCAGGTTCGGGCCCTCTTGATGGAGGTAAAACCCTACGTCCTGCTTGATTAATATTGATGATGTGTGTTACAAGAGTAGATCTACCACGAGATCAAGGAGGCTAAACCCTAGAAGCTAGCCTATGGTATGATTGTTGTTCGTCCTACGGACTAAGGCCATCCGGTTTATATAGACACAGGAGAGGGCTAGGGTTACACAGAGTCGGTTACAATGGTAGGAGATCTACATATCCGTATCGCCAAGCTTGCCTTCCATGCCAAGGAAAGTCCCATCCGGACACGGGACGAAGTCTTCAATCTTGTATCTTCATAGTCTTGGAGTCCGGCCGATGATGATAGTTCGGCTATCCGGACACCCCCTAGTCCGGGACTCCCTCACCTATACTTGTGAGTTATCAGGCGCCCCTAGATCCCATCTAGGGGGTGGCGGCCAAGATGGGGCAACCCTAGATGGGTTTTGCCCCCCACCTAGGAGCCTTGGCCCCCAAGGCAAAGGGGGTGGCTGCCCTAGGGAGGCGCCCCACCTCCTGTGGCAACGTGGGAAGGGGGCTTGGGGGTGCACAACCCCTTAGTGGCCTGGTGTGGTCCCTCCCCTTGGCCCATGAGGCCCCCAAACACTT
>NC_041389.1:128528576-128605460 GCF_002162155.2 Triticum dicoccoides
CCCCTTTCGGTCATGCTGGCCATCACCCGGTACCCCCGGAACACTTCCGGACTCCAATACTCTTCATCCATATATCAATCTTCACCTCCAGAACATTCCAGAGTTCCTCGTCATGTCAGGGATCTCATCTGGGACTCCGAACTATCTTCAGTAACCACCATAATGACTCAACTATACTTATATCGTCACCAAACATTAAGTGTGTAGAACCTACGGGTTCGAGAATTACGCAGGCATGATCGAGACACCTCTACAGTCAATAACCAGTAGCAGGACCTGGATGCCCATATTGGTTCCTGCATATTCTACGAAGATCTTATCGGTCGAACCTCGATGTCAAGGATTCAGCTAATCATGTATGCAGTTCGCTTTGTCTATTGGTATGTTACTTGCCTGAGATTCGATCGTCGGTATCTCCATACCTAGTTCAATCTCGTTACCGGCAAGTCTCTTTACTCGTTCCGTAATACAAGATCCCATGGCTAACTCATTAGTCACATTTCTTGCAAGCTTATTGTGATGTTGTATTACAGAGTGGGCCCTGAGATACCTCTCCGTCATACGGAGTGACAAATCCCAGTCTTGATCCATGCTAACTCAACATACACCCTTGGAGATACCTGTTGAGCACCTTTATAGTTACCTAGTTATGTTGCGACGTTTGGTACACACAAGGTACTCCTACAGTGTTAGTAAGTTGCATGATCTCATGGTCATAGGAACATATACTTGACATGCAGAAAACGATAACAATAAACTTGACACAATCATATGATACGTTCATAGTTTGGGTCTTGTCCATCACATCATTCTCGTAATGATGTGATCCCATTATCAAATGACAACTCATGTCCATGGCTGGGAAACCATAGCCACCTTTGATCAACAAGCTAGTCCGGTAGAGGCTTACTAGGGACACGTTGTTTGTCTATGTATCCACACATGTATTTGGTTTCCGATCAATACAATTCTAGCATGGATAATAACAATTATCATGAATAGGGAAATATGATAATAACTAATTTATTATTGCCTCTAGGGCATATTTACAACAATGCATGTGTAGGAAACCTTGGGTGTATCTTAACTAGTGCCAAAATCTGCCTAAGTCTCAAGAAAATTAAAAACTACACCTTTGGTTGGTTAAGACTTTATTCACCCCCCTATAGACCTATCTTCTCGATCCTACAAGCTTCCTTTGAGTTTGGACACATGCCGCCTGACGGAGTGGATGTGACGATCATTGTGTTAATTACCAAAGCCTATGAGCCAACAAAGCTTCTAGAGTTTAGACCTATTAGCCTATGTAAGGTAATTCTGTTAACAGGTTATAACCCATTCCGGGAGACATTAATTCACCAGAGTATAGTGCATTTGTACCAGGCAGACTCATCACAGACAACGCCTGCATTGCGTTTGAGTGCACTCATTTTATTAAGCAGGAGAAGGACCCCAATAAGAGCTTTTGTGCATATATGTTGGACTTGTCTAAGGCGTATGATATAGTAGATTGGATCTTTCTAAAGCGAGTGATGCAACAATTCCTCTTTGGTCATCAATGTGTGAGATGGATAATGTCATGTGTCACATTGATGCGGTATACGGTTAATACTAATGTAGCTCGCTTTGATTCATTTGCACGTGAGGGCTACGTCAGGGACATCCTCTTTCACCATTCTTGTTCCTTATTATTGCTGATGCTTTAGCAAGATAGTTGAAACATGAAGTTTAGAAGACAATCATCACCCCTTTGAAGGTGTGTGCGAGAGGACCAGGGATTTCACACCTCTTTTGCAGATGACTGCTACTTGTGAACTGCGTTGGGGTTTCCCCAAAGAGGAGGGGATGATGCAGTACAATAGAGATAAGTATTTCCCTTAGTTAAGAACCAAGGTTATCAATCCAGTAGGAGAACCAAGCAACACTATGTAAGCAACACCTGCACAAAAACAACAAATCCTTGCAACCCAACGTGAGCAAGGGGTTGCCAATCCCTTGACGGCTATGAGCAAGACTAAATTGTATGGTATTTGATAGATAGATCGGACAAAAAACAAAATAAAATAAATAAAGAAAAAATACAACAAGGTATTTTTAGGATTTTTATATGATAAAAGATAGACCTGGGGGCCATAGTTTTTACTAGAGGCTCCTCTCGAGAAAATAACATACGATGGGTAGACAAATTACTTTTGGGCAATTGATAGAAAAGCAAATAATCATGACAATATCCAAGGCAATGATCATACATAGGTATCACATCCAAGACAAGTAGACCAAAACGATTCTTCATCTACTACTATTACTCCACACATCGACCGCTATCCAACATGCATCTAAAGTATTAAGTTCATAAAGAACGGAGTAATGCCTTAAGCAAGATGACATGATGTAGACAAGATAAACTCACATATGAATAAACCCCATATTTTTACCCTTAGTAGCAATGAGACATGCGTGTCATGTCCTCTTATGTCACTGGGATTGAGCACCGCAAGATCGAACCCATCACAAAGCACCTCTTCCCATTGCAAGATAAATCAATCTAGTTGGCCAAACCAAATCAATAGATCGGAGAAGAAATACGAAGCTATGTTAATCATGCATAAAAGAGTTCAGAGAAAACTCAATTAATATTCATGGATAATCTGATCATAAACTCACAATTCATTGGATCCCAACAAACACACCACAAAAAATAATTACATCGGATAGAACTCCAAGAACATCAAGAAGAACATTGTATTGAAGAACACCGAGAGAGAAGAAGCCATCTAGCTACTAACTATGGACCCGTGGGTCTATGGTAAACTACTCACACATCATCGGAAGGGCGGCAAGATTGATGTAGAGCCCCTCTGTGATTGAATCTCCCTCCGGCGGAATGCCAGAAAAGGTACCCAGATGGGATCTCTTGAGAAGGTTTGCGGCTGCGGAAAAAGTATTTCGTGGACTCCCTGGTTGGTTTCCTAATTTTTGAGAATTTATAGAGGTGGAGTTAGGTCAACTGGAACCACTTGGGCCCCATAAGCTACCAGGGCGCGTCCGACCCCCTAGGCACGCCCTGGTGCCTTGTGGGCCACTTCTCCATCTTCTTGTCCCCTCCCAAAACTTCCAGGGACTCTTATTGCGAGAAAAAAGTCTCTAAAAAGTTTCGTGGCATTTGGACTTCACTTGGTACTGATATTCTGCAAAGTCAAAAACAAACAAAAAAACAACAACTGACACTGGGCAGTAAGTTAGTAGGTTAGTCCCCAAAAAACGATATATAGTTGCTTGTAAAAATGTATATAAAACATCCAAGATTGATACTATAATAGCATGGAACAATAAAAAATTATAAATACGTTGGAGACATATCAAGCATCTCCAAGCTTAATTCATGCTCGTCCTCGAGTAGGTAAATGATAAAACAAATTTTTTTATGTGGAATGCTACCTATCATATTAATCATACATTCTTTTCTTTTATAGCATGAACATTTGGAGTTGAATGATTCAAAGTAATAGTCTATAATTTGACATGAAGACATCAATACTCAAGCATAGCAACAAGCAACTATGTCTTTCAAAATATCAACGCTAAAGAAAGCTATCCCTAACCCATTATGCTCAATTATTGATCCATTCATCAAACACACTCAAATATTAGCTACATCCAATGTACAAGTATGACAATAGTGTTCCCTAGTTGGTGCTTTATAAGAGAAGATGGAGACTCAAAATTAAAATAAAAATTGCATAAAAGTAAATAGATAGGCCCTTCATAGAGGGAAGCAGAGATTTTTTAGAGGTGCGAGAGCTCAAACCTGAGAGACAAAATTATTTTGAGAGGCATGCTTTTCTTGTCAATGAAAACAACCGTGAATTCCCAATATATTGCATGCTAGACAAATCATAGGCGGTTCCCAAACAAAAAATAAAGTTTATTTCCTTTCCACCATTCTTACAAAATCCATGGCTAGTGGTATCCAGGAGTGCCTTCCATATCAACACTTTCCAATGAATTTATTATTTAACAACATAGTAATTTTTTTTCATTTCAGCATTGGGCATCCCTATTACCTTTCACAGTCTCGTGCAATGACAAGTGAATAAACACTCATCGTGAGAATAAAATACATAGCATGGAATATATTGGTCACCCCCTACCGCTTCATGAGCGGTACAGGCACACAAAACGAAAGTTTATTTGAAAATTAGAGTTCGCACATGCAAATTTACTTGGAACGGCATGGAAATACCACATATAGGTAGGTATGGTGGACTCATTTGGCACAATTTTGGGTTTAAGAATTTGGATGCACAAGCAACATTCCCGGTTAGTACAAATGAAGGCTAGCAAATAAGTGAGAAACGACCAACCAAAAAACGAAAACGGTCATAAACACGCATTAAACATAAATAACACTGAATAATGCACCACAAGTAGGATGTAATTTCGTTGCATAACTATTGACTTTACGTGCTTGCATAGAGAATCTCAAACCCAACACTTGTATTCTTACTAAAGCACAATTATGCTGGAATTTTAATCTATTTTGGGCCAGCCCAATAATCAGTTTCAGAATTCCTAATAAATCCTAGAGGCCCATGCAGCCCATTCGTGCAAGGAAAGAGGTGGGACTAAAGTTTAGTCCCATATTGGTAGTTTGGTAGAAGTTGGACCTCCTTAGAAGGGAGGTTGTTTCCCCACATGTATGAGCATGAGAACAAGAGGGACATTCACGCGCGCTCCTCCTCCGCCGCCTACCTCGCCACGACGCGCTACGGGTTGTGGGAATGAGATGAGCCAATGTCTAATTTTTTTCACGCACGACGGGTATACGAATAGTCACATGGGAGCTGAAACGTTTTGTTGTAGTGGATATTGAATCCGAACAGTGCACCTCTTCGGCTGCAGGCTGTTCGCTTCATCTCCCTCTTTTGCTTCATCTCCCGTTACTGCCCCTCTCGCCTCCTTCTCTTGTGCCTATAAAAGAGAGGTCGCTCCTCTCTAGAGAGACACATCAGAACATCATCTTCCTCTCACCACCGAGTTTCTGAGCACTAAGGTATTGGCACGATCTTTGCCATCCTGGCGTGCGGCATGCACCCCAGGTCGGGCCAGTAGGCCTCCGAAATCCCGCCTCTTTGAGTCCTAAACAGGAGAAGGGTGATAAGGTTTTTGGGGAGCGCTCTGCGCGACTACTGACCGTTTCATCACGGACGCTCCGGACAGACCACTTCCCCAATGACAACTTCTTCCCCGACATTGACAACCTCTTCGACGACATGGCTGGCGAGGACATTGACCCCAAGACCACTGCTTCTGTCGCTGTTCCGTACGTCTTCTTGTTCTCTCTGTTTAAGATCATGCCAAAGTTTCTTGCTCTAGCCTTTCTTGTTCTAGCCACTGTTCTACATATGTTCTCTTCTACTTCACATGTGCAGATTCTATTTGCCTTCTGTCGGTGGAAAACGACACCTATGGGATCACTAGAATCCCTACTACGGTCGGCGGGTGCGAGGTTGTGGAAAGAGCGGGTCTAGGAGCCAGCACAAAGATCGTTTACCCAGGTTCGGGCCGCGAGGATGCATAATACCCTAGTCCTGCTTTGGTGTGTATTTGAGTGTTCTTGAGTTCTTGAACTAGCTACAGTGCGGTCGTAGTCCAAAAGATCCGAATCCTTCCTCAGTACGCCTTGGGCCTCCTTTTATAGGAAAAAGGGGTCGCCAAAGTGGCACACAGGAGGTGGAAAGTATGTAAAGTGTACAAGCTTATCGCCTGACATCACAGGACAAAACGCATTTAATGCGCTACTTAGGTGTCCTCTTGCTTTATCGGGGACGACAACGAAGCCCATCTCATCTGTCGCCGGTTCGCCTTGCTTCGACATGCGTCCAAGCCAATGAGGCGCGTAGTGCCATGTAGGCTGGCAGGTTGCTGAGCTGGTGCGGTGGCAGTGTCTCCACGAAGATCTGCATGCCACCACGTAGGTGCTTGTGAGTTGGTCTAGAGGTCGCATGTCGCCACGCAGGTGCACGCCTAGCTGGCTGAGCTGGCAGCTGCATGGGAACAGCGGTGGAGTCTTGGCAGATGTGGGCCTGGCCGCGGCCCCGCTGATGTCCTCGGCAAGGGTCTTGCCGGGGTCCCGGCAAGGGTCTTGCCGTGACATCGCGGTCGTCCCCAGCAAGGATCTTGCCGGAGGTCTCGTGGATTTCCTCGGCAAGGATCTTGCCGAGGATCGTCGTCTCCTGGTCCTCATCTGATCTTGTGTGTTAATGATCTGCACAAAGATCTGCATGCCACCATGGAGGTGCCTCCCAAGCCTTGGTTCCAATGTTGTTGATGGCGTTGGAACCCTTGGGCTCAAGGGTGCGCGCTCCGCTGGCGCTGGGCAAGTTGCCCCGGTAAGGCCCTTGCCGGGGCTGCGGAGGCTGCGCCGGAAAGGCTCTTGCTGGGGCAGTCTACCTCGCCCTTTTGATTTTTGTGTCTCTGGTCTTAGCGTTGCCTTGATTGTCTCGCGCCTTTGGCTTCCCTCCTCTGCCCTACTAAGTGTGGCCGTGGGCGCGGCTCTGACTGCCCATGCACAAGTAAAGGGGTATGAATGAGAGCCCCTACTTTTGTACACCGACAGGAGCCCCCGGGCCTGGGCCACACATAAGCACGACGCATTGTTGGGCTAGGCCCAGAATGGTGCGTGGGCAGGCGAGGCGGATTTTTACCGCGGTAACTTCATCCGCTGAGCATCAACACGACCCGCGTTGAATGCGCGATGTGGTGGGTTGTGCGTGACGTGGGGGTCGTGTGCAGAATGACCGCAGCATGCTTACGTCATCCGTGGTGAACAGTAAAGAGGCGGCTTGCGTGTTCCCTCGGAACGGCAGAGCCGCCGCTCATTTACTCTCTCTGTCTTGGAACCATCGTTCCACGTTTCTCACTACGCCTGCTTCTTATGCCACGTACACCGCATGCACGGCGTGGGGTAGGTGACAGACACACGGAATATGGGAAGGCGTGCACGAGCCGATACTCGCGCACCTTCGATTGGGCGGGGAGGGCGGTCAATGGCCTCGCCTGCTACCACTTTAATGAGCCGGATTCGAGCGGGCTCTTCAGGGGCATAGAGCTAGTCCTTCAGCCTCCCCTTCCCAACTATAAAAAGGGGACCCAGGGGCAGGAGGGAAAGCATCTCCCTGCGCCCGCCCCCCCTTGTCTCCATCCCCACCCACGGTCATGGCGAGGGGGCGCGGCCGCGACCATTCTTTTGCGGAGGCGACCAGGTCCTCCTCCCGCCAGAGAGCTATAGCGGTCAAGGAAGAGCTAGATGCCCAGGGTGAAGGCCATGCTCGAGGCGGGGCTGCTGGACGGGGCCGCGGTCGGCGAGGCGGTCGAGGCAGAGGCGGGCGTGGAAGGGGGATGCCTGCGTCATCTCCGTCTCCATCGCCATGTCCCCCATCAACTCCTCCTGCTTCGCCGAGTGGTCATGTCGGGGACTCGGCGCTCGAGTTTATCCTGCAGCTCCGTGGGCCGCTGCGCCGCTGCCTTCGTCTTCCCCAGGCGTTCGCAAGTGTGCTGGAGGTCGACCAGCCACCGCGGCTGAGGCTTCACATGAAGGGGTGTTGCCATGGCGACATGTGGGTGAACACAGGGTTCCCCGCCCCTCAAGTGATGCTCCTTCGCCGGGGCTAGAAACCTTTGCACGCTCCCATTGCATGATGGATGGGCATGTCCTCTGCTTCAAGCTAGCGGAGAGTGATTTGCTCTCCATCAAGGTCTTCGGGCGCTCGGGACATAGGCTAGGGTGCTGTGCGGAGAGCTCGACTGATGGCGAAAACTCCTCTTCGGGCGAGAGTGACGAGGAGGACAGCGGCAGCGACGATGAGGGTAGCGGGCGGGAGGATGATGGGTCCGACTAGGCGTCAGGCACGCCGTTCTTGGGCGCTGCCGGCAGCACCATCATCTCCAGCGCCAGCTCCTTGAACTTCTCGGGGTCGCCTCCTTGGGTGGCTGGCGTGGGAAGGCCAGAGAAGACGAAGAAGGCGGGTGGCGGGCCGTCAAGTCGGAGTACGATGACACCGATGCCTTCGTCTCGTATTGTCGGCCCGCTGCCTCATCTTTCGGCTCTTCTCCCGACACCATCATCACCAGCCCTCTTCCGGACGGCCACCGGGATGTTCTCTTGGTGTCTTCTGCTGCTCCTACCTCGTCTAGGCACTCTTTTTGCCCTCCTGTCATCTTGTTCCGTTTCCTGGGGAGAGGGACGAGAAAGGGTTTACGGGCATCTTATCTCTTTTTAGTTTTTAAGCCCGTGGGAACTTGTCAGATTTAAACCTTGTAATCCCCTTGCTCATGTTTACATTTCATACGAACTGTACGTGTATGGGACATATTAATGAAAAAAGGGTGCTTGCCGGGTTCTTTGTGTGTGAGCGAAGCCCGTGCCAAGGAACAAATCCTTGTTATTTTTAAGATAAACATTGTCGCCTGGCAACAGGCCTTGCCATTCCCTTACTTAATTCGACCATACTCACGCTCTTGGCGGAGACAGGGAAGAAGTAGGGTTAGGCCCTTCATTTGCTTCCTTGTCACCGTGACTAAAACCAAGTTCCGACCCAGGGAATAGTTCTTGGTTATAGGAAAAGGGGAGCACGGTAGCCTAGGAATAAGAGGAGGTTTCATACATCCCAATTCCATACGGAAGTGCACAACAGGGGATAAAGGACTTATCTAAATCTGCAGCCCCTAGGCAACCTTTGCTTGCCGTGGTTGGACCCTTGTGTCTGTAGCCCCCGGCAACCTTGGCTTCCCAGGACCGGAGCGCCGGCTTGTTCTCTTTCTTCCAAATAGCTCAGTAGAAATGTCCATGTACCCTACGAACCAAAGAGGAAGGAAAGGAACAGAGAGACACACACTCGACCTCTATGCTAGGGGTTAGTCGCCGCTAAGCACTATCAACCCTAACCGAGGGAGAGACTCAACCTAGCATGCATGCTATAACTTAGGGCGCCAGCGCTTCATTTATTTATGCTCAAGCTCTGCCCCTGGCTTTGTACAGAGGGTTACATGCCTTGTCGGCAAGGCTTGTACAAAAGGTGGTCTGCCGGGGGGCCCGGCAACCGCGCCTTTTGGGTAAAACTTGCGAAGATGTTCGATGTTCCAGGAGTTGCTCACTGGAATGGCATCTTTAGTCTCCAGGCAGACTGCGCCGGGCCTGGTGACTCGTATTACCAGATAAGGGCCTTCCCACTTCGGTATCAACTTGTTGGAATTCTTGGCCGATTGAACGCGCCGAAGAACAAGGTTGCCTTCCTCAAAGCTTCGGGCATGAACCTTGCGGATATGGTAGCGGTGCAAGGCTTGCTAGTAGTGCCCTGCTCTCACAGCCGCCCGAAGACGATCTTCCTCGAGGAGCGTTGCGTAATATTGCCGCAATCACTCTTGTTCAAACTTGTCATAAGCAAGCACTCGAGGTGACCCGTATGTGAGTTCCATAGGGGGAACTGCCTCTGCCTCATATACCAGGGCAAAGGGTGTCTTGCCGGTGGCTCAATTTGGTGTTGTTCTGATCGACCAAAGAACCACTGGAAACTCATCAATCCAGCGCCTTCTGCTCTTCTGTAGTCTGTTAAAAGTCTTTGTCCTCAGGCCTCGCAGTACTTCAGCATTTGCCCTCTCCGCATGGCCGTTTCTCCGTGGGTGTGCCATGGAAGAGAAACAGACCTTGCTGCTGAGGTCTTGGGTGTATTGCAGGAAGGTGCGGCTTGTGAACTGCATGCCGTTGTCGGTGATGACTCAGTTTGGCTCACCAAAACGACAGACTAGCCCCTTGAAGAATTTTACGGCTGACTGCGATGTCACCTTCCTCAGTGCTTCCACCCCCGTCCACTTTGTGAACTTGTCGATTGCAACGTACAAGTACTCAAAGCCCCCGACAGCGCGGGGGAAGGGCCTGATACGTCTCCAACGTATCTATAATTTATGAAGCATTCATGCTATTTAATTATCTGTTTTGAATGATTACGGGCTTTATTATACACTTCTATATTACTTTTGGGACTAACCTATTAATCGGAGGCCCAGCCCATATTGCTGTTTTATTGCCTGTTTCAGTATTTCGAAGAAAAGGAATATCAAACGGAGTCCAAACGGAATGAAACCTTCGGCAGCATTATTTTTGGGAAGAATATCACCCAGGAGACTTGGAGTTCACGTCAGACGAGCCTCGAGGAGGCCACGAGATAGGAGGGCGCCCCCCTACTGGGCGCGCCCCCTGTCTCATGGGCCCCTTGAGCACCTCCCAACCGACTCCTTTCGCCTATATAAGCCTACGTACCCTGAAAATATAGAAAATCAAGATAGATCAGGAGTTCCGCCGCCGCAAGCCTCTGTAGCCACCAAAAACCTCTCGGGAGCCCTTCCCGGCACCCTGCTGGAGGGGGGGATCCTTCACCGATGGCCATCTTCATCATCCCGGCGCTCTCCATGACGAGGAGGGAGTAGTTCACCCTCGGGGCTGAGGGTATGTACCAGTAGCTATGTGTTTGATCTCTCACTCTCTCTCGTGTTCTCTCTCGTGTTCCCTCTATGGCACGATCTTGATGTATCTCGAGCTTTGCTATTATAGTTGGATCTTATGCTGTTTCTCCCCCTTTACTCTCTTGTGATGAATTGAGTTTCCTCTTTGAAGTTATCTTATCGGATCGAGTCTTTTATGAGAACACTTGATGTATGTCTTGCCGTGCTTATCTGTGGTGACAATGGGATATCATGTGCCAGTTGATGTATGTTTTGGTGACCAACTTGCGGGTTCCGCCCATGAACCTATGCATAGGGGTTGGCACACGTTCTTGACTCTCCGGTAGAAACTTTGCGACACTCTTTGAAGTACTTTGTGTTGGTTGAATAGATGAATCTGAGATTGTGTGATGCATACCGTATAATCATGCCCATGGATACTTGAGGTGACAATGGAGTATCTAGGTGACATTAGGGTTTTGGTTGATTTGTGTCTTAAGGTGTTATTCTAGTACGAACTCTTGAATATATTTATCCGAAAGAATAACTTTGAGGTGGTTTCGTACCCTACCATAATCTCTTTGTTCGTTCTCCGCTATTAGTGGCTTTGGAGTGACTCTTTGTTGCATGTTGAGGGATTGTTATATGATCTATCTATATGTTATTATTGTTGAGAGAACTTGCACTAGTGAAAGTATGAACCCTAGGCCTTGTTTCCTACCATTGCAATACCGTTTACACTCACTTTTATCGCTTGCTACCTTGCTGTTTTTATAATTTCAGATTACAAATACCTTTATCTACCATCCATATTGCACTTGTATCACCATCTCTTCGTCGAACTAGTGCACCTATACAATTTGCCATTGTATTGGGTGTGTTGGGGACACAAGAGACTCTTTGTTATTTGGTTGCAGGGTTGTTTGAGAGAGACCATCTTCATCCTATGCCTCCTACAGATTGATAAACCTTAGGTCATCCACTTGAGGGAAATTTGCTACTGTCCTACAAACCTGTGCACTTGCAGGCCCAACAACGTCTACAAGAAGAAGGTTGTGTAGTAGACATCAAGCTCTTTTCCAACGCCATTGCCAGGGAGGTGAGTGCTTGAAGGTATATCTTTAGATCTTGCAATCGAGTCTTTTTGTTTCTTGTTTTTATCACGAGTTTAGCTTATAAAAGAGAACTACAAAAAAATGGAGTTAAGTTTGTCTCATATGCTTCGTCTTTTTAATATCTTTCGTTAGTATGATGGAAAGGAAAATTGTGCTCAAGTGCTAGAAGAAGAATGCATTAAAATGCTTGGTACTAAATCTTTGAATGATGAGCATGATTGCAAGTTGTTAGTATAAATTCTTTGAATATCCATAGTACTAATGATGATTGCACTAGTCATGATGAAAATATCTCTTATGAGCATGTCAACTTTTGTGGAGTTCAATTTTGCATGAACACACCGAATAGAGAAGATATATATTGCAAGAGGCATAAGTATTTAGAAACTGAAAGGTTGCAAGAAAGTCTTGATTATTGTGCTGAAAAATTCAATATTTTTCGCGCTCCTTGTGAACTTTGCAATGAACATGGTCATTTAAATCTCCAATGCAAATTGTTTCATGACGAAATCATATCCAAAAATTGTGATAATTTGATTACCCTTGAGCATCATAAACAACTTAGTCTTCTTTTGGGGTATGAAGAAATGAAATGTATAATTGAGGGTATTCCAAAGTTTAATCTTGATAGATTTCTTGATTTAGATCTAGACAAGATTTATTTGTGTTGTGCGGTGAATTGCATTGAAAATCCTTATATTGCCAATTACATAAAGAAAAGAAAGCAAATAGAAGATGATGAGAATACTAATGAAAGGGAAGAGACTTCCCAATCTCCTCCTATTATTTCTTATGTTGAATCAGGTAACGAGGAGGAGCTTTATATTCAACCAATCCCATAAATAAAGAGGGTTGAATCCACACATAATGTGAAGAAGAAACGGAAGAAAAGGAGCAGCAAAGGTAAAAAGGTATCTCTCCCAAATGATGTTGCTCCGACTACTCATTGTGATGATGATAATTGCTACACTATTGGTGCTATCCATACTATTGATGATGAGAGTGATTATGCTTATGATATGAAAAGGCCCAAGCTTGGGGAAGCTATGTTTGATGAGGATGAAATATTTGAGAATATATTTGCTGAAATTAATGTTTGTCCCAAGCTTGGGGATGCTACGTTTAATGAAGATGATATTTTTAGCATCCCAAGTTTTGATATGCAAAGTTGTTATGATGATAGCATGCCTCTTTATGATGATTATATTGACGAAAGTGGGTTTGGAAGAGTGTCAACTTTAGGAAGTAGTGATCCCACTATTTTGGAGGATGTTGAATCTTATTGTGATGAATATGAAAGTGGATTTGGAAGAGTGTCAACTTTATTTAGTGATTCCACTATCTTGGAAGAGGTTTCAATCGATTATGATGAGAACAAAGTTGCTACTTATGATGATTATTGTGATAAAACTTATGCTATAAAAAGTAGTGATGATTATATCTGTAAAACTTGTCATGATTATGATTACCCTTTTTCTGAACATTACTCTTTTAATGTGGAAACAATTTTTAGTGTTCAAGTGTCTTATGATACTCCCACCATTCCGAATGAGAAGAATTTTGCTTATGTGGAGAGTAGTAAATTTTCTATGCTTGTAGATCATGAAAAGAATGCTTTAGGTGCTGGTTATATTGTTAAATTCATTGATGATGCTACTGAAAGTTATTATGAGGGAGGAATATATGCTTGTAGGAATTGCAATAATGCCAAGTTTCCTCTCTATGTGCTTAAGGTTTTGAAGCTATGCTTGTTTTACCTTCCTATGCTAATTGATTATTGTTCCCATAAGTTATTTGCCCACAAAATCCCTATGCATAGGAAGTGGGTTAGACTTAAATGTGCTAGTCATATGCTTCATGATGCTCCCGTTATGTTTCAATTCTTATCTTTTATGTGAGCATCATTGAAATCATCATGCCTAGCTAAAAAGGCATTAAAGAAAAGCGCTTGTTGGGAGACAACTCAATATTTACCCTTACTGTTTTTGTGTGTCCACATGATTATGCTACTGTATTAATCATGTTTTATAGCTTTTTTCAGTAAAGTGCCAAGTAGAGCCTTTGGGAAGACTTGGGTGAAGTCTTTATGATCATACTGTAAAAACCAGAAACTTTAGCGCTCACGAGGTTAGCTGCCATTTTTTACAGAAGAGTGATTTTAGGTTGATTCTTTTTGAAGATGATTAATAGAAAAATTACTCAGGTCCACCAATTTATTTCATAATTTGTGGGGTTACAGAAGTATATGTTTGATACAGATTACTACAGACTGTTCTGTTTTTGACAGATTCTGTTTTCTTTGTGTTGTTTGCTTATTTTGATGAATCTATGGCTAGTATGTAAGGGTATGAACCATAGAAAAGTTGTAGTACAGTAGGTATTACACCAATATGAATTTAGAATGAGTTCATTACAGTACCTAAGTGGTGATTTTATTTTCTTATACTAACAGAGCTTACGAGTTTTGTTTGAGTTTTGTGTGGTTGAAGTTTTCAAGTTTTGGGTAGAGATTCGATGGACTATGGAATAAGGAGTGGAAAGAGCCTAAGCTTGGGGATGCCCAAGGAACCCTAAGGTAATATTCAAGGACAACCAAGATCCTAAGCTTGGGGATGCCCCGGAAGGCATCCCCTCTTTTGTCTTCGTTCATCGGTAACTTTACTTGGAGCTATATTTTTATTCACCACATGATATGTGTTTTGCTTGGACCATCATTTCCTTTTGTTAGTATTTGCTTTCTGTTATTTAGATTAATGTTTTGCATATATATTTTCAATAAAAAAAGTCAAGGATAGCCTTTGCCATGCTTATTTTTCTAGTATACATGTTGCTGTTTGAAATAAGAAAGTTTACCGCTGTTGCAAAAATTCCCTAGAAAAGTCAGAGAATGGTATAATGTTGAATCTTTTTGAATATTAAGCTCTAATAAATTTATTACAGTGGGAATTTTAGTTCATAATTTTTGGAGTCAGGGAAGTATTGTTACTCTTGCATTCTTTACAGACTGTACTGTTTTGGCAGATTGCTGTTATGTTTGCATTGTTTGCATTTGTTTGCTTGTTTAATGATTCTATTTGAGGATAGGAGTATTAAATATGCAGAGGCATTTAGTATGAATTGTTGAATAATAATTTTAGTGATTTGTTACATTATAAAGTGATAAGGTTTTGCATTGGTTTATACTAACCGATCTCACGAGTTCTTGTTGAGTTTGTTGTGAATGAAGCTTTTGATAAAAAGAAGAGAACCATGATATGAGAGGAATTAAGGAGACATAAAATCTCAAGATTGGGATGCCCAAGGCACCCCAAGATAATATTTCAAGAAGTCTCAAGCATCTAAGCTTGGGGATGCCCCGGTAGGCATCCCACCTTTCTTCTTCGACAACTATCGGTTAGTATCGGTTGAACCTAAGTTTTTGCTTCTTCACATGAGTTGTTCTATCCTTGAAATGTCATTTTATTTTGTTTTGCTTGCTTCTTGAATACAATACCAAGATCTGAAATTCTTTAATGAGAAAGAGTCTTCACATAGTTACGTGATTATTTAGCTACTCATTGTTCTTCACTTATATCTTTTTGGAGTAGTTTGTCATTTACTTGTGTGCTTCACTTATATCCTATGAGTAAATTGTTGAATGAGTTGATTGTAATAAATCTGAAATTATATATGCCTCATTTGCTTATTCCATGGAGAGTAATGACTTCACATCTAAGAAGTAGAGGTTGTAAATTTATTGACGGTTAGCAAGCATTGTATTAGTCATTTGAACTATTCATGAAAGAATATTGAAGGAAGAGAGATTTCACATATAAATATATTATCATAGACATCTTTTATAATTGTGAGCACTCATTATGTATGACATGCTAAAGAGTTGATATTGGACAATGAAGACAATGTAATGGGTTATGTTTTCTCACATCTCAGTTAAAGTATATTGTCATGGATCATTCAAACATGTTGAGTTTGCCTTTCCCCCTCATGCTAGCCAAAAATTCCTAGCACCAAGTAGAGATACTACTTGTGCTTCCAAATATCCTTAAACCAAGTTTTTGCCATGAGAGTCCACCATACCTACCTATAGATTGAGTAAGATCCTTCAAGTAAGTTGTCATCGGTGCAAGCAATAAAAATTGCTCTCTAAATATGCATGACTTATTAGTGTGGAGAAAATAAGCTTTGTACGAACTTGTTATAGAAGCAATAAGAGCGATGGACTGCATAATAAAGGTCCATATACAAGGGGCAATATAAAGTGACGTTCTTTCACATTAAGATTTTGTGTATCCAACCCTAAAAGCGCATGACAACCTCTGCTTCCCTCTACGAAGGGCATATATTTTACTTTATGTCTTTTACTTTATGCAAGAGTCAAGGTGATCTTCACCTTTCCCTTTTTCATTTTATCCTTTGGCAAGCACTTTGTGGTGAGGTGATCCTGATATATATATCCAAATTGGATGTACGTTAGCATGAAGTATTATTGTTGACATCACCCAAAGGTGAATATGTTTGGAGGCAACATTATAAGCCCCAATCTTTCTCTTTGTCTGATTAAAACTTCATAACCACAAGTTTTGCGTGAGTGTTAGCAATTGTAGAAGACTATATGATAGTTGAGTATGTGAAATTTGCTAAATCAAAGCTCTGAAAGAGACTCTTCCTGAAAGTAAGATGAATTGCAATTGTTTGATGACTAAGAATGAAGTTTGCTAGTTTTCAAGAAAGTTTATGGTCTATGCTTTAACATGTGAATAGTTCGTGAAAAGTTTTATGAGATGAACTACTGTTATGACATATAATGATGCTAGTAAAGGTGATTGAAATTCTCATTGACCAAACTTGTGCACCTCTAGCATTCACACTTCATAAATTCTTTCTTTATCATTTCCCTACTCGAGGTCGAGCAGGAATTAAGCTTGGGGATGCTGATACGTCTCCAACGTATCTATAATTTATGAAGCATTCATGCTATTTTATTATCTGTTTTGAATGATTATGGGCTTTATTATACACTTTTATATTACTTTTGGGACTAACCTATTAACCGGAGGCCCAGCCCATATTGCTGTTTTATTGCCTGTTTCAGTATTTCGAAGAAAAGGAATATCAAACGGAGTCCAAACGGAATGAAACCTTCGGCAACGTTATTTTTGGGAAGAATATCACCCAGGAGACTTGGAGTTCACGTAAGAAGAGCCTCGAGGAGGCCACAAGATAGGAGGGCGCCCCCCTACTGGGTGCACCCCCCTGTCTTGTGGGCCCCTTGAGCACCTCCCGACCGACTTCTTTCGCCTATATAAGCCTACGTACCCTAAAAACATTGGAAATCAAGATAGATCAGGAGTTCCGCCGTTGCAAGCCTCTGTAGCCACCAAAAACCTCTCGGGAGCCCTTCCCGGCACCCTGCCGGAGGGGGATCCTTCACAGGTGGCCATCTTCATCATCCCGGCGCTCTCCATGACGAGGAGGGAGTAGTTCACCCTCGGGGCTGAGGGTATGTACCAATAGCTATGTGTTTGATCTCTCTCTCTCTCTCTCGTGTTCCCTCTATGGCACGATCTTGATGTATCCCGAGCTTTGCTATTATAGTTGGATCTTATGATGTTTCTCCCCCTCTACTCTCTTGTGATGAATTGAGTTTCCCCTTTGAAGTTATCTTATCGGATCGAGTCTTTTATGAGAACACTTGATGTATGTCTTGCCGTGCTTATCTATGGTGACAATGGGATATCATGTGCCACTTGATGTATGTTTTGGTGACCAACTTGCGGGTTCCGCCCATGAACCTATGCATAGGGGTTGGCACACATTCTTGACTCTCTGGTAGAAACTTTGGGACACTCTTTGAAGTACTTTGTGTTGGTTGAATAGATGAATCTAAGATTGTGTGATGCATATCGTATAATCATGCCCACGGATACTTGAGGTGACAATGGAGTATCTAGGTGACATTAGGGTTTTGGTTGATTTGTGTCTTAAGGTGTTATTCTAGTACGAACTCTTGAATAGATTGATCCGAAAGAATAACTTTGAGGTGGTTTCGTACCCTACCATAATCTCATCGTTCGTTCTCCGCTATTAGTGGCTTTGGAGTGACTCTTTGTTGCATGTTGAGGGATTGTTATATGATCTATCTATGTTATTATTGTTGAGAGAACTTGCACTAGTGAAAGTATGAACCCTAGGCCTTGTTTCCTACCATTACAATACCATTTACGCTCACTTTTATCGCTTTCTACCTTGCTGTTTTTATAATTTCAGATTACAAATACCTTTATCTACCATCCATATTGCACTTGTATCACCATCTCTTCGCCGAAGTAGTGCACCTATACAATTTGCCATTGTATTGGGTGTGTTGGGGACACAAGAGACTCTTTGTTATTTGATTGCAGGGTTGTTTGAGAGAGACCATCTTCATCCTACGCCTCCTACAGATTGATAAACCTTAGGTCATCCACTTGAGGGAAATTTGCTACTGTCCTACAAACCTGTGCACCTGCAGGCCCAACAACGTCTACAAGAAGAAGGTTGTGTAGTAGACATCAGGGCCTAGTATGTCGAGCCCCCAGACCAAAAATGGCCTAGAGAGAGGGATTGTTTGAAGGGCTTGAGCTGGCTAATGAAGCTTCTTTGAATGGAACTGGCACGCTTCACACTTGGTTACTAGTGTCGTTGCATCCTGGAGGGTAGTGGGCCAGAAGAAACCTTGCCGGAAGGCCTGGCCGGCAAGGTCCCTCGACCCTAGGTGGGAGCCACATATGCCTCCATTTATCTCTGCCAACAGCTCCACTCCTTCCTCTCGGGGAATGCACTTCAATTTCACACCGTTTCGTCTTTTTCTGTACAGAACGTTGTCAACGAACTGATACAAGGCAGACCGACGGGCTACTTTCTCTGCTTCTTCCTACTCCTCAGGAAGCTCCCCTGTTTGGAGGAATTGAACGATATGCTGTGCCCATTGTCGGTGTCAAAACCGGCGGATCTCGGGTAGGGGGTCCCGAACTGTGCGTCTAAGACTAATGGTAACACGAGGCGGGGGACACAATGTTTACCCAGGTTCGGGCCTTCTCTATGGAGGTAATACCCTACTTCCTACTTGATTGATCTTGATGATATGAGTATTACAAGAGTTGATCTACCACGAGATCGATGAGGATAACCCTAGAAGATAGCGTATGATTATGATTGTTGTTGTCCTACGGACTAAACCGTCCAGTTTATATAGACACCGGAGGGGCTAGGGTTACACAGAGTCAGTTACAGAGAAGGAAATCTACATATCTGAATCACCAAGCTTGCCTTCCGCGCAAAGGAGAGTCCCATCTGGACACGAGACGAAATCTTCTATCTTGTATCTTCATAGTCCAACAGTCTGGCTAGAGCATATAGTCCGGCTGTTTGAGGACCCCCTAATCCATGACTCCCTCAGTAGCCCCTGAACCAGGCTTCAATGACGATTGATTCTGGCGCGCAGATTGTCTTCGGCATTGCAAGGCGGGTTCCTTCTCCGAATACTCCAAAGTAGATCTTGAACACAAGAATCATGTCCGGCTCTGCAAAAACAAATTGCGCACACCACCGTAGAGAGCATAATATTTCACGGATCTAATCTGCTGATAGTCTTATTCATAACACGACATGACACCACGGCTCGGTTACTATTCGAACCGTTTTATCAGCCTGCCACGACACGATTCACGAGGCGGCTTTATAGGCACGTCTTGTCGAAGCAGAGATCGTGTCCCCTTATCACGGGATTCTCATCAATACGGGCGTGGGTAACCTA
The DNA here is from genome assembly GCF_002162155.2 of Triticum dicoccoides. Classification (NCBI taxonomy): domain Eukaryota; kingdom Viridiplantae; phylum Streptophyta; class Magnoliopsida; order Poales; family Poaceae; genus Triticum; species Triticum dicoccoides. The sequence goes on from NC_041389.1 coordinate 128,547,987, forward strand.
GCCGTTCCACGGATAGGATTCCTTGGGAATAGGCAAGTTTCACAAGGCCATGTGGGGGACGTTTGGTATTCATCCTCTTTATAAAGAGACCAAGGCCTGTCTTTTCCCTGTACGCTTAATCATCTCCTTCCCCTACCTCGAATTCCAACACCCAAAGCTTCAGCCAAAACACTCCAATCTTCCAACCATGTCCGGATCCAGCCTTCAAGGCCGGTGGATGGCCTCCTTCGTCATAGAGGAGGATATCAAGAAGCTTAGGGAGGTGAGGTACTTGATCGCGGAAATTCCCCACAGGCTTCCTGCTCAAGGGCAAGTCATCCCTACTCCCAATTCCGACGAGAGTGTTGTATTTATCTCTCACTTCCTCCGGGGGCTAGGCCTCGGTCTTCATCCCTTCGTTAGAGGGCTCATGTTCTATTACGGGCTAGATTTAGCTCCGGATTCCTTCCTTCACATCTCGTCATTCATCGTCGTGTGCGAGGCCTTCCTCCGCATTGTCCCACACTTCGGCTTATGGCTCAAGACTTTTAACATAACACCGAAGATGATCAACGGGAAACACGCGGAGTGTGGAGGTGTAAAAATAAGCAAATGTGCCAACGCTTTATGGCCAAAGGGTTCCTTACCGGAGGCTTCTGACATGTGGCAACGGGAGTGGTTTTACATCACAGCTCCCTGAGGTAAAAGGTGGGCGGCTGCTCCTACCTTCCGCTCTGGTCCTCCACCACAACTTGCATCATGGGTCAACAAGGGACTGGAGTGGGGATCGGCTGACGATGTGCAGACACTGCAGAGTTGCATCCAAGATCTCATCAAGAAGGATATTGGTCTTGTGAAGGTAATTCAGGTAATGCTAGTTCGATGGGTCCTGCCATGCCAACGACGACCTCTCTATATGTGGGAGTTCTTTCCGGAAGGACCGCGAACCGTTCAGCACTTCTTCGGCATGACGCTCAAAGGGATGTATAAATGATTCTTTGGATCGCGAATAAAGTGTCCGGACACCATGGAAGATGCAGGGCTCGACTGCAACCACCCAGATACCCCGGTGAGCATCCATAACCGAACATTTTGTAGTTATATCTAACATAACATTATTTCTGAAAAACGTCCTCGGCCAGGGTCGGCTAAAAAAGACGGAATGGATCAGGTGTTCGGCGCCCCTTCCCGAAGACTTAGCAGATCCGATGTTAACCAGGATGCTGGCTCGCGCACCATATCAAGTGCCATCGGAGGTAGACAAGGAAAAGAGTGGGGAGGTCAAAAGTGGCCTCCATACGGGCGGTATTTTACATACTAAGCCTGGAGAAGTTGGAGCTCCCGTGTTAGAGCAAAAACGGGGAGGAGAATAAAATACTCCTTCCCGTCATGGGAAGAAGAGAGCCTCCTTGGAAGAATTGAAGGCCGAGTCCCCCAAGCAAGGGAAGAAATCCCCAACAGAGGGTCCCGTCCCGGGAAGCAATGTTGTCAAACAGCACCCGCAAGGGGGCCAGCCGCTGGCCGAGACGTAAGTGAACAAAGATGTCCTATAAGCATACCCCATTCCTTTTTCGCTTACGATGGTAATATCTGAAACGTGTGTTTGGCAGTCCGACCTATAGCCTTTCGCAGCAATCTTCGTCCTCGGGGGATCTTCTTCCGGAGATGATGGAGAGCAGGACGCCTCCTCATACTCCCCCGCCCCATAGGGAGGGCGACCCCGAAGTGTCGTCCCGGAGGATCTCTCCCGATCCACAAAGGAGGACGAGGCCAGAAGGTGAATCTTCCGCAGCCCGAGGTCCGGGGTGTTCGGTTCCTAAAGAGACCGTCAACAGAAGCCCCGGACTATCCTACGCACAGCCGGATACATTGATAGGTCTTCTGAGGCAAGCGCCAGTTTCATAGGAACATCGTACCTTAATGGGTACGGTGATTAAAAGAATTTCGTCCATGAAGAGCGGACTGGATGAAGCCTTTACGAGCCTGTTAAGAGGCTTTGAGGTACGTAAGGTGGCATTCTTGTTTTTATTTTGTACCGCAAACTCAGGGTGCACTATGTATAGATAGTAGCCTCTGGAACTCTGGTTCCCATCCGAACGGGGTGATCAGAGGATCAAAAATAATAATCTCAGGAAAGGATTCTGCCAATTTTGTACACAGGCGGCTGTAGCCCCGATAACTGCGCAGGCTGCCGAATTTGCCGAATTGAAGCGGCAACTTGATGTGGCGGATGAGGATATCACGCTTGTGAATAAGCGTCTTGACGAGGCGCAATGTGTGTCTTCTGGGCGATTAGCAACTGTCTATGACAGTATGACGCTAGGAGTTACAATATGCTTTAACTGCAAATGGTGTAGCCGCCGTGGATACTCTTCGGGTTGAGCTTGCGCGTGCTAAGGAGCAAGACAGAATAAGCGACGCGGCTGCCGAAAAGGCAGTGAGTGAACTGGAAGCCGAACAGGCTGCTCATCCCCGAAGTGAAGAAAAAATAGCCAGTATGGCTCTTGAGCTGAAGGATGCCGCAAACTGTTATGAGCTGCTCGCAAAAGAGAGCCAAGAAAAAATGGTGGACCTGGAAAAGGCCTTACAAATGGCAAAAGAGACTCGATTTGAGATCAGAGCAGCTCGGGAGGAGCTCCAGCAAGCCGGTGAGATCGCGCCTGGGAAGCCCTTTTTATTGTGAACTAAGTTCGGCGATCCGAAGTATGCTCCTCTTGATCAAATGTGGAGTTCTCAAGACGCGCATTTGGACTTGTCAAAGAGTGCTACCGATGCGACGCAGTTCTTCCAGGACCAAGAAGATCATGAAGTGGAAAGACTGTTCTGGTCACAGTTCAGCATGCCAAAGCGTCCGTTGTTGTTAAACAAGCAGATGGCCGAATGGGCGGAGCTCCATAGGTTATCCGGACTTGCCATGAAGCCTGTCGTGGACTGCTTGTGGCCGGTGGAACCAAGCCCGAGTAGTTATTTTAGTTTGGTGAAACAATTTATTCGTGCTGTGCCGCATATTGCCACTATCAAGCGGTCGGCATGCATAGAGGGTGCACGGATGGCCCTCGCCCGCGTTAAGATGTACTGGCTGAGGATGGAGGCCACCGGTATTGCAACACGGGGTCCTCCCGGGGGCCAGGACCTGCCGGAGCACTATTTTGAAGAGGTCTTAGAAGGTGCCCGCCTGATAGAGGCTCAGTGCTCAAAGACTACCGTGTTCGAATGATATACATCTGAATTGTAAAGACAATGCTTTTGATAATAAAGGCTATATTTATACTTTTGCCCGTAAAGTATTTTGGTGCCTCCTGTGCGGCCGTTTATGCATATATATATATATATATATATATATATATATATGTATGTATGTATGTATGTATGTATATAAAACTTGAAAGATTGCAGTCGTCGGCTTCAACCCCTTTGCGAATAATGCGTGGGTGTTCGGCAAAAGCACGTAGTCACACTTGATGCAACGTCTTGGTCCATTTAAGGAGGTGATAGTGCGGCGAACGAGGCAATCAGACTATAAAGCTTTAACACTTTCACTTAGCCATAGGAGTTTGATGGTGGGGCTACTACATAGCCCCTGGTATGTCCGCTTTTTATCCCAATACGATGCGTTTTACATACGTGACCGGAAAACTGGTCCTTCGTTAATGCGGAGGAATCTCAAGGATTCCACTGAGTCATCGAGTGGTTGACTAGTCTCTCGCTGTATCATGACAGTCAGTTTTCGGCTTTCTCTACTGAGGTGCTCGTCCGGATGAACCAGGGCACAATCACAGTAGTTCTCCCTGTGCTTCCTTAGCCGATGGTGCGGAACGTAAGGTAGCAAAACACGGGAGCCGAGAAAACCCAACATTTGACTAAAGACATGATTCAGAGCTAATGCATATAGGGTCAAACTCGTGACGCTGAACACTCCTGGAGGTATTCAGACTTTACAATATATACCAGGCTGAATTGCAGCCCCTGGTAATAAAAACCCTGGATTTCAAGGTACAGGTCTATTTGGCGTGACGAAAGAGCAGCTGTGGTGAGAACATAGATCTCCAAAGCACACCAGCTGTTGCTTTTGTAATCTTAAATACGGCGAGTTGTAAGCTCACCGATAACGCCGACATCCTTATGGGTCATTGTAAGAGCCAGGAGGGTACGAAAAAAGGACATCGGTCTCATCAACATAATCCAAGTAATGATAGTTCTTTGGGTCCTGTCGTGCCAGCAATGGCCTCTCCGTATGTGGGAGTTCAATCCGGAAGGATCACGAACCCTTCAGCACCTCCCCAGCACGGTGCTCAGAGGAATGTGGAAATTATTCTTCGGGGCACGGAAACAGTGGTCGGATACGACAGAGAACATCGGCCTTGACTGCAACCATCCGGATACCCCAGTAAGCATTTGACTCCCAAACATAGCTTAATTAAATTCCTCATAACGTCATATTGAGAAAACCATACTTGGCCAGGGCTGGACAAAGAAGGCGGGGAGAATTAGGTGTTCGGCCCCTCTTCCTGAAGACTCAGCCGATCCGGTGTTAACAAGGATGCTGGCTCCGGCGCCATACCAGGTTTTGGCGGAGATTGGGATCCCCTCTTCCGAAGATGAAAGGGAAAGAGAAACCGACATCCCCTCTCCACAAAGGAAGAAGAGGACCGGCTTTGAAGACTTAGGGATGAAGGCTTCTAAGCGAGGGAAAATATCCCTGTCAGGGGGTTCTGGCTCGGGAGGCGATGTTGACACGTAGTCCCTCCGTAAAGATATGCCTTCAGCTGAATCGCAAGTGAACAAGGGTGTTTTAAACATGTCCCGTTCTTTCTTGGTTGTAGAGGTAACATTTAAAATATATGTTTGTAGTCAGGCATGCAGCCTTCCTCAACAGTCCTCCTCCTCGGGGAATCTTCTTCCGGTGATGATGGAGAGCGAGATGCCCCCACAGATCTCCCCGCCCGATAAGGCGGACGACACCGAGGTGTCGTCCCAGAGGATCTCTCTCGATCACCCAGTGGTGTGAGGGATAGTGAAGACCGGGCTCAGAGGTAACACTTCAGCCGTCCAGGGTCCGGAGTGTGCGGGCCCCATAGGGACCAACAATAAAGGCTCCAGACTATCCAATTTCCATGGGACGGCGCAGCCTGCTTTGAATCCGGAGGCGCCGGATACATTGCTGGACATGTTGCAACATGCGTCGGTCTCAGAGGAACATCGTACCTTGATGGGTACGGTAATTGAGACGATTCTGTCCGCGAAGAGCGGATTGAATGAAGCCTTTACGAGCCTGCTAAGAGGCTTCAAGGTACTTAATGTAATGTTTTTAATTGTGCTATAAACGAAAAAATGTGCGTGTGTATAGATAGTAGCCCCTGAGACTCTGGTTGGCGTCCAATGGGAGGCGATTAGAGGATCAAGAAATATATGCCCAGGAAATGATCTGACTAATTGAAACACAGGCTCTTGCATCCGTGGCGACTGCCCAAGCTACAGAGATTGAACATCTGAAGCAGCAAGTTGATGTGGCAGATGATGACATCACTCTTATGAATAGGTGGCTCGACGAGGCGCAAGGTATGTCTTTGAGGCACTCAGTATATGTAAGTGCAAGAATATGAGCATGACCCTGAGAATTGCATACTGAAATATGCATAACTGCAGATAGTGCCGCCGCAGTTGAGATCCTTCGGGCTGAACTTACCCGGGCCAAGGAGCAGTCCAGGGTGAGCAGTGCGGCTGCCGAAAAGGTAGCTGCCGAATTAAAGGCTGAACAGGCTATTAGGCGCCAGTGCGAGGAGAGAATATCTGTTATGGCTCTTGAGTTAAAAGATGCCGCTAGCCGATGCCAATTTCTTGAGAAAGATAACAAAGCCAAAGCGGTCGATCTTGACAAGGCCTTATAAGAGGCGAGGGAAGGATGGTCCGAGTTTAGAGCAGCTCGGGAGGAGACCCGACAAGCTGGGGAGATCGTGGCTAGTAGGCCCTTCTTATTACAAACTAAGTTCGCCGATCGGAAGTATGCCCCGCTTAATCAAATGTGGAGTTCTCCAGTGGACTTGCCGTGCGACTCAGTTTTTCCACGCGCAAGAAGGACATGCGACGGAAAAGCTATTCTGGTCGCAATTCAACATGCCAAAGCGTCTGTTGTTGAACGAACAGATGGCCCAATGGGCCGAGCTCCACAAGATATCCGGCTCTGCCATGAAGGACGTCATAGTCCGGCTGTGGGCGACTAAGCCAATTCCGAATAGTTATTTTGGTTTGGCGCGCCGACTTGTTGATGTGGTGCTGCGTATCGACGCTGTTAAGCAATCAACGTGCATAGAAGGTGCACGGATGGCCCTTGCCCGCGTTAAGACGTATTGGGCGAAGATGAAGGCCATCGATATTGCAGCGCAAAGTCCACCCGAGGGCAAGGACCATCACACGCCAGAGCATTATTTTGAGGCCGTCCTGGAGGGTGCCCGCTTAATAGAGGGTCAGTGCTCGAAAGATATTATACTTTTGCCTGAAAAGTTTTGGTGCCTCCTGCGACCGTTATATATATATACATATATATATATATATATATATATATATATATATATATATATATATATATATATATATATATATATATATATATATGTAATCTGAAAGTTTGCCAGTCGTTGGCTTCAGCCCCTCGCGTATGATGCGGGGGTGTTTGGAAAAGCACTTGATCACACTTGACCCAACGTCTTGGTCCGTTAAGGAGGTGTCAATGCAGCGAACCAGGCAATCAGACTATAGGGCTTTAACACTTTCACTTAGCCATAGCAGTTTGATGGTGGGTCTACGATATAGCCCCTGGTATGTACACAGTTATCCGAATACGGTGCATTTACATACGTGACCAGAAGAATGGTCCTTCGTTTAATACGGAGGAAATCGTGAAGATTCCGATGAGTCATCGAGTGGTTGACCAACTCTTGCCGCATCATGACAGTCAGTTTTCGGCTTTCTCTACTGAGGTGCTCATTCAGGCGAACTAGGACACAATCGCAGTAGTTCTCCCTTTACTACCTTAGCCGATAGAGCGGAACGTAAGGTAGTAAGCACAGGAGCCGGGCAACCCAACTATTGACCAAAGACATGATTCGGAGCTGATGCATATAAGGCCAAACTCGCGACGCCGAACACTCCCTGAAGGTGTTCGGACTCTTAAAGGTATACCGAGCCGAATAAAACCCCTGGTAATGGACCCTGGTGTCAACGCACGTGTGGCAATCTGACATGGGGATAGAATGCATGTGGTGAGAGAATAAAACTCCAAACATGATATGGACCAATCTGCCTCTAGAATATCCCCTGCTAGTATGGCGAGCCGTGTATTTACAGATAGTGCCGATAACTTCCTAGGACATTGTACATGCTAGAAAAGTATAAAACAAAAAGAGATAAAAAGGTTTACGAAGGGTCTTAATCTAAAAAGAAACCTTAGTGCGGGGCCTTGCTGCACGTCTACGTCGTTTTCTCCTTTGTGATGTGTCCTTGAAGGGGGTAGTGTGATGGCCATCTGTAAAAAAGAAAAACCCTGGAAAAGAAAATCCAGTGTGGCCGTAAGTAAAGCTGGTTCGTTTAGTGAACCTTGAAAGATAACCGTAGAATCCGAATAGGGTCGAGCCGAACTATGGACTATTTGTGTGCAGTATGCCCCCAGCGCTGCCCAAGGGATTTTAAGGGTGTACTTGTGTATACGAGGTACGTATGCTATCGCCTTATGGCACAATCGATGGGGGCGTAACTGCTAATCGAGCTCAGGTTTATCTGGGCTACCGCACTCAGGCGTACTCCGGACATGTTTAGCTATGTCCGCGGTCCTAACGATCGATGATCTGCTTGGCTTGAATATGCCGTTTTAGACTTTGGCTGCTAAGGCCGCAGTGTCCTTCTCTGTACGGAGAGAGTGCTGATAACCCACAAGTGTAGGGGATCAATTGTAGCCTCTTTTGATAAGTCAGAGTGTCGAACCCAATGATGAGCTAAAGGTAGAACAAATATTCCCTCAAGTTCTATCGACCACCGATACAACTCTACGCACGCTTGACGTTCGCTTTACCTAAAACAAGTATGAAACTAGAAGTACTTTGTAGGTGTTGTTGGATAGGTTTGCAAGATAATAAAGAGCATGTAAATATAAACTAGGGGCTTTTTAGATGAAGACACAACTAAGTTAGTTTTAGTAGAGAGCTTTTTGTCACGTGAAAGTTATTTGTCCCTAGGCAATCGATAACTAGACAGGTAATCATTATTGCAATTTTATTTGAGGGAGAGGCATAAGCTAACATACTTTCTCTTCTTGGATCATATGCACTTATGATTGGAACTCTAGCAAGCATCCACAACTACTAAAGATCATTAAGGTAAAACCCAACAATAGCATTAAAGCATCAAGTCCCCTTTATCCCATATGCCACAACCCCCTTACTCGGGTTTATGCTTCTGTCACTCAAGCAACCAACTATAAGCGAATCATGAACATATTGCAACACCCTACAGCGGGAATCCCTCACACTTGCGTGACACGAGGGCACAATAGGACAGCACCAATAATAAAACATGCAACTCAAACCAATCACGATCATCAATTAACCCATAGGACAAAACGGATCTACGCAAACATCATAGGATAGCCATACATCATTGGGAAATAATATATAGCGTTGAGCACCATGCTTAAGTAGAGATTACAGCAGGTAAAAGAGAGGTTACACCGCTGCATAGAGGGGGGAAGAGTTGGTGATGAGGGCGGTGAAGTTGTTGGTGTAGATCGCGGTGATGATGATGGCCCCCGGAAGCGCTCTGGCGCCACTGGAAGCAAGGGGGAGAGAGACCCCCTTCTTATTCTTATTCCTTGACCTTCTTCCTAGATGGCAGAAGGGTTTCCCCTCTGGTCCATGGTCTCCATGGAGTGGGAAGGGCGAGAGCCCCTCCGAGATTGGATCTGTCTCTCTGTCTCTCTCTGTTTCTGCGTTCCTGATTCTGCCCTTTCACCGTTTTTTATATTCTCGGAGATCCGTAACTCCGATTGGGTTGCCCTTTGGACACGATTTCTATCCGGATATTAGCTTTCTTGCGGCGAAAGAAGGGCACCAACCGCCTTACGGGGTGGCCACGAGGGTCAGGGGCGCGCCTACCCCCCTGGGGCGTGCCCCCCTGCCTCATGGGCCCCTCGAGCATCGTCTCGCGTTGATTCCACTTCCCAAAATTCACATAAATTCAAAAAAAAATCTCCGTCCTTTTTTATTACGTTTGGACTCCGTTTGATATGGGTTTTCTGCAAAATAAAAAATATGCAACAAACAGGAACTGGCACTGGGCACTGGATCAATATGTTAGTCCCAAAAATAGTATAAAAAATTGCAAAAAGTATATGAAAGTTGAATAATATTGGCATGGAACAATAAAAAATTATAGATACGACGAAGACGTATCAGCATCCCCAAGCTTAATTCCTGCTCGTCCTCGAGTAGGTAAATGATAAAAAAGATAATTTTTGGTGTGGAATGCTACCTAGCATAATCTTGATCATGTAATCTAATCTTGGCATGAATATTAAGGCACGAGTGATTCAAAGCAATAGTCTATCATTTGACATAAAATCAATAATACTTTAAGCATGCCAACCAAGCAATTATGTCTTGTCAAATAACGTAGCCAAAGAAAGCTTATCCCTACAAAATCATATAGTTAGGCGATGCTTCATTTTCATCACACAAAATACTCCCATCATGCACGACCCCGATTTCGGCCAAGCAATTGGTTCATACTTTTTAACGCGCTTCAGCTTTTTCAGCTCTTACGCAATACATGAGCGCAAGCCGTGGACATAGCACTATATGTGGTATATGGTGGTGGTTGTGAGGACAAAAAGGGAGAAGATAGTCTCACATCAACTAGGCGTATCAACGGGCTATGGAGATGCCCATTAATAGATATTAATGTGAGTGAGTAGGGATTGCCATGCAACGGATGCACTAGAGCTATAAATGTATGAAAGCTCAAACTGAAACAAAGTGGGTGTGCATCCAACTTGCTTGATCATGAAGACCTCAGGCATTTGAGGAAGCCCATCATTGAAATATACAAGCCAAGTTCTATAATGAAAATTCCCACTAGTATATGAAAGTGATAACTCAAAAGACTCTCTATATGAAGAACATGGTGTTATTTGAAGCACAAGTGTGGTAAAAGGATAGTAACATTGCCTCTTCTCTCTTTTCTCTATTTTTTTTCTCTTTTATTTATTTATTTTCATTTTCATTTTTTTGGTGGGCTTCTTTGGCCTCTCTTTTTTATTTGGGCTTCTTTGGCCTCTTTTGTTTTTCATAAAGTCCGGAGTCTCATCCCAACTTGTGGGGGAATCATAGTCTCCATCATCCTTTCCTCACTCGGGCAATGCTCTAATAATGATGATCATCACACTTTTTTTTACTTACAACTCAATATTACAACTCGATATCTAGAACAAAGATATGCCTCTATCTGAATGCCTCCGGCAGTGTACCGGGATGTGCAATGATCTAGCATAGCAATGATATCAAAAAACGGATAAGCCATGAAAACATCATGCTAGCTATCTTATGATCATGCAAAGCAACATGACAATGAATGCTCAAGTCATGTATATGATGATGATGGAAGTTGCATGGCAATATATATCGGAATGGCTATGGAAATGCCATAATAGGTAGGTATGGTGGCTGTCTTGAGGAAGGTAAATAACGGGTGCATGAAACCGGCGAAGGTTGCGCAGCATAATAGAGGCTAGCAAAGTGGAAGGGTAAGTGTGCGTATATCCATGGACTCACATTAGTCATAAAGAACTCATATACTTATTGCAAAAGTCTACTTCCCTTGAAGCAAAGTACTACTAAGCATGCTCCTAGGGGAAGGGTTGGTAGGAGTTAACCATCGCGCGATCCCGACCTCCACTCACAAGGAAGGCAATTAAAAGAGCACCACATGCAACAAATTTGTCACACAACGGTTACCATACGTGCATGCTACGGGACTTGCAAACCTCAACACAAGTATTTCTCAATTTCACAATTACTCAACTAGAACGACTCTAATATCACCACCTTTATATTGCAAAACTATTGCAAGGAATCAAACATATCATATTCAGTGATCTACAAGTTTTATGTAGGATTTTATGACTAACCATGTGAATGACCAATTCCTGTCACCTCTCTAAATAATTATAAGTGAAGCAAGAGAGTTTAGTTCTTTCTACAAAAGATATTCCCACGCTCTAACAAATATAAGTGAAGCAAAAGAGCATTCTACAAATGGCGGTTTTCTATGTGAAGAGTAACACGCAATCCAAACTTCAAACGATATAAGTGAAGCACATGAAGCATTCTATAAAGCCATACTCAAAAGATTTAAGTGAAGTGCAATGAGAATTCTATAAATCAACCATGGACTATCTCATACCGGCATGGTGCATAAAAGGAAAATGAAAACTAAATGCAAAAGACGCTCCAAGACTTGCACATATCGCATGAACGAAATTAATCCGAAAACATACCGATACTTGTTGAAGAAAGAGGGGATGCCTTCCGGGGCATCCCCAAGCTTAGACGCTTGAGTCTCCTTGAATATTTACTTGGGGTGCCTTGGGCATCCCCAAGCTTAAGCTCTTTCCTCTCTTCCTTTTCCTCATATCGAGACCTCCTCGATCAAACACTTCATCCACACAAAACTTCAAGAGAAAACTCGGTAAGATCCGTTAGTATAATAACACAAATCACTACTCTAAGTACTGTTGAAAACCAATTCATATTTCGTTTTTGCATTGTGTCTACTGTAATATAGCTTTTCCATGGCTTAATCCACTCATAGAAATTGATAGTTTCATCAAAACAAGCAAACTATGCATCAAAAACAGAATCTGTCAAAAACAAAACAGTCTGTAGCAATGTGAACATTCACCATACTTATGGTATCCCAAAAATTCTACCAAATTAGCAAAAAAAAAAAATATAGCAATACAGTGCAAAAAAATCAGAACCGTTTGACGTTCCAGTAAAAAATGTAAAATCGCGTACTACAGCCAAAGTTTCTGTCCTGCATCATACAAACCAACAAACATTGTAAACATCCTAAAGGCAAACTTTGGCACATTGTTTTTATAATGCAATGGAATTGTACAAGGGGATAATTATTTTTGATGGAAAGTTTCTGTAATTAAGATTTCAAAGTTTCCGTGAGCATGAACGAAGTTCAAGGCTATCTCCCACTTTAACAATGCTCGTCTTTCTCACTTTCGCTTTCCTTTTTGAAAAGTTTTGGGTTCCCCTCTTTATTTTTTTGTTTTTAAACTATATAAAAGCACTTCAACAGAAATAAATGACTTTCTAAAACTTCCGGGTTGTCTCCCTCGCATCGCTTTCTTTAAAGCCATTAAACTAGGCATATAGTGCTCAAGTAATGGAGCCACCCGGATCCCAAGGTATATCAAATCCAATTTTAATTAACAATGATTTGTAATTTAGTGGTGAGCACAAAGTAACATATATCATGCAACAGCGAAGTCTAACTCTCTTCCTATGCATACGCATATCAGAAAAGAACAATTCATGCACACCAAGTAAAGGCCAATGCATAGTATAAGCAGTTTCTTGCAATATTATCATATTGGAAATATAGAGAGGTGGAGATATAGTTCCTCTCTCATAATAATTGCAAGTTGGAGCAGCAAGAAAATGCATATTATATCTATCAAAATCATCATGTGCAACGGTAAAAATGCAACCCATCAACATAATCCTTAATAAGCACAAACTTCTCCGATATAGTGTAGTTTGGAGAATTCAAAAAGATAATAGGACTATCATGTGTGGGTGCAATAGCAACAATTTCATGTTTAACATAAGGAACTATAGCAAATTCATCTCCATAAGCATCATTCATATTGGCATCTTGGCCACAAGCATAGCGAGCATCATCAAAAAGGGACATTTCAAACAAATCAAAGGGATCATAGTAATTATCATAGCATTCATCCTTCGGTAAGCATGAAGGGAAATTAAACAATGTATGAGTTGAAGAGTTACTCTCATTAGAAGGTGGGCACGGGTAGCTAATCCGCTCTTCCTCCTTTTGTTCTTCGCTCTCCTCATCATATTTTTCATCCAATGATCTCACAATTTCATCAACTTCTTCTTCCATAGACTCCTGCAAAATATTAGTCTCTTCTTTGACAGCGGAGGAGTCCTCAATATATGGTTTAATATAGGCATTAGAAGCATAATTATCATAACAATATTTAGTATGGAAAAAATTTCGTATTCGTAGAGAGTAGCATCATACTTTTCAATCAAAGAAGCTATTTCATAAGCACCCTTAAAAGCAACAAATTCTTCAATTTGTTGTACATCATAGTAATTATAAACACCCTTAGCATACGAAGATACGATTCCATTATCACTAAACTCACATTGGTAGGTAAGGTGTTTCTTAGGGTTTTCAGAACAACAAGTAAAATCATATATTTCACATAAATTCCAAGCATAGCATTGCAAACGATGAATTTGATCCAGTAAAAGTTTCCCTTTTTCAGATATACGGTGTCGCACATAACAAGCGTGCTCATCTAAAGATTTGGCCTGAACTAAGCTAGTTGGGGTTTCAACACGAGCACAAAGGGATCGAAGATGATCCAAGTAAAAAGCTTCAGGAGTGTGATAGATTTTGAGTGGTTCTTCAACCATTGGTTCAGTAGGTACAACTAATTTTTTTGAAAAAAATTGCGTTTCCTACCCATAACTAAAGATAGAAAACAACTAAGAACAGCAAATAAAAATTACTTAGTGATAAAGCAAACAAGCACACACAAGAATATTCACCCCACGCTATGACTCCCCGGCAACGGCGCCAGAAAAATGTCTTGATAACCCACAAGTATATGGGATCAATTGTAGCCTCTTTAGATAAGTAAGAGTGTCGAACCCAACAAGGAGCTAAAGGTAGAACAAATATTCCCTCAAGTTCTATCGACCACAGATACAACTCTACGCACGCTTGATGTTCGCTTTACCTAAAACAAGTATGATACTAGAAGTACTTTGTAGGTGTTGTTGGATAGGTTTGCAAGATAATAAAGAGCACGTAAATATAAACTAGGGTCTGTTTAGATGAAGACACAACTAAGTTAGTTTTAGTAGAGAGCTTTTTGTCACGTGAAAGTTATTTGTCCCTAGGCAATCGATAACTAGACCGGTAATCATTATTGCAATTTTATTTGAGGGAGAGGCATAAGCTAACATACTTTCTCTTCTTGGATCATATGCACTTATGATTGGAACTCTAGCAAGCATCCGCAACTACTAAAGATCATTAAGGTAAAACCCAACCATAGCATGAAAGCATCAAGTCCCCTTTATCCCATACGCCACAACCCCCTTACTCGGGTTTATGCTTTTGTCACTCAAGCAACCAACTATAAGTGAATCATGAACATATTGCAATACCCTAGAGCGGAATCCCTCGCGCTTGCACGACTTGGAGGGCACAATAATACAGCACCAATAATAAAACATGCAACTCAAACCAATCACGATCATCAATTAACCCATAAGACAAAACGGATCTACTCAAACATCATAGGATAGCCATACATCATTGGGAAATAATATATAGCGTTGAGCACCATGTTTAAGTAGAGATTACAGTAGGTAAAAGAGAGGTTACACCGCTGCATAGAGGGGGGAAGAGTTGGTGATGAGGGCGGTGAAGTTGTTGGTGTAGATCGCGGTGATGATGATGGCCCCCGGCAGCGCTCTGGCGCCACCGGAAGCAAGGGGGAGAGAGCCTCCCTTCTTATTCTTCTTCCTTGACCTTCTCCCTAGATGGGAGAAGGGTTTCCCGTTTGGTCCATGGTCTCCATGGCGTGGGAGGGGCAAGAGCCCCTCCGAGATTGGATCTGTCTCTCTGTCTCTCTCTGTTTCTGCGTTCCTAATTCTGCCATTTCACTGTTTTTTATATTCCCGGAGATCCGTAACTCCGATTGGGTTGCCCTTTGGATACGATTTCTATCCTGATATTAGCTTTCTTGCAGCGAAAGAAGGGCACCAACCGCCTTACGGGGTGGCCACGAGGGTCAGGGGAACGCCTGCCCCCCTCGGGCGCGCCCCCTGCCTCGTGGGCCCCTCGAGCATCGTCTCGCGTTGATTCCACTTCCCAAAATTCACATAAATTGCAAAAAAAATAGTATCAAAACATGCAACAAATAGGAACTGGCACTGGGCACTGGATCAATATGTTAGTCCCAAAAATAGTATAAAAAGTTGCCAAAAGTATATGAAAGTTGAATAATATTGGCATGGAACAATTAAAAATTATAGATACGACGGAGACGTATCAAGCGCTCCATATTTCCACTTACCGTTATGACGCCATGTGGTCTAGGCATTTTGAGCTTTAAATAGGCATAATGCGGGATTGCATTAAAGCGGGCGAAGGCCGTTCTTCCGAGTAGTGCATGATAGCCACTTCGGAACGGAGCTATGTCGAAGATTAACTCTTCGCTTCAAAAGTTATCGGGAGAGCCAAATACGACTTCCAATGTTGAAGAGCCCGTGCAGCGGGCTTCTATGCCAGTTATAACTCCTTTAAAGGTCATGCTGCTTGGCTTGATTCTTGACGGGTCTATCCCCATCTTGCGGACAGTGTCCTGATATATCAGATTTAGACTACTGTCGCCATCCATGAGGACTCGAGTGAGATGGTACCCATCTATTATTGGGTCGAGCACTAGGGCAGCCGAACCCCCAGGACGGATACTAGTCGGATGATCCCTGCGATCAAAGGTGATCGGACAGGCCGCCCATGGGTTGAATTTTGGGGCAACAGGCTCAACGGCATAGACGTCTCGGAGTGCGCGTTTACGCTCCCTCTTTGGGATATGAGTGACATAGATCATGTTCATTGTTTTGATCTCCGGTGGAAATTTCTTCTGTCCCCCCGTGTTCACCTGGCGAGATTAATCCTCGTCTTCGCTCTGAGGTCCCTTCCCCTTATGTTCGGCAGTGGACTTGCCGGCCTGCTTGAAGACCCAACAACTGTGGTTGGTATGGTTCGTGGGTTTAGTGGGGTGCCATGGATCTGGCAGTTCATGACTAATATTTTGTCTAGGCTTGATGGACAATCTTTGTTGCTTTTAAATGGTTTCTCCATTGACCGGGCCTGGAGCCACTGAATCCGTTGTTTACAGCTGTATCATCCGGGCTTCCAGCATTGTTTCGATGTTTGTTTTTGTTATGTCGTGGCTTTCCATTGCCATCCCTGACTTCGGATGTGCCAGGCTCACTGGTGCTGCTGTGGGCTAACCAGCTGTCCTCACCCACGCAAAATCGGGTCATGAGCGCAGTTAGGGCTGCCATTGTCCTTGGCTTTTCTTGGCCAAGGTGTCTAGCTAGCCATTCGTCCCGGACACTGTGCTTGAAAGCTCCTAAGTCTTCGGCGTCCGGACAATCGACGATTTGGTTCTTCTTAGTGAGAAACCGATTCCAAAGCTTACAGGCTGATTCCCCGGGTTGTTGAATTATGTGACTTAGATCGTCAGCATCCGGGGCGGACATAGGTCACTTGAAAATTGGCCCGAAAAGCATCCTCAAGTTCTTCCCAACTTCCAATGGAATTTTCTGGGAGGCTTTTCAGCCAGTGTCGAGCTGGTCCTTTCAGCATGAGGGGTAAGTATTTGTGGCATGGAGATAATCTCCGCGAGGCATGTGGATGTGAAGAATAAAGTCTTCTATCCAGATAGCAGGATCCGTCGTTCCATCGTATGCCTCAATGTTTACGGGTTTAAACCCTTCTGGGAATTCGTGATCTAGCACCTCATTGGTGAAGCACAGGGGGTGTGCGGCACCCCTGTATTTGGTTGTGTCGCGGCGTGATTTCAACGGTTGTGATGTTCGGTATCGGCTCTGAACTGGTATATGACCGGTTTATTTGGCTTGATAGCCATAGTCCCGTGTGGGGGCACGGCCCCTGGATCCGTAAATGGATCTGGCCTTATTAGCCTTTTTATATAGGTCCTCACTTAGATCGTGTTTCTGGTCCTGAGCCGCAGCCCCCCTTACTTTACGGGGAGGGGGTGCGGACTTGTGTACGGCATTGCTAGCCACTCTGTCTCATCCACGAGGTGGTCGGTTCGGCTTGTCGGCAGTATAGGCGCAATAGCCTCGTCGTTGAATTCAGGTAGCAGTTTACGCTTGGGGTATGATAACCCACAAGTATAGGGGATCAATTGTATCTTGTTTCGATGAGTAAGAGTGTCGAACCCAACGAGGAGCTAAAGGTAGAATAAATATTCCCTCAAGTTCTATCGACCACCGATACAACTCTACGCACGCTTAGCGTTCGCTTTACCTAAACAAGTATGAAACTAGAAGTACTTTGCAGGTGTGATAGGATAGGTTTGCAAGATAATAAAAAGCACGTAAACAAAAAGTAGGGGCTGTTTAGATGAAGACACAACTAAGTTAGTTTTTGTAGAGAGCTTTTTGTCATGAGAAAGTTATTTGTCCCTAGGCAATCGATAACTAAACCGGTAATCACTATTGCAATTTTATTTGAGGGAGAGGCATAAGCTAACATACTTTCTCTTCTTGGATCATATGCACTTATGATTGGAACTCTAGCAAGCATCCACAACTACTAAAGATCATTAAGGCAAAACCCAACCATAGCATTAAAGCATCAAGTCCCCTTTATCCCATACGCAACAACCCCCTTACTTGGGTTTATGCTTCTGTCACTCAAGATACCCACTATAAGAGAATCATGAACGTATTGCAACACCCTACAGCAGGAATGCCTCACGCTTGCGTGACACAGAGAGCACCATACGACAGCACCAATAATAAAACATGCAACTCAAACCAATCACGATCATCAATTAACCCATAGGACAAAACGGATCTACTCAAACATCATAGGATAGCCATACATCATTGGGAAATAATATATAGAGTTGAGCACCATGTTTAAGTAGAGATTACAGCGGGTAAAAGAGGGGTTGCACCGCTGCATAGAGGGGAGGAAGGTGATGGAGATCTTGGTGAAGATGGCAGAGGTGTTGGTGTAGATTGCGGTGATGATGGTGGCCCCCGGCGGTGTTCCGGTGCCACCGGAAGCAAGGGGGAGAGAGCCCCCCTCCTTCTTCTTCTTCCTTGACCTTCTCCCTAGATGGGAGAAGGGTTTCCCCTCTGGTTCATGGTGTCCATGGCGTGGGAGGGGCAAGAGCCCCTCCGAGATTGGATCTGTCTCTCTGTCTCTCTCTGTTTCTGCATTCCGGGATTTTGCCCTTTCACCGTGTCTTATATATCCGGAGATCCGTAACTCCGATTGGACTGAAACCCTTCGCCAAATTTTTTTTTCCGAAAATTAGCTTTCTTGCAGCAAAAGAAGAGCAGCAACCACCTTACGGGGTGCCCACGAGGGTCAGGGGCGCGCCCACCCTCTGGGGCATGCCCCCCTGCCTCGTGGCCCCCTCGGGCACCGTCTCATATTGATTCTTCTTGCCAAATCTCGCAAATATTCCAAAAATATGCTCCATCCATTTCTATCCCATTTGGACTCCGTTTGATATGGGTTTTCTGCGAAACATAAAACATGCAACAAACAGGAATTGGCACTCGGCACTGGATCAATATGTTAGTCCCAAAAATAATATAAAAAGTTGCCAAAAGTGTATGAAAGTTGTAGAATATTGGCATGGAACAATCAAAAATTATAGATACGACGGAGACGTATCAGCATCCCCAAGCATAATTCCTGCTCGTCCTCGAGTTGGTAAATGATAAAAAGATAATTTTTGATGTGGAATGCTAGCTAGCATAATCTTGATCATGTAATCTAATCATGGCATGAATATTAGGACACGAGTGATTGAAGGCAATAGTCTATCATTTGACATAAAAACAATAATAATTCGGGCATCCAACAAGCAATCATGTCTTTCAAAATATCAATGCTAAAGAATGCTATCCCTACAAAATCATATAGTCTTGTATGCTCCCTTTTCTTAACACAAGGTAGCCCTCATGCTCATCCCGGTGTCAGCCAAGCAATTGTTTCATACTTTTGACATTCTCAAACTTTTTCAACTTTCACGCAATACATGAGCGTGAGCCATGGACATAGCACTATAGGTGGAATAGAATATGATGGTGGAGGTTGTGGAGAAGACAAAAAGGAGAAAGTCTCACATCGACGCGGCTAATCAACGGGCTATGGAGATGCCCATCAATTGATGTCAATGTGAGGAGTAGGGATTGCCATGCAACGGATGCACTAAGAGCTATAAGTGTATGAAAGCTCAAACAGGAAACTAAGTGGGTGCGCATCCAACTTGCTTGCTCATAAAGACCTCAGGCATTTGAGGAAGCCCATCATCGGAATATACAAGCCAAGTTCTATAATGAAAATTCCCACTAGTATATAAAAGTGATAACTCAAGAGACTCTCTATATGAAGAACATGGTGCTACTTTGAAGCACAAGTGTGGTAAATGGATAGTAAGATTGACCCCTTTATTCGGCAGGCTTCTTTGGCCCCCTTTTTTATTTAAGCTTCTTTGGCCTCTGTTTTTTTCATGGGGCAATGCTCTAATAATGATGATCATCACACTTTTATTTACTTACAACTCAATATTACAACTCGATATCTAGAACAAAGATATGACTCTATATGAATGCCTCCGGCGGTGTACCGGGGTGTGCAATGATCTAGTGTAGAAATGACATCAAAAAGGACAAGCCATGAAAACATCATGCTAGCTATCTTACGATCATGCAAAGAAATATGACAATGAATGCTCAAGTCATGTATATGATGATGATGGAAGTTGCATGAAAATAATATCTCGGAATGGATATGGAAATGCCATAATAGGTAGGTATGGTGGCTATTTTGAGGAAGATGTAAGGAGGCTTATGTTTGATAGAGCGTATCGTATCATGGGGTTTGGATGCACCGGCGAAGTTTGCACCAACTCTCGAGGTAAGAAAGGGCAATGCACAGTACCGAAGAGGCTAGCAATGATGGAAGGGTGAGAGTGCGTATAATCCATGGACTCAACATTAGTCATAAAGAACTCACATACTTATTGCAAAATCTATTAGCCATTGAAACAAACTACTACGCGCATGCTCCTAGGGGGGAGGTTGGTAGGAGTTAACCATCGCGCGCCCCCGACCTTCACGCAAAGATAAACAGTCAAAATACAATGCGCGCCAATTTGGTTACATAGTTAGGAGACCATATGTGCATGCTTTGGGAATCAGAAACCTTAACACCAATATCCTTACTAGACACAACCATCTACTAGAACCTCCCACATATTATCATCTCTATATCGCAAAACTATTGCAAGGAATCAAACATATCATATTCAGTGATCCACAAGTTTTATGTAGGATTTTATGACTAACCATGTGAATGACCAATTCCTGTCATCTCTCTAAATAGATATAAGTGAAACAAGAGAGTTTAGTTCTTTCTACAAAAGATATGGCCATGCTCTAACAAATATAAGTGAAGCAAAAGAGCATTCTACAAATGGCGGTTTTCTATGTGAAGAGAAACAGGATATCCAAACTTCAAAAGATATAAGTGAAGCACATGAAGCATTCTATAAAGCCATACTCAAAAGATATAAGTGAAGTGCAATGATAATTCTATAAATCAACCATGGACTATCTCATACCAGCATGGTGCATAAAAGAAAAGTGAAAACTAAATGCAAAAGACGCTCCAAGATTTGCACATATCGCATGAACGAAACGAATCCGTAAACATACTGATACTTGTTGAAGAAAGAGGGGATGCCTTCTGGGGCATCCCAAGATTAGATGCTTGAGTCTCCTTGAATATTTACTTGGGTGCCTTGGGCATCCCCAAGCTTGAGCTCTTGCCTCTCTTCCTTTTCCTCATATCAAGACCTACTCGATCAAACACTTCATCCACACAAAACTTCAACAGAAAACTCGGTAAGATCCATTAGTATAATAAAGCAAATCACTACTCTAAGTACAGTTGCAAACCAATTAATATTTTTTTTTGCATTATGTCTACTGTAATATAGCTTTTCCATGGCTTAATCCACTGATAGAAATTGATAGTTTCATCAAAACAAGTAAACTATGCATCAAAAACAGAATCTGTCAAAAACAGAACACTCTATAGCAATCTGAACATTCAGCATACTTCTGGTACCCCAACAATTCTACCAAAATTATGAAAAATAAAAAATTTGTACAGCAATACATTGCAAAAAGTTTCAGAACCGTTTGACGTTCCAGTAAAAATGTAAAACCGCGCACTACAACCAAAGTTTCTGTCTTGCACCGTACAAACCAACAAACATTGTAAACATCCTAAAGGCAAACCTTGGCACATTATTTTTATAATACAATGGAATGGTACAAGGGGATAATTATTATTGATGAAAAGTTTCTGTAATTAAGATTCACAAAGTGTCCGTGAGCATGAACAAAGTTCAAGGAGCTCTCCCACTTTAACAATGCTTCTCTCTTTCACTTTCGCTTTTCTTTTTGAAAAGTTTTGGGTTCCCCTCTTTATTTTTTTGATTTTAAACTATATAAAAGCACTCAAGAGAAATAAATGACTCTCTAAAACTTCCGGGTTGTCTCCCTGGCAGCGCTTTCTTTAAAGCCATTAAGCTAGGCATATAATGCTCAAGTAATGGATCCACCCGGATCCCAAGGTATATCAAAGCCAATTTTAATTAACAATGGTTTGTGATATAGTAGTGAGAACAAAGTAACATATATCAAGAAATGACGAAGTCTAACTCTCTTCCTATGCATCGGCATGTCATAAAAGAACAATTCATGCACACCAAGTAAAGGCCAATGCATAGTATAAGCAGTTTCTTGCAATTTTATCATATTGGAAACATAGAGAGGTGGAGATATAGTTCCTCTCTCATAATAATTGCAAGTAGGAGAAGCAAGCACATGCATATTATATCTATCCAAATTATCGTGTGCAATGGTAAAAGGCAACCCATCAATATAATCCTTAATAAGCACAAACTTCTCCGATATAGTGTAGTCGGGAGAATTTAAAAAGATAATAGGACTATCATGCGTGGGTGCAATAGCAGCAATTTCATGTTTAACATAAGGAACTATAGCAAGTTCATCTCCATAAGCATAATTCATATTGGCATCTTGGCCACAAGCATAGCAAGCATCATCAAAAAGGGATATTTCAAGAGAATCAACGGGGTCCTAACAATCATCATAGCAATCATCCTTCGGTAAGCACGAAGGGGAATTAAACAATGTATGATTTGAAGAGTTACTCTCATTAGAAGGTGGGCATGGGTAGCTAATCCGCTCTTCCTCCCTTTGTTCTTCGCTCTCCTCATCATCTTCTTCATCCAATGAGCTCACAATTTCATCAATTTCTTCTTCTATAGGCTCCTGCAAAATATTAGTCTCTTCTTGGACAGGGGAGGAGTCCTCAATATATGGTTTAACATAGGCATTAGAAGCGTAATTATCATAACAATATTTAAGTATGGCAAAATTTTCAGATTTGTAGAGAGTAGCATCATAGTTTTCAATCAAAGAAGCAATTTCATAAGCACCCTTAAAAGCAACCAATTCTTCAATTTGTTGAACATCATAGTAATTATAAACACCCTTAGCATACGAAGATAGGACTCCATTATCACTAAACTCACATTGCTAGGGAAGGTGTTTCTTAGGGTTTTCAGAACAACAAGTAAAATCATATATTTCACATAAATTCCAAGCATAGCATTGCAAACGATGAATTTGATCCGGTAAAAGTTTCCCTTTTTCAGATATACGGTGTCGCACATAACAAGCATGCTCATCTAAGGATTTTCCCTCAGCTAAGCTAATTGGGGTTTCAGCACGAGCACATAGGGATCGAAGATGATCCAAGTAAAAAGCTTCAGGAGTGTGATAGATTTTGAGTGGTTCTTCAACCATTGGTTCAGTAGGTACAACTAATTTTTTTGGTATTTTGTGTTTCCTACCCATAACTAAAGATAGAGAACAACTTAGGACAGCAAATAAAAATTACTTAGTGATAAAGCAAACAAGCACCCACGAGAATATTCACCCCACGCTATGACTCCCCGGCAACGGCGCCAGAAAAATGTCTTGATAACCCACAAGTATAGGGGATCAATTGTAGCCTCTTTCGATAAGTAAGAGTGTCAAACCCAACGAGGAGCTAAAGGTAGAACAAATATTCCCTCAAGTTCTATCGACCACCAATACAACTCTATGCACGCTTAGCATTCGCTTTACCTAAAACAAGTATGAAACTAGAAGTACTTTGCATGCATGATAGGATAGGTTTGCAAGATAATAAAAAGCACATAAATAAAAAGTAGGGGCCGTTTAGATGAAGACACAACTAAGTTAGTTTTAGTAGAGAGCTTTTTGTCACGAGAAAGATATTTTTCCCTAGGCAATCGATAACTAAACTGGAAATCACTATTGCAATTTTATTTGAGGGAGAGGCATAAGCGATCATACTTTCTCTTCTTGGATCATATGCACTTATGATTGGAACTCTAGCAAGCATCCGCAACTACTAAAGATCATTAAGGTAAAACCCAACCATAGCATTAAAGCATCAAGTCCCCTTTATCCCATACGCAACAACCCCCTTACTCGGGTTGATGCTTCTGTCACTCAAGCAACCCACTATAAGCAAATCATGAACGTATTGCAACACCCTACAGCGGGAATCCCACACGCTTGCACGACACGGAGAGCACCATAGGACAACACCAATAATAAAACGTGCAACTCAAACCAATCACAATCATCAATTAACCAATAGGACAAAATAGATCTACTCAAACATCATAGGATAGCCATACATCATTGGGAAATAATATATAGTGTTGAGCACCATGTTTAAGTAGAGATTACAGCGGGTAAAAGAAAGGTTACACCGCTGCATCGAGGGGAGGAAGGTGACGGAGATGTTGGTGAAGATGGCGGAGGTGTTGGTGTAGATTGCGGTGATGATGATGGCCCCCGGCGGTGTTCCGGCGCCATCGGAAGCGAGGGGGAGAGAGCCCCCCTCCTTCTTCTTCTTCCTTGACCTTCTCCCTAGATGGGAGAAGGGTTTCCCCTCTGGTCCAATGTCTCCATTGCGTGGGAGGGGCGAGAGCCCCTCCGAGATTGGATCTGTCTCTCTGTCTCTCTCTGTTTCTGCGTTCCTGGATTCTGCCCTTTCACCGTTTCTTATATATCCGGAGATCCGTAACTCCGATTGGACTGAAACCTTCGCCAAGATTTTTTTTCCGAAAATTAGCTTTCTTGCGGCAAAATAAGAGAAGCAACTGCCTTATGGGGTGCCCACGAGGGTCAGGGGTGTGCCCCCTGCCTCATGGCCCCCTCGCGCACCGTCTCGCGTTGATTCTTCTTCCCAAATCTCACAAATATTCCAAAAATATTCTCCGTCCATTTTTATCCCGTTTGGACTCTGTTTTGTATGGGTTTTCCGCGAAACATAAAACATGCAATAAACAGGAACTAGCACTGGGCACTCGATCGATATGTTAGTCCCAAAAATAATATAAAAAGTTGCGAAAAGTATATGAAAGTTGTAGAATATTGGCATGGAACAATCAAAAATGATAGATACGACGGAGACGTATCAGGGTAGCCCTTTATTTGGCGATTGCAGCCATATTTTTCCTCAGTGTCTAGCACTTAGTTCCATCTGTCATTGAGCGTATCCTGTGTGGTTGTGAGCCGCTGCTTTCGCTTCTTCAGGCTCCTTGCAGCGGCGATAAGCCTTTGATGGAGACGTTCTTGTTCTAAAGGTTCTTCGGGGACGACAAATTTGTTGTCACCCAGGCTGACCTCCTCTTCGGAGACGTGTTAATAATTGCTATATTTGGCATCGCTGTGGTCGGGCAACGGCCCCAGACTGTGTTTGCCGTCCTCTCGCTCGTCCTGCTCCAACACTGGATCTGTGGGGTCCTCAGCTTGGTCCGGATTATCACCGTTGTCAGTGATAATGTTGCTATTTTTCCTTTTGCCGGATCGAGGTTGGCGCTTGGGAGGTTCATCGACAGGCTTATCCTTATCACTGTCAGCCTCCTTCTCTTTAAGTGTGTCCACCATGTATATATCGTATGAGGATGTGGCCGTCCACCGCCCTATGAGCGGTGGTTTTTGTGCCTGCTCCTCTCCGGCATCATCGTCTGTATCGTCGATGTCTTTGGAGCCGTAATCGAGTGTGTCGGTTAAGTCTTCGACAATGGCTATGAAGTGGGCGGTGGGTGGGAAGCGAAACTCTTCGTTGTCAGCTTCCAATTCGAACCGGATATAGTTCGGCTGAGATTCTCCTGATAAGGAGAGGGCTCTTAATGAGTTCAGCACATCGCCAAAAGGCGAGTGCCAGAAGATGTCCGCAGAGCTGAACTCAACAATCAGTGCACAATCAGGTTCGATGGGCACAGATGCATGCGGTTTGGAACCTATGGCCGGAGAGGAATCCGAGGTTCCGACAACACAGGGCCCACTCGAGGTTGGATCTATGTGCGGCTCTATCGCCGCTGAGTCTGCAGCTTCCGTGACGGGGTTAAGCTTCCCGTCCTCAGACGACGCAATCTGCTCCGGATCTAGGGCCAGAGTGGGTATAGGTGTTATCCCCTGAGT
Source organism: Triticum dicoccoides (assembly GCF_002162155.2). Lineage (NCBI taxonomy): Eukaryota > Viridiplantae > Streptophyta > Magnoliopsida > Poales > Poaceae > Triticum > Triticum dicoccoides. The sequence continues at coordinate 128,573,675 of NC_041389.1, forward strand.
GCAGCCTGATGACAGATTTAGGTCATGTTCATCGAGGTGGTGGGGAGCGGCCGACAAGGGCTCAACCCATCGAAGATCAAGTCTCCAGGGATATCGGCAATGTAATTCAAGCTTCCAAACCTGACCTGATGGCCAGGGGCATAGCTGTCGACCTGCTCCAGATGGCCAAGCGAGTTGGCTCGCAGTGCGAAGCCGCCGAATACGAAGATCTGTCCGGGGAGAAAAACATCCCCCTGGACCGCATTGTTGTACATGATTGAAGGAGCCATCAAACCTTTTGGTGACGACGCAGCGGAACTCTCAACAAAAGCACCAATGTCAGTGTCAAAACCGCCGGATCTCGGGTAGGGGGTCCCGAACTATGCGTCTAAGGTTGATGGTAACAGGAGGCGGGGGACACGATGTTTACCCAGGTTCGGGCCCTCTCTATGGAGGTAATACCCTACTTCCTGCTTGATTGATCTTGATGAATATGAGTATTACAAGAGTTGATCTACCACGAGATCATAATGGCTAAACCCTAGAAGCCTAGCCTCTACGGACTAAACCCTCCGGTTTACATAGACACTGGAGGGGACGAGGGTTACACAACGTCGGTTACAGAGAAAGCAATCTACATATCTGAATCACCAAGCTTGCCATCCACGCAAAGGAGAGTCCCATCCGGACACGGGAAGAAGTCTTTTGTCTTGTATCTTCATAGCCCAAAAGTCCGGCCCATGCCAATAGTCCGGCTGACCGAGGACCCCTTAATCCAGGACTCCCTCAGTACCCTCATAGACCTAAAGCGGAAGCGTTTAGTAACATGGTTGATGTAGTCGAACGTCTTCGCGATCCAACCAATCCAAGTATCAAACGTACGACACCTCCGCGTTCAGCACACGTTCAGCTCGATGACGTCCCTCGTGCTCTTGATACAGTTGAGGACGAGGGTGAGTTCCGTCAGCACGACGGCGTGGCGATGGTGATGATGATGTTACCGGCGCAGGGTTTCGCCTAAACACTACGGCAATATGATCGAGGTGTGTAACTATGGAGGGGGGCACCGCACATGACTAAGAAAAAACTTGGTGTGTTCTAGGGTGCCCCCCTGCCCCATATATAAAGGAGGGAGGAGGAGGCCGGCCCTAGAGGGGGCGCGCCAAGGGGGGAGTCCTACACTACAAAAAAAAGACACATCCGTGACATTTTGGGCCGAACGAAAAAAAATTCTGTCATACATATGACACTTCTATGACGATAATTGTGACAAAACCCGGTATCATCATACATATGGTGGGCTCCTACTTCTATGACAAAAAATCATGACAAAAAATGGGCTTTTTGTCCTGGGCGGGCCGGAGACGCAGCTGCATGACATTCTTTGGGCCATCCATGACGGAAAAAACCGTGGTAGAAGCGAGGGTGAGGAAAATTTCAGGGAGTTCCCGGTTACGGTGGGTGGTCGGGGGCTGAGCGATGCGCATTTCACTCGTACACGTACGCGCGTGTGTGCGAGGCATTGGCTCTAACTGAACCTGAGCGAGGCGTTGGGCTCTAACTGAACCCGAGCAATTGCACTGCAGGCTACGCATTACTAAACCCGAGCGATCAATTCGTTCGCTACTGCTGCTAACTAAAGCCGATTGATGCTGTCTCTCTAGATGAACAGTGAGTGTCTCGGGGGGGGGGGTGGATGAACAGTGAGCGGTGGGAGTGGATGAACAGGACCCGAGGCATTGCCTCTGGATGAACATGACCTTGATCAATCGAGCCGGTTGGGCTGGATGAACAGGACCCCGTGGAGGGCTGGATGAACAGGATGACCCCGTGGAGTGCTGGATGAACAGTAGACGGTGGAGGGGTGGATGAACAGTAGCCCGTGGAGGGGTGGTTGTCGGATTTAGGGTTCCAGCAGACCCTTGAGGTTCGAACACTGGGGTGCGCGCGGAGGTTTCGCCTTCTACCTACTTGTTCCTCACCAAATCGCTAGGATCTAAACTACGAGAAGAACAACACAAGAGACATGGGGTTTATACTGGTTCAGGCCACCATTGTGGTGTAATACCCTACTCCAGTGTGTGGTGTGGTGGATTGCCTCTTGGGCTGATGATGAACAATACAAGGAAGAACAGCCTCACGAGGGTCTGTTCTTGTGGTGGTGTTGTCCCTTTGGAGGGGTTGATCCTAGATGCCCAGATGCTATGGTGGCTAGTCCTATTTGTAGGCAAAGGCCCTGGGCCTCTTCCCAAATATTGAGCGGGAAGGGCACCAACAATTGGCCATTTGAAGGGGAACATCTGGTACACTTATCCTGACTAAAGTTGGTCCTCGCCTATCAAAGGTGCTGGTGGTGACGCCGACTTGGGCTCCACGGTGACCTCCATCCTGCCGTTGGACTGGTCTTGGTCTTGTTGCACCGAAATGGATGCCTTTGCTTGATGCTCTCGCCTGCGCTTGCTCCCCTTGCACCAAAGAGGAAAGAAGGACACTGCGCGGGCTGGCGCCCTTGGTCGTCATGGCTTGCGTCATGGGCACCTCGCGAGGTACCCCGCCTTGAACTCCGCCTCCTCATGAGCCAGCCTGATAAGGACGTGCCTGAGGAAGCTCCTTGTCGTCCGCCCCGCGAGGCTTGGCCCCTCGCGAGGGTCCTGAGCTTGTGTTGGTGAAGATGGGCCGTGCTGGGCCCCCTTTGAGCCACGCTGCAGGCCGCACGCAGGCAAGTCTGGGGACCCCCGTTCCCAGAACGCCGACAGTAGCCCCCGGGCCCAAGGCGCGCCCGAGCTTGTCCGAGCAGAGAGGCGAAAGGGCAAGTGCGAAGCGTCGCGGGCCCTAACAGCCTGCGGCCTTGGGCGCCGCATGGCGGTTGATTGGACGTGGGCGTCTCCACTTCCCCATGATGCCTCGGCAACTACACGGATTTGACAAGTCCCTGCATGCGAAGTGAGTCATGATTACCTGCGGTCGCGGAGGCCGACGGTTGGCCTCCTCTGGCTTTAAGTACGGCATGCCGCGTGCCCTTCCAGTTCATCCCCTCTTGCTTCTCCTCCTTCCTCATGGCCCCGTCAAGGAGGTTCTCGGCCGCAGAGAAGCGAAAGGCTAGCCAGGCCGAGCCTGCCTCTCCCCCACCCAAGCGCGGTCGCAGCCACCCTCGCAAGCACCCCGTGGCCTCCACAGCGGTTCCCCGTGGCTGCGAAGGTGACTTCCCGCGTGGCGACGGGCGGCCGGCCACGGCCGGGGGGTGTGTCTCGGCCGTGCTACCCCCGAAGCCACGCTCTCGCGTTGCGGAGGTGCTGCCGGAGTTTGTTGTGTGGGCAGCGGAGCCGGCCAGCGCCCGGCTTCAGCTCCCTCACTTCCTCCTAGGCGAGCTCCCGGCTGGCGCCCCGGGCGGCCTCTGGCTCCAGGCAGACGGCTGCTGCAACCGGGCCTCGTGGGCTTCGCTGGAGGTCTTCGCGGCCGGGAGCCTGGCCCTGACCGGCGGCTGGCAGACGTTTGCCCGCGCGCGTGGCCTGATCCGCCGGTGCACCCTACACTTCAAGTTCGACGGCGACGCCACCCTCTACGTGAGGGTGTTTGGGTAAGATGGTCACCATGCTGGGTGCTGCCCTGAAGACGACGACCATGGTCGGGGACCCAGCCCTGGCAAGGATGGAGAGGGCAGCGCGCGCGCGGCTGGCGGCGCCCAGGATTCCTCAAGCTTCACTGGTTCCTCTTCGGGCAGCGACTCTTCTAGCAGCGGCCGCGGTCGGCCTCCACGCCGTCGTGCCTGCTTGGAGGGTGGTAGCGGGTCTGCCCGCCGTCGCACCCTGGTGAAGCGCGAGAGGGAGTCCGTTTGAGCTCCGGAGGCAGCTCGGGTCCCCCCTGAGGGCCGGTACCTGGCAAGCTTCGCCAGATTTGTTCCTCCCTCCCCCTTTTTCCTGCGCAAAAAGACAGCTATGTGGGGGCCCTGTGGGGGCGTGTTTGTGTTATCGTTGTCAATCGTCGTAGTGTTTCCGTTATTTTGGTATTGTTCCTTCCTGCCGAACGCCATGGGGCACGGGTAGGTAATCCCCAGCCTTGGCCATGGGGCGACCGACCCAGGTCGTATATTCGTGTCGCGGTGCCCGTGAGGCACGGACTGGAGGGATGCTCCTGTAGTGGACCCGGGTCGTGAGGTCTTGACCGAAAGGATCGAAACACTCGCGAGGGCGCGAGGGCCGTCCCCTCGCGAGACCTTGCGCAAGAGAAATCGAGGCCGGAGGGCGAAAAGTCGAAGAGCCAAAAGTCAAAAGACAGCGACAATTTCAGTAAAACTTCAAATGAGAATGAACTAGCCAACTGCAGAAAGCAAATGAAAAAGCCGCGTCCGGCACCTAGTCTAGTCTTCGATGTCTTCTCACCAGCGCGGAGCTAAGTGCTGCCACTGGGTCTGGGAGGGAGCCCCAGGGCCTAAGGCCAGCGCTCCTGAGATTCTGGGGCGTGTACAGCCCCAACTCATTATTACGTGAGAGTGTCACGGGCGGCGAGCTTCATAGGCGTTGGTCTTCTTCACAGGCTCCGGGCCTTTCATCGGGGAAGCAAGCTTCACGGGCATTGGCCCTCTTCACAGGCTCCGGGCCTTTCCCTAAACGCGACAGCTTCACAGGCATTCGCCTTCTTCACAGGCTCTGGGCCTTTTCCAAAGAGACGATCCTCACAGGCATTCGCCTTCTTCACAGGCTCTGGGCCTTTTCCAAAAAGATGATCTTCACAGGCATTTGCCTTCTTCACAGGCTCTGGGCCTTTTCCAAAAAAATGATCTTCACAGGCATTTGCCTTCTTCACATGCTCTGGGCCTTTTCCAAAAAGATGATCTTCACAGGCATTTGCCTTCTTCACAGGCTCTGGGCCTTTTCCAAAAAGACGATCTTCACAGGCATTTGCCTTCTTCACAGGCTCTGGGCCTTTTCCAAAAAGACGATCTTCACAGGCATTTGCCTTCTTCACAAGCTCTGGGCCTTTTCAGGGGTAAAACCTGCGGAGGTGCTGGATGTTCCACGCATTCTGGACTGGCACCCCCTCCTAAGTCTCCAAGCGCGCGGAGCCAGGCCTGGAAACATGAACAACCTTGAACGGGCCCTCCCACATGGTAGAGAGCTTATGCAGTCCCTCCCTGGAGAGAACCCGCCTGAGCACGAGGTCCCCTACCTCAAGAGTCCTGGGGAAGATGTTGCGGCAGTGGTATCGCCGCAGTGCTTGTTGATATCTCGCCGCTCGCAGCGCGGCTTCTCGGTGACGCTCCTTCCCCAGCACGAGGTCCATCTCCCGCATGGCGTCCTGCTGCGCTTCGCCGAATGCCAGGACCCGTGCGGACCGACGTCTGACCTCGTGAGGGAGGACCGCTTTGGCTCCATAGACCAAGAAGAAAGGGGTCTCTCCAGTCGGCTTGGTTGTGGTCGTGCGGAAGGACCACAACACGGACTGGAGCTCGTCGTGCCAGCCTCTGCCGCAAGCTTCCAGCTTCTTCTTGAATGTCCTGGTCTTGAGGCCCCTCGGGACCTCCGCGTTGGCCCGCTCGGCCTGGCCGTTGCTTTGGGGGTGCGCCACTGAAGCGTAGCATATCTGCGTTCCAAGGTTAGCATAGTATGTTTTGAAGAGGTTACTGGTGAACTGCGAACCGTTGTCAGTGATGATGCGGTTCGGCACCCCGAACCGGCTCATGATGCCCTTGATGAACTTGACCGCTGAACCCGCGAGGATGGTGCGGACGGCTTCCACTTCGGCCCACTTGGTGAATTTGTCCACGGCGACGTAGAGGTAGAGATAGCCCCCTGGCGCCCGGGGAAACGGGCCCAGGATATCAAGCCCCCAGACTACGAATGGCCATGTGAGGGGTATGGTCTGCAGACCTCCCGACGGCTAATGGATCTGCTTCGCATGGAATTGACAGGCTTCGCAAGCCTTTACCAGTTCGACGGCGTCATTGAGCGCAGTAGGCCAATAGAAACCGCTTCGGAATGCCTTGCCCACGAGGGTTCGTGATGACGAGTGGTGCCCACGGTCTCCACCGTGTATGTCCGCCAGCAGCTCTTTCCCTCGCTCCCTGGAGATGCAGCGTAGGGATACATAATTTGGTCGCTTTCGGTAGAGTTCCCCATCCCTGATGCAGTATGCTATGGCTTGCCGCGCCACATGCTCCGCTTCCTCTTCCTCCTCCGGCAGGATCCCTTGCGTTAAGTAACTCCGGAGCTCTGCGATCCATCGCCCCTCCTGAAGCTCCATTGTCAGGAGCAGGCGCGCTCCTGAGGCTGGGCCATAGGCCGAGGCTCCTGAGGTAGGTGGATGGGGGAGCTCTTCCCGAGGCTGCGCCATGTTTGATAGCGATGGCATGGCCGAGGGCTTGAAGAGCCGCTCCTCGAAGACGCCAGACTCCTGAGGTAACCGCATGGATGCTCGTTTGGCGATGTCATCGGCCTCCTGATTGGTGCCACGCGGCACATGCTGCAACTCCAACCCCCAGAACTGCTTTTCCATCCTGCGGACCTCCGCAAGGTAGGCCTCCATGTTTTCGTCTCTTGGCTCGTATACCTTGTTGGAGAAGTTGACGAGGAGCTGTGAGTCACCCTTGATGGTTAGGCACTTTACCCCTAGGGCAGCCATGGCCTTCAAGCCTGCTATCAGGCCTTCATACTCCGCTATGTTGTTGGAGACCTTTTCGCCTTGCTGGAAACAGAGCTGCACGGCGTAATGGAGCTTGTCCTGAGTGGGAGATATGAGCACCGCCCCGGCTCCTGCGCCTTGCCTGGAGAACGCTCCATCGAAGTACATGACCCAGCCTTCTGGTGCCTCGCTTCCTGGGGAGACGGATCGATCCTCGCCGGCCTTGAGGCCCGGCGCCTCCGTCCATTCAGCCACGAAATCCGCTGGTGCGGCTCCCTTGATGACTCGGGTCGTGCTGAATTCAAGCTGAAATGCCTGCAGCTCAATGTTCCACTCGGCGACCCTTCCAGCTGAGTTAGGGCTCCGGAGCACTCTTTCCAAGGGGTACGCTGAGACAACCTTGATAGGGTGACCCTGAAAGGAGTGCCGCAGCTTGCGCGAGGCCACCAGTAGCACGAGGAGAAGTTTCTGAGGCATGGGGTACCGTGCCCTCGCATCCCGCAACACCGTGCTGACGAAGTATACTGGGTGCTCGACGAGGCTTGGAGCATCGGTGCTGGTGGCGCCCTCCGGAAGCCGTGGTGCCTCCTGAGGCGGCGGACCCTCCAGAAGCTGGTTTCCTGGGGGAAGGGCCTCTCCCGCTCCCGGTGCGTTCCCCTGCGGCGGCTGATCTTCCTCAATCGTGGTAGTGATCTCTGTGATTCCTTTTTGGTCCTGCTTTGCCTTGGCGCTGGCAGCTGCCGCGGCCTTGGTCCGACGCTCCTCCCTAACCGCTACCAGGGCCGCGCTGGCAGAGTAGGGAGTGGCGGCGAGGTAGAGTACCAAGGGCTCTTGTGGGCGTGGGGCCACCGTCACCGGTGGGCTGGTCAGGTATCTCTTGAGATATTGGAATGCCTTGTCGGCCTCTTCAGTCCATTCAAAGGGCCCCTTTTTCTTCATCAACTGGAAGAAGGGCAGCGCTCGCTCCCCTAACCTGGAGATGAAGCGCCCCAGTGCAGTCACGCGCCCAGTGAGCTTCTGCATCTCTCTGAGGGTCTTTGGCAGGCTCATGTCCTCGACCGCCTTGACCTTTTCTAGGTTAGCCTCGATGCCTCAGTGGGACACGAGGAAACCCAAGAGCTTGCCCGAGGGGACTCCAAACACACACTTCTCCAGGTTGAGCCTCAGGCTTACTGCGTTGAGGCTTGCAAAGGTTTCCTCCAGGTCTTGTATCAGGGTCTTGGCCTCGCGAGACTTCACTACAATGTCGTCGACGTAAGCTTCCACGTTCTTCCCGAGTTGCAGGCCCAAGGTGATGTGCATGAGCCGCTGATAGGTTGCCCCCACGTTGCGCAGTCCGAAGGGCATGCATGTATAGCAGTACACCCCACACGGGGTCAGGAATGCCGTCTTCTCCACGTCTTCCACTGCCATATTGATCTGATGATACCCGGAGAAGGCGTCCAAGAAGCATAACAGGTCACACTCAGCGGTGGAATCGACGATTTGATCGATGCGTGGGAGCGGGAAAGGATCTTGCGGGCATGCTTTGTTGAGGTTGGTAAAGTCGACACACATGCGTTCCTTCCCTCCCTTCTTTGGTACTACCACAGGGTTGGCCAACCAATCTGGATATCGAACCTCGCGAATGACCCCCGCGGCTTCTAGCTTGCGGGTCTCTTGGACGACGAAGGCCTGCTTTTCAGTGGACTGCCGCCTTGCTTTCTGCTTTACGGGGCGGACATTGGGGCACACGTTGAGGTGGTGCTCGATCACGCCCCGTGGGATCCCTGCCAGCTGATCGGGCTCCCAAGCGAACACCTTCTTGTTTGCACGCAGGAACTTGACCAGGGCTTCCTCCTGCTCGGGCCCGAGGTGGGCGCCTATGGTGAAAGTGGCATTGGTGGACCCGTCCTCGTCGACGGGTATCTGCTTGGTCTCCGCCTTATCTTGGGTGAACAATTGTTTCTTCTTGGCTGGCGCAATCCCCTTGGGCTCGGGGGCCCCCGCGTTGGCGGGCTGTGCTGACGCCGCCGTCTTGAAGGTGAGCTTGAGCGCTCGCAGCGTGTCCCCGGTGTCCCCAGGCACGGTGAGGACTCCGCTACTCCCGGGCATCTTCATGAGGTTGTATGTCGGGTGAGTCGCGGCCATGAATTGGGCCAGTGCTGGGTAGCCGAGGATGGCATTGTAGGGGTGGCCGATGAGGGCGATGTCGAAATCGACCAGCTCCGTGCGGAAATTGTCGTAGGTGCCGAAGGTCACTGGGAGCCGGATCTGTCCCAAGGAGCTGGAAGACCCGCCTGTGATGCCCATGAAGGGCTGGCTCGGCCGCAGCCGCCCCCGGGGTATGCGGAGGAGGTCGAAAGTTTCGACTGAAAGCATGTTGAGGCCCGCGCCACCGTCGATGAGGGTCCTGGTGACAGCCACCTGGCAGATGGTGGGGGTGCACAACATCGGGAGCGCACCCGAGCAGGCCGAGTTGGAGGGGTGGTCTTCCAAACTGAAGGCTAGCCTGGCCTGCGGCTCCGGCCGGTCCCGGGAAGCCCCCTGCCGCACGGAGGCGGCGCCGACCCGGCGGATGAACGGCTTGACATGGTGACTGGAGGGTGGCACCTGCGAGCCGCCCAGGAGGGCCACGATGACCGGGGAGGCCGGCGCGGCGTGGTGGGCGAGGAAGAGGTCGCGCGGCTTTTCCCAAGAGGCCATAGAGGGATGCAGGGGCGATACTCATTTCTCGTTCCCCACCGAGCCGGTGGCGGTGTTGACGGCGGGCGACGGGGAACGACGAGGGCACACGCTGACGGGAGCTGTCTGGGCGACTCGAGCGGCGCGAGCAGCCCGACGAGCGTCAGCCATGGACGCGACGGTCGGAGAAGAGCAGGGCGATGGAAGACGAATTCCGGTGCACCCCTACCTAGCGCGCCAAATGTCGGATTTAGGGTTCCGGCAGACCCTTGAGGTTCGAACACTGGGGTGCGTGCGGAGGTTTCGCCTTCTACCTACTTGTTCCTCACCGAATCGCTAGGATCTAAACTACGAGAAGAACAACACAAGAGACACGGGGTTTATACTGGTTCAGGCCACCATTGTGGTGTAATACCCTACTCTAGTGTGTGGTGTGGTGGATTGCCTCTTGGGCTGATGATGAACAATACAAGGAAGAACAGCCTCGCAAGGCTCTGTTCTTGTGGTGGTGGTGTCCCTTTCGAGGGGTTGATCCTAGATGCCCAGATGCTATGGTGGCTAGTCCTATTTATAGGCAAAGGCCCTGGGCCTCTTCCCAAATATTGAGCGGGAAGGGCACCAACAATTGGCCATTTGAAGGGGAACATCTGGTACACTTATCCTGACTAAAGTTGGTCCTCGCCTGTCAAAGGTGCTGGTGGTGACGCCGGCTTGGGCTCCACAGTAACCTCCATCCTGTCGTTGGACTGGTCTTGGTCTTGTTGCACCGAAATGGATGCCTTTGCTTGATGCTCTCGCCTGCGCTTGCTCCCCTTGCACCAAAGAGGAAAGAAGGACACTGCGCGGGCTGGCGCCCGGCTGGCGCCCTTGGTCGTCATGGCTTGCGTCATGGGCACCTCGCGAGGTACCCCGCCTTGAACTCTCCGCCTCCTCATGAGCCAGCCTGATGAGGCCGTGCCTGAGGAAGCTCCTTGTTGTCCGCCCCGCGAGGCTTGGCCCCTCGCGAGGGTCCTGAACTTGTGTTGGTGAAGATGGGCCGTGCTGGGCCCCCTTTGAGCCACGCTGCAGGCCGCAGGCAGGCAAGTCTAGGGACCCCCGTTCCCAGAACGCCGACAGTGGTTGAACAGGAGCCCGTGGAGAGGGGTGGTTGAACAGTAGGCGGTGGTGTAGCGCACGGTGGAGACTGGATGAACATGAGCCCGTGGATGAACAGTCGCAAGTGGAGGCTGGAGGAGGTCGACGGTGGATGAACAGTAGCCCGTGGAGGCTGGAGGAGGTCGACGATGGAGATGAACAGTATCCTGTGGAGTCCCGTTTTGCGGTACGCCACACCCCTCCCGATCAATAGGACCCCCGTTTCGACCGTAGCCCTACAACACAAGTCCGTTTCGTCCGTTTTGCGGTACGCCACACCCCTCCCGATCAACAGGACCCCTGTTTCGACCGTAGGAGGTCCGTTTCCTCCGTTTTGCGGTACGCCAGACCCCTCCCGATGAACAAGATCCCGTTTCGAATGTGGCCGGTCGAACACAAGGCCGTTTCCTACGTTATGTGGTACACCAGGCCTCGTTTCCATCACCTGTTCCGTCCAAGCCCTCCCGATGAACAGGACCACGCATTCCGTTCCGACCTAGCCGGTTGGCTCCCACGCGTTCCGTTGCCTCCCCATGAACACGACGCATTCTGTTGCCTCCCCATGAACACGACGCATTCTGTTGCCTCCCCATGAACACGACGCATTCTGTTGCCTCCCCATGAACACGACGACGATGCTATTTCTCCGTTCCGACCCAGCCATGTACACAAGCCTGGCCGTACATATATATGCGCGAGTAGGCGTTCGAGACCCCACCCGTATGTACACATACGTGGCCATATTTTCTTTCTTGCGCACTGGCTGATGTACGTACGTGTACATGCTATGTGTGTGCCTCTACTACGACACGTGCGTGCCTCTACTGTGACACGTGCGTGCCTCTACATCGACCAGTATATATGTACGTACACGTTCGCGACCAGAATGACAACGCTACGTACGCTTCGACCAGGTGGGTCCTGACTGTCAAGCACTTCCTTGCGTGCGAAGATGTAGCTGGTGGGTCCCAGCAGTCAGGGGGCCGAATTATTTTTTTTGGACACACTTCCTTGCGTGCGAAGATGTAGCTGGTGGGTCCTAGCAGTCAGGGGGGCGAATGATTTTTTTTTGCCCGGACGCACTTCCTTGCATGCGAAGATGTAGCTGGTGGGTCCCAGCAGTCAGGGGGGAAACGTTTTTTTTGTGAAATAAGGTGGCCCGTCCGGTGGGTCCCTGCTGTTAGGTGGATGAATAATTATTTTGCGCATAATAAGGAGGCATTTCCTTGCTGCGGCCGTGGACCCAGCTGTCAGCATCTCCACGTACAGTCCACTTCAGATGCATGTCGGCCGTTGACCATGTTGACCAGGCCATGCCGAGAGCACCAGGGTGGTGGACGACAGCGAGGCCTAGGAAGGGAACGACACGAAGGCAGGGAAGACTCGGCAGTTGTTTCCCACGCGGAGGGGAGTACGACTATACGAGGGTTTACTAGTTCGTCTGCCGTCGCCGGAGAATAACAGCAGGTGTGGGTCAGTAGAGGGATGGCTAGGCCAGCGATGGGAGTATGGTGGGGCGGTGAGGCCTACGCAGCAGCACAGCCGGCCGCGGGGAGGAGGGAGCAGGCAGTCCCACCGGCGCTTGTTTGAGCGGCTGGAGCAGGAAGAGCAGAGATTGAAGAAGCACGACGGCCGTTGGATGGAAATCCAACAGTCACTGCTTGTGTGTCAACCTTTTTTTTAGGAAAGCCTCAAATCTGTGGAAAACAGCATACAACCCATCTGCCATTATTTCTAATAATTTACAGCCCATTTGCTAATTATTAAGGTTTTTTTGGAGCTCATATTCTTTTTGTTAGCATTACAGCCCATATTGTGGCCATGGTTAAAAAATTATACGAAATTTTGCATATTTCGGTGCGGTCTGAACTGTTTTTAATCCTGAAATTTCGAGTCACATTCAAACTGATTTTAAAAATAAATGTATATGAATATAAAATCCAACAAATTGTCCACGCATAAAAATCAATGCAATTTAAAATCTCAAAATGAAAAAAATAAATTTGAAACTAATTGCCGGTTTGATGTGTTTTAAAAATGTACAACCCATTTCTCATTACTGATAGGCCATTTTCTCGGCCAGCCGAATGAAGCTCTCCTCGTATTGAAAGATTTGCAGCCCAATAGGCCTGACAAAGCGACTTACTTGGCAAATCACACAAAACTGGGTTGTGGGCGTGGACCCAGCTGCGGCCATGGACCCAGCTATCAGCCTCTCCACATACAGTACTTTTCCGATGGAAGTCGGTCGTTGACCACATTGACCACGCCGCGCCGAGAGCACCACAGTGGTGGACAATGGCGAGGCCTAGGAAGGGGACGATGCGGAGCCAGGGAAGACGCGGCAGTGGATGCCCACGCGTAGAGGAGTATGAGGGTTCACTGGTTCGGCTGCGGTGTGAGGCTGTCGTCGCCGAAGAATAACACGGGGAGTGGGTGAGTGGAGGGATGGCCTGGCCAGCGGTGGGAGTAGTATGGGGGCGGTGAGGCCTCCGCGGCAGCACAACTGGCCACGGGTGGCAGGAGCATGCGGCATGACCGGCGCTGCTTTGGGCGGCTGGAGCAAGAAGACCAGAGGTTGAAGAAGCACTACGGCCGTTGGATGGACATCGTACGATCACTAGAGCTAGAATCGTTCATATATTGACTAAGTTGAAAAAGCCCTCCATCTCCGTCAACTTAGTAGGCCCACAAGTCAGCCTCACACTATGGTGGGTCCCAGCTGGCAGGGGGTATTCATTTTTTTTGTGCGCAATAAGAAGGAACTTCCTTGCGTGCGAAGATATAGTTGGTGGGTCCGACCTGTCAGCGGAGGGAACTTTTTTTGTGAAATATAGAGGCCCTTCCGGCGGGTCCCAGATGTCAGGTGCAGGAATCATTATTTTGCGCGTAATAAGGAGGCATTTCCTTGTGTGCAGTCGTGGACCCAGCTGTCAGCCTCTCCACGTACAGTCCACTTCCGATGGATGTCGTTCGTTGACCAAGTTGACCACGCCACGCCGAGAGCACCAGGGCGGTGGACGTCGGTGAGACCTACAAAGGGAACGACACGGAGCCGGGGAAGACACGATAGTGGCTGCCCACGCGATGGAAAGTACGAGGGTTGACTCATTCGGCTGCCGTCGTTGGAAAATAACAGGAGGTGTGGGTGAGTAGGGGGGTAGACAGGCTAGGGATGCGAGTATGATGGGGCCGTGAGGCCTGCCCGGCAGCACAGCCGGCCACGGGAGGCGGGAGCAGGCGGTTCTAATGGTGTTGGTTTGGGCGGCTAGGGCAGGAAGATCAAAGACTGAAGAAGCACGATTGCTGTTAGATTGACATCTAACGGTCTGACGCTGGTAGAGTCGATTGTTGACTAAGTTTCTTTTTCGAGAAACCTTGTGTACGCATGAACTTAGTAGGCCCACAAGTCAGCCTCCAAATCTGTGGCAGACAACATAAAGCCCATTTGCTATTTTTTTATAATTTGCAGCCCATTTGCTAATTCTTAAGTAATTTATTACAGCCCATTTTCTGCCCAGGACTGTCGGTGTACTAGAGTAGGGGTACCCTATTACCCCGAACTCGTGCACGGGCAGTTGCAGCACCCCGCGGCAAGGCTTGCCGGGTGACCGCCAGGACCCTCCGTGGTTCCCTTGAAGACCATTCAAGAACAAAATATTCAAGTCGAGGCCCCGGCAAGAGGAGCTTGCCGGGAAGGACAACCGAGGCCCCGGCAAGAGGAGCTTGCCGGGAAGGCCAACCAAGGCCCCGGCAAGAGGAGCTTGCCGGGAAGAGACAAGACCCCGGCAAGAGGAGCTTGCCGGGAAGGCCACTCAAGACATACCAAGAAAGCTTGCTGCGACGAGCCCTGCGTCCCGGCAAGATCCGGCGAGCGACAAGCTTCTGGACGCGACAAGACGACGGCCGCGGCAAGGAGCTTGCCGTGGGAAACCCCCACTGCGTGCCCGCGCTCCAGCTCACCTGCTAACGTGTCGCTCTGGGACTCTCCCAGAGTGCACGTGGCGGGAGGCTGTGCAGCTAGGGGTACGTCGTGGCAAGCGGAGATGAAGAGAAGCCCATCGTGGCAAACGGTGGCACTCCTAACGGTCGCCTTTTGCACCGTTTAGGAGACTCAGACAGGCATTTAATGCCCTTGTCCCCTACCGTCAGAGTTAGGTAGGGTGCACTATATCCACAGTAGCGGTAGCTATACCTACCACATCCTTTTCCATTTTTACCCTCCTTGTCTACGTTGCCCCCTGTTGGTGACCCCTTGAGTATAAAAGGAGGCCCAAGCGCAACGTAGAAAGGGTTCCGAGGTCGGGGAGTTCAGAGACGGAGCTAGCTCGACTCGTTGAACCCCAGAGACATTCTTACGCTCAGTCTGGCAGCGTCCATCGCTCCTGAGCAAGAATCCAATATACACAAACAAGCAGCAGTAGGGTTTTACGCATCCGTGTGGCCCGAAGCTGGGTAAAAATCGCCCCCGCGTGCACTGCCTCGATCCGCTCTTTGTGCGCTCTCCGCCCCCCACCGAACCAAGAAAGGGGCCCTGTCCCCATAGGTGTTGGCGGGAATCAGCATCGCCCCCGGCATCTCTGGCGCGCCAGGTAGGGGGGCGTCGAGATTGTGCGAACCCGATCCGGCGTGCACGCAAGCTAAATCCTCATCGTCATGGCTCCCAAGGAGCGGGCGAGCAAAAGAACGATGCCAGTGCAGCAACAAAAAAAAGCTAAGTCGTGCGAAACTTTAGATATTTCCTTTCTATACGAAGTTATCCGCCTTGGAGATCTTGTTCTTTGTACGAAAAACATGTGCGCGGAGGAATCAACTCGTAGCTAGTCGCGCCCTTACTTTGTTTCGAGTCCGCTCAACAACTTAAGTGAGCTGCTAGCGCCCTTACTTTGCTTCGAGTCTGCTCAGCAACTTAAGAGAGCTGCTAGCGCCCTTACTTTGTTTCGAGTCCGCTCAACAACTTAAGCGAGCTGCAACTAGTTGCGACAAGATTACTTGTCGGTAGCGACCCCGCCAGCAGGCTGCTGAAGTTCCGCACTCGGCGCTCGCGGCAAGGGTGCCTGCACCAGCAAGTTTCCCTAGAAAGCGTAGGATGGACGTACAAAGAGGGGTCGAACAGGAAGATAGCATGTGCTATTTATTTGAGATTTCTGCATATACCTGTATGCCGAGGAGCCTTCTCGGGGCTAGTTGCGCTCCATGTTGCCTCGAGTCCGCTCGGCAACTTGTGCGGTTGCGCTAGAACCAAGAAGGTAAACCTTTCCGGGAGGCGATGTTCCCGAATAGCCGCTAAGGGCCCGTTCCCTCAAGCGCTGCTGGCTGGATCACACGCACCGGGAAGCGTTCCAGCAGGCATAGGGAATATGTAGCAGAAGTCAAAATTCGCAAACGAGTTAAGTGCACTTCGGACGCTAATCACTTGCTATGTTTGATCGCAGTTATGGCCCGGGGGCTGGCAACGCCCTTAGGGCCAATCTTCTTGGCGTCAAGAACGACGAAGTTCTTCGCCATAAGCCTTTCCGGCAACGATCTTGCCGGGAGCCAGTGTCGAGAACAACGAAGTTCTTCGCCATAAGCCTTCCTGGCAACAAGCTTGCCGGAAGCCGGCATCAAGAACGTCAAAGTTCTCTGCCGAAGATAAAAGCCTTCCTGGCAACAAGCTTGCCGGAAGCCGGCATCGAGAACGTCAAAGTTCTCTGCCGAAGATAAAAGCCTTCCTGGCAACAAGCTTGCCGAAAGCCGGCATCGAGAACGTCAAAGTTCTCTGCCGAAGATAAAAGCCTTCCTGGCAACAAGCTTGCCTGAAGCCGGCATCGAGAATGCCAAAGTTCTCTGCCGAAGATAAAGGCCTTCCTGGCAACAAGTTTGCCGGAAGCCGGCATCGAAAACGTCAAAGTTCTCTGCCGAAGATAAAAGCCTTCCTGGCAACAAGCTTGCCGGAAGCCGGCATCGAGAACGTCAAAGTTCTCTGCCGAAGATAAAAGCCTTCCTGGCAACAAGTTTGCCGGAAGCCGGCATCGAGAACATCAAAGTTCTCTGCCGAAGATAAAAGCCTTCCTGGCAACAAGCTTGCCGAAAGCTGGCATCGAGAACGTCAGAGTTCTCTGCTGAAGATAAAAGCCTTCCCAGCAAGCCAGTATCGCTGGGGGCTGTGAGTGCCAAGAATCGTCCGCAGCAAACCAGAGTTGTCGGAGGCTGCAATACCAGATAAGTCTTTCATCCCTCATCATGCATCCTCTTATGGACTGGGGAATGCGAAACCACGTTTCTTCCTAGAAGCTGTCGTGCTCCCTCGACTCTAGGCCCTGGGGCTCGTTCTCGGGGCCAAGTTCGGTCGTAGTCGCGGCAACAAAGGGATGAAACGAGGAGACCGCACCCACCTCGTTCCTGCCTCCGTTAAAAGCGTGAGAAAGGTTGAGCGACGTGGGAAGGCGGCAGGGCCTGTTGCCGGGAGATGAAATGTCTGTCCGAGGGATACCAAGGATTTGTTCCTTGGCGTGGGTTTAACTCGCGAGACAAATAACCCGGCAAGCATTCCCCTTTTTCATTAAAAAACATCCCGTTCAGGTACAGTCCATAGAGGATGAAAAACATGAAAGAGAGGATTACAGATTTTAGATACAGCTAAGGCCCGAAGGCTTACAAATAAAAAAGATAAGATGCCCGTAATCCCTTTCCTGTCCCCCCTTTTCAGGAGGCAGGTCAAGAAGGCGAAAAGGGCAAAAGGGGTGCCTAGGCGAGCTACGGGTGCCAGAAGACACCAAGGGAACATCCCGGGGGACGTCCGAAGGCTGGACGGCGACGGTGGCGCTGGAAGCGGGCTCGAAGACGGGGCGACAGGACGTCAGCACGCTGTCGAGGGCACAACGCCCTCGTACTCCGGCTTGACGGCCTTGTCGCCTGCCCTCTTCCCCTTCTGCAGCCTCCCTGCGCCAGCCGCCCAAGGAGACGACCCCAGGGAGTTCAAGAAGCCGGCGACGCGGATGATGGGGTCACCGGTGCCGCGCAAGGCGGCGCCCGACGCCTAGTCGGACCCGCTACTCCGCCGCCCGCTACCCTCGTCGTTGCTGTCGCTCCCCTCCTCGTCGCTCTCGCTCGAGGAGGAGCCTTCGCTGTCGGAGGAGCTATCCACGCAGCACTTCGCCCGAGTGCCGAAGCACCCGAAGGCCTTGACGGAGAGGAGATCGCCCTCCATCAACTTAAAATGGAGGGTAAACCCCTCCGTCAAGCTGTGGATGCGGGCGAACGTCTTCCACCCTCGATCAAGATACATCACATTAGGGGCTAGGAATGCAACACGGACTCGCGTGCCGCTGATCCCACAGCCCCTCATGTGCAGTCTCAGCGTCTCGGGCGGCTCCACTTCCATCACACGCGCAAACGGAGCTGGAAGCCGGAGGCGACGACGAGGCGCCCGGCGCAGCCTGACGAAGAACTCGCAAGGGTTGTCCCCTATGTGGACCGCCGTGGGAGGAAGAGCCGCTGGTGGAGGTGAAGCTGACGCTCCGTCCCGTCCGCCTCTTCCCCGAGCGCCTCGACCTCGTCCTCGACCTCGTCCCCTTCCTCTTCCCCTCAAGACTGGCTCTGCCACCGCGGGCGCAGAAGAGGAAGAGAGGCGCTGTCTGGCGGCGACCCTCGCCGCCACCGAGGAAAGGCCTGGGTTCTTTTTCTCCATGGCAGATGAGAGAAAGGGGAGCAGGAGCTGAAGAAAAGAGAAGATGAGAGAGTGCGGGTTTTCCATGCTCCCATCCCACTCTTTATAAAGGAGCAAGGTGGGGGCTCGGCCGCCCCGCTCAGCGAATCAAGGCACAGGAAGGGCAGGGAGTCGGAGCCAACCTGCTCGCGATGGCCCAGTTTCCCAATCCACCGTCCGTGACCTCAAGCGCATGGGAGCCGCGTGGCGGGGATGCAGAACTGAGGCGACAAATGAGGCAGCATCGTTCCGCCCCGTGAACGCAGGGAGTGGACGTCCCAAAAACCGCGCACCAGCCCCGTCCAGTAAATGCGCCACGCCCTCACACCTACCTCCGTTTAAAGAGGAGGGCGTGAATCGTCCCCATCATCGTGGCATGACGCGTGCTCGGGGGGCTTAGCCCCACGCACGCCTCCCACGATCTCTCCCACGACACTGCGTTTGACGCGTGCCGTTCTGGGCGTGCGCGGTGGGAGCAGAGTTAGATTCGGCGTGACCTAGGCCACGCGTGCCCGTGCACTGTTTTGGGCCTGGCCCAACAGCGCTCGGCACCGTGTATGGCCCAGGCCCGGGGGCTCCTGTCGGTGTACTAGAGTAGGGGTACCCTATTACCCCGAACTCGTGCACGGGCAGTTGCAGCGCCCCGCGGCAAGGCTTGCCGGGTGACCGCCAGGACCCTCCGTGGTTCCCTTGAAGACCATTCAAGAACAAAATATTCAAGTCGAGGCCCCGGCAAGAGGAGCTTGCCGGGAAGGACAACCGAGGCCCCGGCAAGAGGAGCTTGCCGGGAAGGCCAACCAAGGCCCCGGCAAGAGGAGCTTGCCGGGAAGACACAAGACCCCGGCAAGAGGAGCTTGCCGGGAAGGCCACTCAAGACATACCAAGAAAGCTTGCTGCGACGCGCCCTGCGTCCCGGCAAGATCCGGCGAGCGACAAGCTTCCGGACGCGACAAGACGACGGCCGCGGCAAGGAGCTTGCCGCGGGAAACCCCCACTGCGTGCCCGCGCTCCAGCTCACCTGCTAACGTGTCTCTCTGGGACTCTCCCAGAGCGCACGTGGCGGGAGGCCGTGCAGCTAGGGGTACGTGGTGGCAAGCGGAGATGAAGAGAAGCCCATCATGGCAAATGGTGGCACTCCTAACGGTCGCCTTTTGCACTGTTTAGAGACTCAGACAGGCATTTAATGCCCTTGTCCCCTACCGTCAGAGTTAGGTAGGGTGCACTGTATCCATAGTAGTGGTAGCTATACCTACCACATCCTTTTCCATTTTTACCCTCCTTGTCTACGTTGCCCCCTGTCGGTGACCCCTTGAGTATAAAAGGAGGCCCAAGCGCAACGTAGAAAGGGTTCCGAGGTCGGGGAGTTCAGAGACGGAGCTAGCTCGACTCGTTGAACCCCAGAGACATTCTTACGCTCAGTCTGGCAGCGTCCATCGCTCCTGAGCAAGAATCCAATATACACAAACAAGCAGCAGTAGGGTTTTACGCATCCGTGCGGCCCGAAGCTGGGTAAAAATCCCCCCCGCGTGCACTGCCTCGATCCGCTCTTTGTGCGCTCTCCGCCCCCCACCGAACCAAGAAAGGGGCCCTGTCCCCATAGGTGTTGGCGGGAATCAGCATCGCCCCCGGCAAGGACCACGGTCAAAAAGTTCAATCTTATTTTGCATATTTCAGTGGAGTCCGAACTGTTGTAATCCCGAAATGATGAACATTTTTTTAAGAACTTATTGATTTGCCAAAAAATCGTTTTGTTTCTGTAAGCAAATAAGACGTGGGACAATTGAGTTGGTTTAAGGGAAAACCAGTGGTAAAAAATTAGCGCTGGGTGGGAAAAAACAACAAAAATAAGGATGTAAATATGAAAAGGGAATTTTATGTGTTTTCAATATAATGATACGTGTATATGAACTAGTAAAACTATAGGTAGAGATTAGAAAACGGATGTAGGACATGCGTTTCAAGAAGAAAATAGAACTGGGCTGTGTGTTTGATTCAGTAAAAAAACTGCCTGCATTAACTAATGTTGGCGGGCCAGAGGCCAGTAGATACCTGTTGGATCTTCGTGCCCTGTTGTCGTCATGGGCTGGGCCTGTTAAAAACAAAACCAAGCATGTGTAGTCTACAGCCCAGTTGAAACTTGCTCGACCTGAAAAAACAATATATTGTCTGGAAAAAAATGAAAAAAAAATATACGTGCTCAATAAATGAGAGAATTCTGCAAGTACAGACTGATAACTGGGATGCAACAGGGATATTGTTTTTTCGTCGTGATAATAAGTGCATGCACTTGTTTCAAAATAATTGGAGAACTGGGAATTCAAACGGCAGGTGCTTATGCTACCCATCAAATAAAAATCAGGTGCCTGAAAATTCATTTCGAAACAAATGATTCAGCTTTATATCCACGTCGACCCTCAGCATGATGGTTGGAAGCAAATGCAAGTTCATACCAAAATATCGTTAACAACAATACCAACTTGCGGATGACAAGGTAGTACAACTACCAATACCAAACTAACTTATAATCTTTTTACTCCTGGCCCTAGTGTTTATCTGGTACAAAATCTTGCAGAGGACCAGCTCCCGCTCCTTCTCTTGCTCCAGGTCCCCGAGGTGGTACTGGTGCATCACCCAGTTGGTCCTCTGTTGGTCGAAGTTTGTTGGTGTGCAGTACCAGAACCTTTGTGTTGCCCGTCTGCCGGCCGTTGACCATCACCTGCAAGGGATTGCCGGTCTTGTGCCACATTGTGTGCATGCCACACTCCGACTGTATCTTGCAACGCGTCCACGTGCCCCTTTTGAATGCCCTGGAATTGCGCTGGAAGATATGCTTCCTTAGGCCACTCTGTGTGATACCTGCAGTATTGTCGAATACAGGTTTTAGTGTACGTAGTTGGCATTTTCATAACATCTTTGGCATGTTGCAGTCACTTGTTTCACTTTTTATTAACTATCAAATTGTAATTGCTTCACCAGGTCTGCGTCTAAAAAGAAAAATAGAGCTATAAACAAAGGAATATGTTTGTGCAAGTAGACGGCCGATCGGTGTCTTACCTGGAAGTTTCTCAGGTTGGGTGTAGCATATGCCGTGCTCACTGTCGATGGTTGGTATGAATAAATCGATGAGAGGGTGAGATATCGCGCTGTCAGCACTGACTTTGGCCTCGAGGTGCTCGATCAGCTCCTGATCCGTGGGATCGAACTTGACGCCAGCCGGCATCACCGGCCAATCCTTCTTCGACTTGCATCGGTAATTCCAGTTATATGGTACTCAATGTATGATCAATCGACTGTTTTAAGTGAATGATGAAAGATTTCGATAGATAAGTGGTACTCCAAATCTGAAGTCTAGAATACCCGAACACACCGCCAGGATTCTTGTGTCACCTCACGCGCAGCGTGTTGTCATGTCAATTCAATGTGTGGACATGATGAATAATTTTTTTTTTTGAAACTGGACATGATGAATAATTTGACCGACGTATACTAGTACTGCTACTGTACTACTTACTAGTCGTATTTAGTGTTACAATTTATACATAGGTTTAACTAACAAGTACGCACTTGAAGCCTAATTGATATATATAATATATGGCTTCTACACAACATCTCCATCATCATTATCAGTACATCCTACGCAGGTGAGTTAGGATGCACTTGATCCCAGGAAGGTATCTATCCTTCAAACCGGAGGAGTGCTTCAAACTAACAACAGTACATAATATCCAACAAAAGAGGGCCGTGCTACAGCAGAAGAATACATGGCTCAGTCTAGATATCAGCACGAATCAAGTTGTGCATATTTGCTGTTGGCATGAACCACATTGCCGCATGTCGGGTTTGCAAAAGCCATCCACCGCATGTAAGCTTGATGCCTTTCACACATTGAAGATTATCTGGCAACAAGCTGTGTCGACAAATCTCTGGATATGGTGATTCATGAAACCCATGGTGTGATGTGTAAACACAGTCCCCCCTGGCGAATGGAAGTTGCATAGCACGGTAATCATCACCGGTGATATGATCGATGATTGGTTGGATGAACGGGTAATTGAGCCCGAGGAACAAAGAGTGGTTGCCGAGGCTGTAAACCCGCCTCCAGTTGAATACGCCTGGCCCAACGGAGCTGGGATCTTTCTCTAACACGAAGCAGCCATAGTGATCAATGTCACGAACGCCCCACGCATTGTACTGCATGTGGTTTGATGTAATGGTTTGGTCAATTTGGTACATGCGAATGAGCATCAAATGGCCGCCGTCAGCTGAACGAGCGATAAACCACCACCCATCGGCTAGTATGATTCCAGGTCCTGGAATCATGAAGGCCAGCGCATTTGCGTCTGCTGCAACAATTCAAATTGGAGACCAAAAGGACAAAAATAAACAATCATCTTTAGAGTATGTGTGGAATTAAGATTATTATAATAGTGCAACATATCATAGATAGAGAATTGCAATGCCGTGGTCATAATCATACCCCAAGTTAAAAAAATAAGCCAATGGCTTTCATATTCTAGCAATATGTCATTGTTCAAACATCATGTAACAATGAGAGAGGAGAACAGCTATGACAGAGCCTACTCATATTCTACCATAGCACTTACTACTACTGTTCTCATATCAACTCTAAGCAATAACATGCGTTGTTATAAAAATCTTGGAAACGAGGTAACATATAGCAATCATGATGTTATGCTCATAATATGTATTCTAACAATCATTAGATGCCAATTGTTCTCATATCAACTCTAACAATAACATGTGTGGTCATAAAATCTAGGAAATGAGAGGAACATATACTCCCTCCGTCCCAAAATAACTGTCTTAAGCTTAGTACAACTTTGTACTAGAGCTAGTACAAATTTGAGACACTTATTGTGGGACGGAGGGAGTAGCAATGATGTGGTTATAGACATACTATCTATTCTTAAGTTGTAACAATGAACATGCAGTCGTATTCATGAGATAAAGATGAGATGAGATAGAACAATTATAGGACGATAGATTCCACCAGTATAGGCAGCCAATTTGTGCATCGACCGTGTAAACAATGCCATCATGACCTATAGCATCAGACAGAAATGGTGTCTCAACATGATTGATGATGAGCCATAACCATGTATTGCGACCAGATTCCAGATAGACTAATCCCATGTTGAACAAGGCAATGAGCTTGTAATCCATGTAGTCTTCTGATGGTGTGGGCACTTCGTAGATTACAACTTTCAGCAAACAGAGGTCGAGCCAAAAGCTTGACGCGTCTCGTGCGTAGTAGGCAGGAGCGTCCGGCGGCCCGCGAGGCTCGATGGCGGCGGTATCCAATGATGGAAGGGTGATCTCTCGTTGGGTGTAGATATCCACGAGACGCCACGGACTACCGGATTGGTGGATGAGGATGATCCAATTGGCCTTCATACCCGCCTAGTAGTGGCCGCGCATGAAGGACAGGTGGACGGGTAGTGGTAGCATGTCGAGGGGCACCATGGCAACCTTCGTAGGATCGTCAAGTCGGTGTCTGGGCCACCTGCGAGGATCGGGCATCAGCAAGCAGGGTGTCTTGAAAAGAGCCGGTCGGTTGCAGACGAGTAGATGGTACAAAGACACTGAGCATGCGGCCAGACGGACGGTGCTGAGTAGGTCCATACGATTACAGATCTACTCCAAGAGAACATCGGGGAGGGAATTCCAATCGCGGCTCTGCGTGTCAGTCAGTTCTGCCATTGGGGTTTTCGGTGCCTGCGAGCCATCGGGGAAGTGGATTCGGGCGGGCAAGCAAAGAAGCTTCTCCTCGTGTGGCCGAGCAGTGAGCGGGGGGATATGGTACGCGCGAGCTACCAAGGAAGATGGCGCGGACGGGTGAGCAGTGAGCGGGGGTAAATGGTGTGTGGCCGACGATGGGGAAGAGAGGAGGAAGAAGAAGAGAGGAGGAAGAAGAAGAGATGAGGAAGAAAAGTGGAAGACGGGGAAGAAAGTGCATTAAATCTCAGTTCTACTAGTACTACTACTAGGATATACCGTCCTTCGGAGTGTAAATAGTTACACCGATGACATGTGGGTCTACCACAAGAGGGCCCATATGTCAGTTAATGGAGGACAGAGGTGCGTAGGCGTATTTGCGGAAGCGTGCTCTACTTGCAAACATGATGACAGTACTGGGTAAGGCTGATTTAGTAACACCAACACGCTGGTTCAGCTTATTAATTACGTGTCCCATCTGCTGCAGCATGTATTGTCACTTCACTGCGAAGAGTAGTTGAATATAGTTCTCTCTGACCGAGATGGGGAATAATGGATTGCAAAGACTTCCTTTCTACAGTATCCCTATGCCTCTACACTCACTTCACTCATTTTACTCCATATTCGTGAATAGAGGGAGGCTTTTACTTCGTATTTTGGAACAGAGGGAGTATCACCATATGGAGGGAACAGAGGAAGCTTGAAATATGAACATGTCAATGGGAGGGAGTAAGCCCCATGTATGCATGCATGCAACATGCAACACTCACACGTACACATGGACGCACGCAACACTCACGCACCCATGCGGCACACAGCACACGACGCAACACACACGCTCACGCTCAAGTGCTCAACCTACTCCCTACGTCCGTGAAAGACTGTACATTTAGAGATTTACATATTGACCAGGGCATAATTAACGCCCAAAAGTAGCAGACTTATGTGTGCATGCGATCATTGAGAGAAGAAGATTAAATGAAGGTCGTTGCATGCTGTAATTAAGGACAGACATGTAGCCTATACCTAGAGCACAAGTTGGTGCATTAGTCAATAAATATCGATTTAGATTAAAGGCTAAATGCATTGGAAGTGTAGATGTACATCATGTACTACACTCTTTTTTTAGCCGATGTACACTCTTTGTTGGAAGACCGAGGGAGGTACACGTGCATGTACTCACATACACAGCCAGGGTGGTTCGCGCGCAAGGGTTGGACTCATGTCGCGCCTGCGTAAAGTTTTGTTTAACTGATTTGTTTGCTCTGCCAACTGACAGGTGGGACCCAGAAACTAGGTGACAATTTAACCAGTCAACAAAGTGCCACGTCTACTATGTGGCCGGTCAGTAGGGTGCAATGCGGTGCTCTACGATGAGCTAGTGATCGTATAATCACCGCAAAACTATATATAGTGACCGTAAAGAGCGTATTGTTACATACGTTGACTACCAATATATTTTTCTCATTTCAAATTAAGCCATATTAATCGTAAAGGACGCAATATGTACTACTAGTACTAGTACTGCTTTGATGTGTCCCGTCAACTCGCCGAACGAGGAGAAGCTTGCTTACTACGCCTCTCCCTCGCCCACTCGCACGGTGGTTCACAGGACGAGGAGTGGGTTTTGAGTCTTTTGACTACAGCGCCCTCTCCCTCTCCCTCGCCCTCGATCGCGGTGGACGTGCAGCAGTTCAATCGGTGTCAGATTGCCAGAAGCATATTGTACTGTAGTATCATCATTGTTGGACCTTCCGAAGAGGCGAAGAGCCAAGTGCAAGGTTCACACGAGTACGAACCGTTGAATCTCCCGAAGAGGCAAAGAGCCAAGTGCAAGGTTTTATAGGAGTTGTCATCCTAGTAGGAGTGTACTAAAACTATAGCGAACGATCCTACTGTATGATGCCGCCACGTCACGTATATCCAAAGTTGTGCCACCTTTTTTTCTCAAACAGCATGTTGGAGCCCGTGCAACAACCACACAAGTTGCACGTACACATAACACATTTACTAGTAATAAATTCTAAAGGACAAATGCCAGTATGCCACACAAGTTCATCTCTAATTCATGTGATAAATTTGTGCACGACTAGTCTACATATATTCACAGCCCTACCGTTCACAATTACCATACTCCACTTACACGTTATAGATGGGCTACATGTCCTCCTCCAGGTTCCAGTCCCAGGTGTTCTTCATGGATGGCACGATCCATAGCGGTGGGCAATGGGAATCATTGTCGCAGCTTTCTAGTCCGGTTCCACACGATGGAGACTCATCCAAGCTGAAGCGGCATAAATCAGGGATAGCGTGTCCCAGCATGTCGTTCATCCGGCAGTGCGCACTGAAGACACAACCATGCTTCATGAACGGCAGGCCTTCCGTGTCGTGCAAGGAAGGTGGCATCCGCTTCACATTGGGGTAGTTGTCCCCGATGAAAAGCGAGTACTCTCCAAGAGTGTTCCTCGGCACCCACGTAGCATCAGGGGGGTCGAAATCGGCGTTGTTCATCTGGTACACGCGGCATCTCAGATCTGGACACATGGTGACGTACATAGTCAAGGTCCATGCATAATAATGTTGTGCTCAAATATGCCGGTCAGTAATACTGTGCAACAAATAATACTATTCCGGTATATAGGAAGTAAAATAACCGGCTTATTATATATAGCCACGCTTGGCTACATGGATGAGATAGTAAGACATGGAAAAACAAAAATGGTGGCAGCTAGTGGGTTCAAGTCTTCAAGGGCCTAGCTAGCTATACGCATCCTCCAAGGTAAAAAGTACTCTTACTAGTACTACTAAGTATACTACTAGTACAACAATGAAAGAGAAGGCGAGAGGGTTAAAAAATGGAATACCTGGGTAGATGGTGACGGTCCGATCATGGTAGATTGTGTGACCATGTTGCACATCAGTGGTACCATGGGTAACAACTGCTAAGATAGTTGATCCCAATATGCCAAAGTCAGCTACAAGGTTCCAGGTTAGACCGAA
Organism: Triticum dicoccoides; assembly: GCF_002162155.2. Taxonomy (NCBI): domain Eukaryota; kingdom Viridiplantae; phylum Streptophyta; class Magnoliopsida; order Poales; family Poaceae; genus Triticum; species Triticum dicoccoides. The sequence continues at coordinate 128,600,496 of NC_041389.1, forward strand.
TCGCGGATGCAAATGCACATCCAGGATCGTGATCTTATTTTGATCGGGGGATGACTGGTCCCTGCAAAATAATGGAGTACCGTTAGGGATGCAAATGATGGTTTGTGCATTCCGTTTGTAATCTCCCGTACCGTAGGATGGCAACCAGATGAAACAAGTCCCCTGGCTTGTCACCGTGAAGATGCGGCCTAGATGGTGCACGGCGTCTTCAAACGTGTAGGGGTACAAATCTGCCGCCGCCAACATGCGCTAGCCTCTGTCGTTACTACCTCTTGCATTGATGGCAATCCTTATGTTGAACACCGCGATGAGATAGTAATCGTCGTAGCCGCGTTGCTTTGTCAGCGGGTCCTCAATTGCTATCTTCTTCAATCTCATGTAGGCATCATCATATGTATTCAAGCCCAGCCAGTCCGGAAGGCCGATCCCAATAGTGGAGAAAGGGTCTACCAGAACGGCCGCACTGCTATGGATGTTGTGCAAAATGATGGTGGTATCCGCCCGGAGGTATGCAAGCCAATATTTGTTGGCACCGACCCAGACCTATATATAAGACGGTGGGCAGCGGAGAAATTACGGAATGGAAATGGAATAACTAAGTACTACATGATCAAACTCCATTACTGACCTGCTCATCAGACAAAATCCGACTACCTCTCAACATCGGCAACTCTAGCGGAGTCAACATGCAGCCATGGCCAGGGAGCGGTGGACTGTTCGAAGGATTGTCCCATAGAAGAACCTTCTCCTCAAGGATGCATGGAAGACCAACAAGCATGGCCTTTTCCCAAGCATGTTTAAGCACCGTCTTGAAAAGTTTGGTGCAGGAAGCACCGAGTCTTGTGGCGGTGAGGACGTCGGAGCAGCATGCGATTTCTCCCAGAGGATCGTCGTCCAAGGTCTCCCAGCCCCGACGAGGAGGAGAACCGCCTGGCGAATCCATGGGAGGAGCGATGAACTGCCTTCTCTTCGGGGGAGGGGCACTGGCGAGGAGGAGATAAGAGCGTAATAACCGCAGGGCCCCGTCCCTTCCAACTGTAGATCGTTCCTTAGCGAAGGGGTGAGGCTACTATTTATTACTAGTACTAGCATTATGGAACGTTATGGTATTGCATTATACTGTAAATAATAGCACTAGTAAGAAATTTTTGGCACTAGGTAGTACTTTTTGGCGTGGATTAAGAAATTTTGGGTATGTTTTTGCTTTTTTTGTACACACCAACTAGTGTCAAAAAACGTCTTACATTATGTGACGGAGGAGTACGTACTCATACTGTAGCAGTACTAGTACTACTTTTTCTCAACTAGTAGTGCGATGTACTGTACTTCTAGTCCAGTCTAGTATAGTGCACCAGTTTTGAACTCTTGAATCTCAGGGCCAAGGAGCTACAGTTGGAAGTGGAGGGTACTACTGTTCTCTAGAACCATCGTTGTACTATCAATGTAGGGAAAGTACACCTGTGTAGTGGCCTAGTGGGTACTCTCGGTGCTCTATTCAGCCGCTCCTCTCACGTAGCTGGCCTACTTAGCCGCTCCTCTCACGCACACACTAGCAGCATGTTTATCAGCGACGGTTACTGCGGGGGTAGAACATTTGAGTTATTTGATACAGCGAGACTAGGCTTTTCGCTTCCATTTGTGGAGGTGTAATGGATCTCGTCAAACTTTGTTAGTAGTTCCTTCTTTATGAATGAGATGAAGCAAAGCTTTTGCCTCCGTTTCAAAAAAATGTCAAGAGGAATTTCTTTTAGAGTAGAGCCGATAATGGAGTGAAGTCCATGCGTGCAACGCCACAAGCTAGCTACAGAGTAGTAGTAGAGCACTTTACGTACAGAGCCATATTGCACAGTTCCCAATGCCCTGCCAGGCTTTTCCGGCTCCTCGGGCTTAATTGGGAGGCGCTAGTTTAAATATGCTACTAGCTAATGAGGAAGCTGCAAGCGAGGTGCGGCTAGGGCGAGCATGCGAGCCACGGGATGCTGGGAAGGAAAACCTGTTCACGTGGCTAGGCTGTCCAGTGCACCCAGATTGTGGTGCCCCACGTCCGTTTGACTTCAAAACTCAAACTACCCGTGTAAAATATGGGCTCGCAGCAAAGTGTAGTAGTACTTTTTTTTGAAAGGCCACCGTGCATTCGGCCGGGATCGAACCCACAGAACGAGGTATACACTCCCGCGATGACTAGTAGTACTCGTTGGAGTACAACGCAACCTAGAATCGCCTTTTGTCGCTAGTAGTACGTACATTGTTCCTTACAAGAAACCCCTAATAATGCAAGAAACCACTAAAATGCCAAGAAACTACTACCACTTGCATACATGGCAGACTTAAGATAAGACCTTATCAACCATTGTACATGCTCTTACCAACCAGCCCTACCAAGAAACGACTACTCTACAAAGTGTCGTTATAGGCACGTTTCAACCCATGGCCCTGTTTGGATACATTTGTTGTCAATCTAACCCTGCCATCCAAACACCACTTTGGTTAGAGTTAGTTCAGGGTTAGAATCTAACTCGAACCACTAACAGGGCCCATGTCTCACATTAAGTCAATGCCTTCTATTCGGCCGGGCGTTATAACTTGTGGGACCTACATGTCAGTCTGCACAAAAATCCCCAAGTGACCTCCTACGGTCCTACCTCCGGCCCATCCACCTAGTCATCCTCGGCCATGGGACGCAACTACCGTCGGCGGCAGAAGGTGAGGTCAAAATCGTCGGTGGTGCGGAGCCCATGTTGCGGCAGCCTGGGTGCCAGATCCGTCCGGCGCTCGCGGCCACTAGCTAGCCAAGATAGCTCCGTCCAGCTGCTTGTCTGCAAGGTTTGCTAGCTAGATTGGCACGGCAGCGCGGCGGCTTGCTCACGCGCACCGCGCTAAGGCCAGACATCTGGCTTGAGCGAAGGCCAGCGCGGCGGCTTGCTCGCTCGTGAGTCATGCTCGGACCAGCCTGCCAACCCGTGTGAAGGCCAGCGCGGCGTCCGGCCCGTCCGGCGGAGCGGCGGCCAACTCGCTCATCACCGGCGCCACCGACGAACACGCATCAGTACTGTTTGAAGTAATGTTCAGGAAAAATAATGATTTGAGGGGGAATAACAGGATAGAAGGTTAGATGTGGGTCCCTTGTGTCAATGGACAAACAAAATGTGTTGGTTTAAGCTGCCTCGTCAGCACGGACATGTGGGCCAACCCTGTCATAAATGGGTTTAAACGAACCTAATTGGTAGGAGTACTAGGTAGTAGTTTTTGGCGTGGATTAAGAATTTTTTGGTATGTTTTTGCTATTTTTTGTACAATAGATTCTTCCTAGGGCTGGTTGAAAGTGGTAGTTTTTTGTTAAATACTCTACATATTGTAAGTAGGAGTGAAAGTTAAGCTTTGGAAGCCAATAAGCAAGGCTAGTTACATAGTGCATATGTGTACATGATTGAAAGTAAATATCAACCATGAGTGACTAATATCTTGATGGAAAACTCGAAACTATGGAATACTAGGGAAAAAATGCATGGTTGGAAATACTAGCAATGTTCATGTGCGTTGCAACGAATCATAATTACAATAATACTTATTCACAAACTTGATACAAAACACTCTAATTTTGATATACATATGTCACTAGAGATATATTATGTTTCAATTAGAATATATTCCTTGGGCTGTTTTGGTGAGGTCGGGGAGGGATGTGGTTGGTTTTAAGATACTGATTATGGGTTTTTCTGCAAATTGGTAGACAAGTGGGATGTTGGTGAGAAAAGGCAACAACTTACCTCACAGTTGTTAGATGTAGATCTAATGGTCAGAAACGACGGATGGCAGACACACCATCATCACCAACTTAGTCTTGTGTAGGAGTACTAGCAAGATCCGTGCATCGCACGGAACATCAAGATGCATTTTTTTATAAAACACTTTTTGTGATTGACCCTTGCGGGAGTAATCCCATGTGTAAAAACTAATGATATCTCGAGAAATATGAGATAAGGTGAAGAGGAGTGGGTTGTGGTGGTGATTGGTGGTCGGACTGAGCGGAGGCATGGGGATTGACAATGCCGGCAGCGGCCACCAGGCCAGTTTGTTCCAGAGGCTTTCTTTCTTTATTGCTCAACAATGAGGTTTGTTGGAGATAAGGATGAACGAGGGAAGGCCTTGTCTGCAAATGTGGAGAGGGGTGCGGGTATCTTTTAGTTTAATTTCCATCTGTCAGATATACATCGGACAGTCTATATTGCAAGATGGCACATGTACCATCATCACCAACTCGGTTTTTTATAAGAGAAGAAATATAAGTATGGAGATACAAACGTATTATCGATACTTGCTTCCGTAAACTAGCATCTACATTCTATTCAACGCCTCAGCATGTGGGGCCTTAGCACAATGACTTTTCAACTGTGTAAAACAAAGATTTTCCCGTCGCCGATAAGGAGGGGGTGACGGCGGCGCGCTTTTTGGCTTGCTCTAGTCCTAGTAGTCATACTAGGTGGTCTAAGCATGTGTAGATTTATTCTTTTTCGCATCTCGTGTTCGCCGTACTACCACGACTGTTGATAAATAGACGGTTAGTTATTCATGGGGAAACCCTTGTTGAGCGTGTTTGCGAGAGAGAGAGAGAGACAGTGTGCGTGTGTGATATGTTAGAGACTAAGGCAATGATAACAGATTCTTTGTGTCTATTTGTGTGGAGGATAGAGAGAGACGTGTACATGGGGCTTTGTGTTGTGTAACATGGAGACACATATACATAATTAGAGAGTGAGTGTGTGAGATACACATGCGGACATGGGGAGAGATGAGGATCCAGATAAATGGGTGTCTGTGCGTGTCTGGGTGTGTTTGTGCACGCGTTTTGTGTGTGAGAGGTAGTGTGTGTATGTGGAGTAGAGAGACCACTGATGATGTAAACCTAGTATAAGGGAAGGGGGAATGGTGTGACATGTGTAGTAGCGAGATAGCACGGGTGCGAGC